>NC_072474.1:105459970-105764189 GCF_027574615.1 Eptesicus fuscus | reverse complement strand
CTTGACATCCACTGTGGCCAGTGAAATGGCCTGATGGGGGGGTGGAGCCCTCCCCCCGGCCGACCCCACCCCTGATCGCCCCCCTACCCCAACTGGGGTGCGGCCAGCCAGCCAACCTCCTGAAGCCCCTCCCCCTGCCCAGTCCCACCCCAGAGATGGGGAGGGGGAACATGATGAACCACACACTGGCTCTTAAATTTACCTCCCGGTAGAGAAAACTTACCTCTTGGGTCCAAGAAAGTCATGTTCTGGGGCTTAGTTAGAAAGGGAGACTATACATTTCTCTTGCAGGGAGAGGCACCCATTTTTTGGGGGGGTGGGGTGGGGTGGGGACTCTCATTTTCCTTTCAACTTGCTAAATTAAGATGATGCAAGCTTAGAGCTATCGGGACCTATGTTCTTCTTCCACTTCTCTCATGAAGGAACCCGTGTTCAGAATGAGGCCAAACTAAAAGGAAAAGCTGAGCGGTGATGTTCAGGGGTGCCTCTGAGGGCAGCTATACCCCTGGACTCTCTTGTTGTATGAGACAATAATGTGAATATCTCATTTTATTCTTCAACTGGTTATAAATGGGCTTCTATTGCTTGTAACCAACAGTGCTCTGACTAAATCTTTCTGGGAGGTCAGGACAAGACATACTGTGTGAGCTGAGGTGTCAAAGATGACAGCAAATACCAACTGTCTCTGAGTGTGTCAGACTTAATCATTCTAACTTCCACATCTGAGGTAAAGGATATGGCATGTACTTCATACGTTCTTATGAGAATGGAAGGAGTTCATGCATTAAGCAATCTGAGTCATCATCTGTACCCAGCAGGTGTTCATTGAAACCTGTCTCTCTCTTGCTCCATTCTTCCCCTCATCCCTTCCTCCTGCCTTCCTCCAGGCTAAAAACTATGCAGTATTTCATCTTCATGTTGTTATCATCCAATGATGTTTACTATTTTAATAAACAGAATGAATAGATGGGGGTGATTAGGACAGGGAGTGGGCTGAGAGCAGAAATATTCTAAGCACAGGGAAAATCCAAATAATGTGAAATCTTGACTTTGACCCCAGAGCTCAGAGCCATAAGCAGTGAGGGCCCATCACATAGGGCCTTTCAGCATTCGCCAGTGGGGAGTAAGGCACTCCTCTGCTGTGCTTCAGCTGCACCCCGACTCACTGACCACAACAACAGACCCTGGATAAGTTCCTCTCTCTGCAAATACGTCCCCTTCTGTACAGGGCATTACACCACTCAGGCCAAAGCTAGAACATAGCATGGTTTAGGGAATCTAGTGTCAACCTCAGTGTATCACTTTAAAAAAAAAAAAAACTTTATAAATTAACTGGCACATACAGGGTGGGTCAAAAGTGGACACAGTTGTTCATATGAAAAATAAAACGATAATAAATAACAATGCAAGAATAAGCTCTATTTTGCATACTCACAACTGTAAACCTACTTTTGCCACACCCTGCATACAACTCAATTCAACGTAGAAGCTGCACCAGTCGGGACCGCATCTGCCCTTAGTGCCCCGAGATGACGCATCGCCAGGGAAAAGTCACAAGGAACAAAGCACTAGGTCAGCATTTATAACATAAACCAAGAGCACAACCCTGTGATTACTTCCTCGACAAAAACAGGTTGAATCTCTCTTCTAAAAGCGTGTAGATGTAAACCGTTACATCCATTTTGAATCTTCTCGTCGATTCGTAAACTTATTCCCCACTAATTTCAAAAAGGCCACATTCATGGTATGCCTTTTGCCCATCTCAAAGCTTAACGCAAAGAAGGGAGCCCCTTTTATGCATTTGCTTACTTGGTGATTTATTCATGTAGTGAAAGGTAATAGGAGAAATAAGGAATAGGCTTATTCTATAATAGATGTATTTTACGAATATTGCATTGGCTTACGCACTGCCCAGGACTGAATAATAGCTTAATGAATGACCGTATTTCATAATGCTTTGCAAATTTAGAAAGCATTTGCACACAAGCGCTTTATATCTTGTAGAAAGCTTCTGAAGAGGACAGAGCAGGTAAAGTCAATAATTTACAAATGAGGAAACCAAGACCTGGATTGGCAAACAACTTGCCCAGTAACTATAGAACAAGCTTGTCAAATTCACGGCCTGTGGATTTCATAAGGCATACGGCCAGCAGGCTGCGAGTTTGATATGCTTGGTCTAGAACAGTGGTTGGCAAACTGCGGCTCACGAGCCACATGTGGCTCTTTGGCCCCTTGAGTGTGGCTCTTCCACAAAATACCATGGCCTGGGTGACTCTACTTTGAAGAAGTGGCATTAGAAGAAGTTTAAGTTTAAAAAATGTGGTTCCCAAAAGAAATTTCAATCATTGTACTGTTGATATTTGGCTCTGTTGACTAATGAGTTTGCCAACCATTGGTCTAGAACATACCCCTGCTGAGACGGGCGCTGGGCCACACGTGGTCATCCAGACCCTGCAGACTGCAAAGCCAGCCTGGGCTGCAGTCTCAGCCCCACCTCTCACTGGTCACATGACCTGGCCAGCCCTCTGCTTCCAGCTCCTCCCTCATCTGTGAAGTGAGGAAAGTTAGAGGGTCGCTCGGTGAGCATCCAATGAGCATCTGAACATGGCAAGCTCTGAATCCATAGTTGCTTTTATACCCACCCAGAACTCTTTTCACTATGCCCTACTACTTCATGAGCAAGATGACTTATTTTCACTTTTTTGTAGGTTCAATAAACAGATAAACCTGGATTTGAATTTTCTCCCTGATGCTTATTACCATGAGTCGGGGCAGGTCACATAAGCTTCCTGAAGCCCCTGCCGCATGTCTAAAACAGAAATAATAGTCGTCACTCCAGATAAATGTTACCTGTATTCAGTAAGGTAATGCCATAAATCATTTAGCAGGTGCTGAGCGTGGTGGAAGCCATTATACATGGGAGGTATTACCTCTCTCATCACAATCATTCCGCAGCTGGAGTTCTCATCTGCTGTTGCAGGGCCTCATGGAATGTCAGCCTCAGTGATGCCTGCAAATCCCAAGGGTGATGAATACAATAAGCTCCCTTATCAACCCCCTGGCCTCCGCCTCAGTCTCTCTTCTTCCCCAGTGGTATGCATTGTGGGTAGGAAATGAGCATGGTGATACACTTCTCCTGGAGGGACAGGGGACAGAGATATTTTACTGGACACTTGGTGGGTCCAACTGACCATGACCATAAGACTCTAAAGAAGGAAAGAAACCTTAGATGATGCCTAACAATGTGACTAAAATATGAATCCTACCACGGAAAACTAACATGACACTAAGAACATCTATTGAGTGGCCACTGGTGCCAAGTCCTGTTCCCAGGGAATGAGAACTTTAGATAGCAGGTGAGCAGCTCATTTACATGAAAGGAGGGACGGGGAGGCCAAGCAGCTTGTGCAAACTGCAGGGAAGCAATGCTAGAAGTCAAACCTAGAAAACGTAGTCCTAGTAATAGCGCTTTCCTCACTAATAGCGCTTTCTGCACAACAGCTGATGCTTACATTCTCAACTCCTTTAACAGAACGGTATTCCTTATATGGCAATTCGGAAGCTTCAGCCAATTAGATTCCAAGATGCTGTGCCTTGGCGAGGTGAAGGCTCCATAGGTGTCTGAAACGTAAGCCGCTTGTCTCCTATACCTTTGCAGTGTCTCATATTCCAAAGCATGCACAACAGAAACACAAGTCAAAAATGCCAAAGGCAGGACTCTCCAAGTTCCGAGCATCCATCTCCCACAGAATCTGGAAGGAACCAGAGGTAAACCTGAGAGGCCCTAGGGGACTCTGAAGGATGTGCCTTTTAAAGTGACAGAAATGGAATGAGTAATGACAGGTGTCAGTGAGGAACAATGTCACTGCCACCAACACACATGCTGGGTTTCTGCGGGGCCGCCATCATCTACACAAGCTCTAACCATTTCGTATTTAATTTTAGAATAAATAAATGAGCCACTGCAAAAGATAGCGAGGGACTCACCCATCACTGTGCCATGGGAACCTCCTCCAAATCATGTCTCTTTGCTCCAGGCGGGACAGGAAATGAACAAAATGGAAAAAATCAAACAAACAAAACCTATGTATTTGAAGGTAAGTCATTTGCTAGATTTCCCCAAAGATATTTAAAGCAAATTCCAGAAATCGACACGAGGCTTTGTCAATCGTATTTCATCCAGGAAGTATCTGGCCCTTTGCAAGTTAACCACCTTGGTCATTTGCAGTTTGGGGAACTAAAGAAGGAGGAGGAAAAAAGCTGTTATTGCTTTTCACTAATGAATTTCATATCAATTTGAGATTAATGTCATTAGTGATGATTAAGCAATCAAAACCTGATAATATTTTAAAAATATATCTTTATTGATTTCAGAGAAGTTGAAGAGGGAGAGAGGGACAAAAATATCAATGATGTGAGCGAATCATCGATTGGCTGCCTCCCACAAGCTCCCTACCAGGGATGGAGCTCATAGTCAACTTTAACCAAGGAGTTGACGTTTTATGGGAAATGGAGAATGAAAAAGCAAATGAGACCGCTGTTCCATGTACGTTTAAACTGAGACGTCCTTAATTAGCTGCATGACATCAATACTTAGCTGAGTGACGAAGTGGGCAGCTCACAATTTCTAGCACATCAATCAAGTATGCATCACTCATGTGCTAACCAGCTACTCTAAACTCTGTGCTAAGAATTTCAAAGAAGTGCCATCCCCAGCCTCTAACCGCAGGAAACCACAGGCTCTAAGGCAAGATGGCAGGAAGTGCCTGCATTCTGCACACACTGACCCCGCGCCAGGCATGTGGCTAGTCTTCTGGGATGCAAGGATGGCTAAGGCAGCTTCTTCCCTCAAGGACTTCACAGCTGACTTGGAGAAGAATCCCTACAAATACCGATGTGGTGTTTTGTGTTTCTTTTGTTGTTGTTTGTTAATATATTTTATTGATTTTTTTTTTCAGAGGAAGGGAGAGAGATAGAGAGTTAGAAACATCGATGATAGAGAAACATCAACCAGCTGCCTCCTGCACACCCTCTACTGGGGATGTGCCTGCAACCAAGGTACATGCCCTTTGACCGGAATCGAACCTGGGATCCTTCAGTCCATAGGCCGACGCTCTATCCACTGAGCCAAACCAGCCAGGGCAAAATACTGATGTTTTAGTTCTTTAATAGAGAGATGTGTTCATAAATCCATCTTGGCTTATATAAACTGTCATTTATTTATTTTTAGTGAATTAAGCTTTTAAACTCTCATTTAAAATAAATTCTATTAGCAATATTTCATCTCAGCTAGCAATTTAGCTTAGAGTTAATGGAAGGAGTTAGTTACTTCTAACTGGATAGTGGAAACATTGTTTTGCTCTTGTCTCCTGAATATGACCACGAGATGGCGACAGTTGCACATTCATTCTGAGGGCAGTCTGCAAATAGTGGCCATTTCAGCAATTTGCTTCACAAAAAGTACCTCTTTTAGAAAGGTAATTTTATATTTAAACAAATATACTAGCTTTGTATATTTCTGTTTAAATATAAAATTACTTTTTTTTAAAGTACTTATAGTTGCCAGAAGAGGGCTCTATCCTCAAACCTAAAAATCACATGCTCCACTGATAAAGTACCTTGGTATCCTGAATGATAATCCAATGCAATCCAGTGTAATCATTGCATCAGAGTCTCTAAGAGAATCTACCAGTGGTCGGCAAACTCATTAGTCAACAGAGCGACAAACCGCGAGCATGTGGCTCGCGAGCCGCAGTTTGCCGACCACTGATCTAACTTAATCTTTTTTTTAAATATATTTTTATTGATTTCAGAGAGGGAGAGAAAGAGAGAGATAGAAACATCAATAATGAGAGAGAATCATTGATCCGCTGCCTCTGCACATCCCACACAGGGGATCCAGCCTGCAACCCAGGTATGTGCCCTGACCAGAATCAAACCCTGACCTCCTGGTTCATAGGTCAATGCTCAACCACTGAGCCATGCCGGCCAGGCCTAACTGAATCTTTAAAGGAATGACTGCTTTGCAGGATGTCATCATTTATGTTACTAAGCGTAGCTATTCACATAGGTTAAGGAAAACAGAAGCTAAAAGGACAGCATTGTACAGCATCATAATCTTAATACTTCATAACTTTAATACTTAGTTCTTGCATTCACCCAACAGAAATGTCTGATTCCTTTATCGGCTTGCATATTGCACAGACATCTCTATTTTAGAATACATCATTTTATGAGAACTGCTATTTTTCTTGGTTAACTGGAAAACAGGCAAGGATAAACAGGCAAGAGTAAAAAAGGCAAAAGAATGCAGAGGGTTACAAGTACTTCTTTTAGAAATGTTGGCTTATTTCAGAAAAGTAGACTCTCTTCTGTGCTACCTTTGGTCTTTTTGATGATGATTCCACTTCTGTAAGAATCTAGGGGATATCTTGAAAATAAAATTTAGCTTAAGGTTTTTGGAAATATACAGTTAGTATAAACGTGAACTTCTAAGCTGTGGGAGGGTTGGATTATGGTTACAGATTCCAAAGGGGAATTTCATTTTTCCCTCTAACCAATGACACGTTTTGAGACAAATACGTTTTCTTGCTGCTCATTCTCTGTACTCCTTGAGGGTCTGTAAGTCACAGTTCATGTCTTAAAACTTCTAAACTAATGAATAAAGTAATAATAATATGTTATCTAGGTGTTTTTAATAAAAACCTTTCCCTGCATGATCCTGCTTCTGAATTGGTGTAAGCATACCTCTAGCAAACACGGGAGAAGAGGGTAGATTTCATGGGGCATTTCACTATGTGGGAGGGAAGCTACTGCTATCTGCCCAACAAATTCCACAAAGAACAGCCTTCTGAGGGACAGGCCTAAGTGGTATCCCCCCCCCCTTTTTTTTTTCATCCTCTAAGACTGACTAAATGCGGTATGCACGCTTTGACCCAGAAAAGGAGTGTGCGGCATGGCCAGATAAGGATAGAACCAGCATGATGCTTAGAGGAATTTTGAATATGCACATTCAAGGGTATACAAGACAACAGCAGAAGGTGTCTCAGCCAACACAGGCAAGGCCTCAGGGGGACCCCTTTTCATGCTTGCAAATGAGACCGAATGGCAATCAAACAGTGGAGATTGTCCAGAAACTCTTAATATCCACAAATAGTTTTTGTGTTTCTTATACCAATTTTCCAGTTAAGTAATCATCATAGAACAATGTTAGGTTGAAATGCTTGCAATGATGTGCTGGATAAGCGTACAATGTTTGGTTCAATAAAATAAAGATCCCTAAGTATCCCATATGACAAATCAGTATTCTTATAACAACAAAATTGGGGCCTTCTTGGGAGCTGTGCTTAGCATAAATGTGAGGCATCTGTCCTTATTCAAAATCATTCTTATCCCTTCTTTTCATTGGGGGAGGGTGGTATGTAAATGCATCTAGCTCTGGAGAAAAAAAAACTACTTAATTTTACATTGTTCCCATTCTCAGTTTCTTAAATTTTCCCTTCAAGATGAGTGCTGGTAACTGGTCAGAGTCTTCTGGTTATCCAAGAAAATAAGCATTATATCAATTATGAATATTACTTTTTTCTAATACTCTCCAGAACAAGTATAATGGTGAGACTCAAGCATAGATATCTAAAATGATATCTCAGATATTATAGATGCTGCATAGAAATAAATACAAGGTCTCTGTACTCACGTCCTTGCTAAAAAAATCAAGACAAACAATAAAAAAAAATTAAACTACACTGTAAGACAACACCATGAGTTGTTAGCTGTCAAATGAGTAGGCTTGCTATTCACACAGAACCCATAAGAGTTGTTTAGGTAAACAATGTATTTGGCCACATAAAAAACTGAAGTGAAATTAATCTCAGTCCATAAATTCAATTGCAAAAAATGTCAATGTCTTTATTTTCTTAAATCAGTGGTTGGCAAACCACGGCTCGCGAGCCACGTGCGGCTCTTTGGCCCCTTGAGTGTGGCTCTTCCACAAAATACCATGTGTGGGTGCGCACGTACAGTGCGATTGAAACTTCATGGCCCATGCGCAAAAGTCGGTTTTCGGCCTGGGCGAGTCTATTTTGAAGAAGTGGCATTAGAACACTCAAGGGGCCAAAGAGCCGCATGTGGCTCGCAAGCCGCCGTTTGCCGACCACTGTCTTAAATCGATACAAATCCAACACTGCTAAAATCACATCTTGTGCTGGAAAATCAACCACCAGATCACACAAAGATCTCAGGCCCTTACATAATGCTCAAGACCTAAGTACCCTCACTCTTTAGTAAGGCCACTGGTCACATCATTGGGTCATTCTTTGTCTCAGCCAACATAATCCCCTTTCTCAGCTGCAAGCTCTGATGCTTCTGTGTCATGCTTGGTATGCAGGGTTACTACCCCTAGGTCCAGGCACTTGCACCAAACTTGAAAATTGTGCCTGGGTCCAGCCTATGGAGATGCCCCAAGAGGTGACATCATCCAATGTTTTACCACCTCTCCAGATGCTTCCATAATCACAAAGGTTACTGATAATGCAGAACCATAAAACACATCTGAATTATTCCAATCTGGAATGACAAAAAAGTTCCTTCACTTCTCTCTCTCTCTCTTACCTGTTTAGAACAACTCAAATTACCACCACAACCAATCAAAGTCTCTACAGGAAAAAAGCAAGTGTGTCCACTTTCAAGCAGATTTCTTTTCTGCCCTGCCAAACCTCCAAAGTGAGAACCCAGTTACCTGGTTGAAATGGGAAAGAAGACACAGTAGGAAAAACAAATATTGTTAAAAACACAAATTAAAAATTACCATAGCCCTGGCTGGGTTGCTCAGTAGTTGGAGCATCTTCCCATATACCTAAAGGTTGTGGGTTCAATTCCCCTTCAGGGCACATACCTAGTTTGAGAGTTCCATCTCCTATCAGGGTACATTTGGGAGGCAACCAATCGATGTTTCTCACATCGATGTCTCTCTCTCTCTCTCTCTCTCTCTCTCTCTCTCTCTCTCTAAAAATCAATAAAAATATATCTGTAGGTGAGGATTCAAAAAATCACTATAGATTTCCTGCTACAAAATAAATATTAACACAGAAATATTATTTATTAATATTAATTTTTACAAGACCTGGAGAAATATAGATCTAAGATAGAATCACTCCTCTCTCAGTAAGAAATCAGTATCATCTGTCTTAGGACAGGCGCTATCATAAAATACCATAGCATAAATAACTGATATTTTTTATATATTCCAGGGAGAAAGTCAAATATCAAAGAGCCAGGAGATCTGTTAGTGAAATCATTGTCACCACCTCAAACATCATCACCAGTACCACCATCACTAGAGATCACTAAAGACCTAATAGTACTTTAAGTGAGGGTCTCAGAGCTCTCAAATCAAATAAAATGGAAAATGTGTTTTTTGCATATACATCAGATACCCAATGATGAGTGTGAGGAAAACCCCCTTGCCTTGTCACTTCCTAAAATCAACAGGGTGAGTTTACTTACCCTTTCTTTTTCTTTTCTTTTTTTTTTTAAATTTCTTTATTGATTAAGGTGTTACATATGTGTCCTTTCAAGGCATGGCACAGAGCACCCAGAAGGGGAGCTCAGGGCCAGGAGACAGCATCGATGTTTAAAACAAAAAAAGGTGTGGGGGATCCGATCTCCAGCTGTAACATACATAGCCTAGTTATGTGAACATGTGTGCATTGAGACAGTGAACAAAACTGCTATTTTATCACTGGATAAAAGCTGGATGCAAATGATCATGTTTCTAAAGCTAGACTCCATTCTCATGAAATTACTGCTTTTGGAAATATTATCACATAATATATTTTATATGGAAAACAGAGTTCATGAAGTCTCTAATTCAGATCTGTCCAAGCCAACACATTGTTCTCCCCCCATTAAAGAGTCCTGGCCATCTGCCCCATCTAGATGACCAGCTGGTATGATCTCCAGAAATATCTCCTCAGTTGTAGGTACTAATTAGGTTTTTCCATATGAAAAAAATTGTAGATTAACTGTGTTTACAAAACAAAAAAAATTTAAATCCAGTTCACTTTGTGGCAAGTGACTTGATTTCAATAATGAAGATAAGTCTCACAGGCAGGTCCTTTGGCTCTTTCTATTAAAGGTATTTGTGGTGGGAATAATGGGGTATTCTTGTTCTCATCCAAAATCAAATGTAGAATTATGATCTCATTTTAAAAAGCAATTGTAGCCCTACCAGCATGGCTCAGTGGTTGAGAGTTGACCTATGAACCAGGAGGTCAGGGTTCAATTCCTGGTCAGGGCATATACCTGGGTTGCTGGCTTCATTGGATCATGCAGGAGGCAGCTGATCAATGATTCTCTCTCATCATTGATGTTTCTAACTCTCTCTCCCTTTTCCTTCCTCTCTGAAATAAATAATATAAATAAATATATATATATATATATATATATATATATATTTTATTTTTTTAATAAAAGGAATTGTAATGGAAACTAACTGGGATTCACAAGAAGTTACAGTGAAATCACCTGATGAATGGACACTATAAAGATGAACCATAACATTGTGTGTATGATGATGTTATACAAAACACATAGCCTCTCCACCTTACAATTTATTATTTCTAGTTAGTATTGAACAGAACTGAATATGCATGGACATTTGACCAAACCTCAGATATTCAGCAACTAAATGATAACACAACTCATCAATGTAAAGGAAACTGTCAAAAAGAAAAGGAATTTGGAAACTGAAAATGTCAAAGGACCACATCCCATTAAAATCAATGTCTATTTTAAAAAGACTGAGGACAGAGAGAATGTTCAAAATCCAACTCAAAGAACTTTAGACTTTTATAGTCTACTGACCGCATCTCCTCCATGACACGCTCCCTATGCTATCTCCCAATACACCATGTCTTCTTTATTCTCCCTTCACCCCTCTCCCCAGAAGTCCCTTCTCATTTTCTCATCCTCCTGCCTTCCTCTCAGTGTGGGATTTCCCATGAGGACCTGCATCTGCCTGTCTTCTCTCCACATCCTGTCCCGTCAGTTATTACTTGACCCCATCAGGAGCCCTCTGTGACTGATGCCCAACTTTCCCGAGTTCACATCTTAGCTCTGTCACAACCGGTTTGACCTCCTCATCCCGTTTTCTTACATATAAATTGAGGATAATGACAATGACATTTAACCTTAGAAAACTGCTGTGAGAATTCATTAAGATATGCATGTAAAACTCTTTAAAAATGCCTCCTCGTAAGCACTTACTAGATGGTGGTGATGATGAATCCATGTCTCTAATGCTGACCCTTCGTTCTCCTCTCCTAATGGCTCCTTCACTCACAGTGCCCTTCATTCCAACTCCACATGCTAACAGCCTTGCCCATCCTTCAAAATCCAGGATCACTGCCATCCTTTCATCATCTGCCTCTCAGTTTCTCACCCAAAACTATCAGTCTCTCTTCTGAAACCCCTACTGGTTAACCCAAACTCTGCCATGTGCGTCTCACTTTCTAATAATAACGTATTTCAGAGATGTGTATGTATTTTTTTTTATAATTCGATATTTGTTTGTTAACCTGTCTATTGTCTATCTCCTGCAAAAGACATTAAGTATGGTGAATGCCAGGGTGACATTGTTTTATTTATCACTATTTATCTAGAATCTCATGTTGTGACAGCTAGATACGTAAAAACTATCACATAAAGGAAAGAACAGTCTCAGATTCTATTTAAATATGTTGAAGGAGACAATGTGATGATTTTACTTTAAATAAAATAATTTTAAACAAACCTATTTTTGTGGTTGTCTTTATGTATGAGAGAGAGGTTTAAATAAAAAATATCATATAAAATTATAAAATCTTTGTTCAAACTTCTCAGGTCTGAGAGATGCTTATAATTAGAGAGGAATTATGAGGTAGTCATTGTTGATGAGCAATATCAGAACTGGTTACTTTTGTGAACACTGTGAACTAGGATTTAATCTTTAATGCTCATTATATTTAGTGACTTAAAATACTGAAGCAACGCCCAGATGGAAGGTGGCAAGATAATTAAGTGACATAGCTAACTAAATGCCCCTTGAATAATAAAAAAGAAGGCTTTCTATTACAAGTAATGAATTCTATCATTCTAATGGTCTGGGTGGACTAGAAAGTTAAAAAAAAATAAAATAGGAAGGCAGATATGCTAAGAAAATATCAGATGATCAGAAAAATTAGACACCCCTTTGGACTTAGTTTTTCTCTTGAGCAGTTTACCTCAGATGTCTGTAGAATGAATAATGTACAGTACAAGAAGTCATTTAAAATGTCACTCAATTATAAGACATGCATATATACACAGCATTGTAACCTTGATTTTCCTATACATGTTGACCCACACACAGAAGTGGTTGATCTATAGCCAGACAACAAGTTTTGAAAATGAGCTACTTGGGTCTATAGTATCAGTGATGGGCAACCTTTTGAGCTTGGTGCGTCAAACTTCGCCAAAAAACTGAGCATAACTCGGGTAGTGTGTCACTTTGAGGAAAAAACATTATTTCGCGATATTTATAGTTTAAATAACATAAATGTTTCATCCTTGGCATGAGGCCGCCTCAGAGGCCGCGTGTCATCAAAAATGGTATTGACACGCGTGTCAGAGGTTCGCCATCACTGGTCTATACACATTGAAAGAAGCATTGAGGCCATATAAAATCATCAGAATATGGGCTTAAATTCCACTGATAAGAGAAACAAATCACTAACAGAAAGACAACTAATTCTACTATCTTTCTCTTTCACTGTAATTCATCAAGTTGTGACCTTTATCTAACACAATTTCAGAAGTGGAGTGCGCTGTGGGAAGTTTCAGATGCTTTGTTTATTTGGCTGTGCTGATCATTTCTCATTCGCATCATAATTGGATTTCCCTAAATTCACTGACATTTCAGTTGATTTCAGTAATCATTAAAGGCTTTTGTTCTTTCATCTAAATTTGGCTTATGCTCTAGGGCTGCTCATAGACAAACAAACCCATCAGAAAACGGCTGATTTCCATGTGATAGGGCCAATCTATTTTGAGACACCCAAGTTGCAAATTCGTTGTCACTGTTAGCTGAATATCACTGGCATCACTGATGAGTGAATGTAAGGCATATCCACTGTGAGAGAAGACACTGGAATATATTTTCAGCTGTATTATGTGATTCATGCTAAGAACCATGTTGCCATTTGAAGAAAAACAGCTTTTATATCTCCTAGTCATAAAATGTAGGTGCAAGTGTTAGCCATTACTAGTGTGCGAAATCCCTTACTCTTAATTTTGGTGTAGCATGATGGGAAGTCACTATAATTCAGTTGGCCAGATAGCCCAGGTAGATGACCTGGCCTTTTGCAATTGTCTTGTGTGTCCAGACCCACCGGTGAAGCACAAGTTCAAGACAATATTTTTCGAGGCCCATTTCAGCTCTAATCTCTGATTATAAGAAAGATATTAGGATCCTCCTGCAGGTATCATGGAAGCCTAAATAATTCCCATGAACTATATTTTAAAGGTCACTGAATTTTCTACCAGATAATATTAAAGGTGATATGTTTCCAGGGGGAAATAGAAGCCAGAGAAATTCCATTTACAAGGAAATAAAACCTTTAAAAATATTTTTCCGGATAGCTGATTTGAGCAGGATAATTTTAAAACATTAAATAGTGGATGAAACCTACTATGAAATGGGATTTTGAAATTATGTAGAGAAATTAGCAAACAGGAGGATCAACATTATAAAAAGATTGCAATGGTCTGAATAAACTCTTAAATGTAGAATGGAAAGTGTCATCATTTCAGGATTTCTTGTGATTCATAATAGCCCCCCCACTATTACCTAGCACATAATAGGTTTTCAATAATGATGAAGTGGATGAATGAATGCATGAGTGAAGAGGTACTTAAAGTCTCAGCAGTAACTCACATTGCTTTATATTATAGACTAGAGGCCCAGTGCACAAAATTCGTGCACTCAGGGGTGTCCCCCAGCCTGCATCCTCTCACAGTCCAGGATCCCTCAGGGGATGTCCAACTAACAGATTGGGGAGCAGGCCTAAGCCATTAGTCGGACATTCCTAGCACTGCCACAGAGGCAGGAAAGGATCCCGCCACTGGGCTGGCCAGCCATGAGCCAGCTTCTGGCTAAGCAGTGCTCCCCCTGTGGAAGCACACTGACCACCAGGAGGCAGCTCCTGTGTTGACCATCTGCCCCCTGATGGTCAGTGCATGTCATAGTGACCTGTCGTTCCTGGTTGTTCTGAAGTTAGGGTCAATTTGCATATTACCCTTTTGTTATATAAGTATAATATATAAGGCAATTAATTTTAAACCATATTTATTAAACCTCTTATTTTAAAATGTCACAATGAGAGAATTTTATTTAAATATGGATGACTGGCATTTTTTACTTGGACTCTGAATTACCTCTTAGCTAACAAATAAGAAAAGTGCTTAATCACATCTTTCATTCATATCTTTACAATGATTATCCTGAAGGAAAGAGAGCACAGTTGACATAAGCATTTAGAAATTTAAAGTAGCTCAAGATGCACCTCTAAGAAACAATATTTATAGAATATAACCTAAGGGAAAAGAAGAAGTAAAATCTATAATCAGTGAAATAAAGTAGGCATTAACTTTGAATCAGGATTACAAATGAGTTCATGAAATTTCTACCTGGCATCTAAGCACATGATTTACCAAGAGATACATGGCACATTGATATTATCTCCATAGGACATAGGTAAAACAAATAACACATTTTTCATTATGCTTTCAGAAACAGAAATGGCAAACAGCATGCTGGGAATCTTTTATTAGGTGATAATAAAACTATTTAATTAATCAGTCTCCAGAGACCGAATTATTCTCCAGATGACTTCAACTTACATATAATTTTCCTGATTTATTATTTATAAATAGCACATATACCTGTTGGGGAAAATATCTAATTTGCGATTTTCCTATTTCAGCTGTTCCCTTTATTAAATGTACAATATTCAAAATCAATGAGAAATATCTTTGTAGATAAACATTTCATATAAGAGCTGGATTCAGCAAGGTATGTTGTCAATTATTAACAACATTCTGCACTTCTATAATATATACTTTAATAATCTTTTTCATATTATTTAACTTTATTTTCACAAAGAAACATACCATATGGGTAAAGGGAAATTTAACTTATTGAAGTTGAACCTGAGTTTTTGCTAGAGGTCAAAGAAAACTATATTATAAGGTTCATTTTATTCAGATAAAACATGAATTTGAAAGAAATAAAAACTTTCAACAAATTGTCTCATATTTCTTGTGTAGACATACACATGCATATCATTTCCTATTCTGTATTCAGAAAAATACAGTCCTTTTAGCTCTCCTACATCACTGTACATTGGTAGGTTAACAAAAATAAGGGCCCCACCCCAAACTGACTGAATCAGAAAAGGGGAGAGGAAGGATGCTAGAAGCTGCATATCAATGGACATATAAAACCTTCCTACACACATCAAAATGTGAGAACTACTACTTAGCTGGGAATTCTTCTAAGTTAGAAAAGCACTTACTCAGTGATTAACTTTAAAATGTCTTTCCTACCTGAGCTTTTTATTCTAAAAGACGAACCCATTCTAGTAAATCACAAAAAATGACCACGTTCCTCCAATTCCTATATGTACACCCTTCAAAAATACGACCTGTAGAGGTGGGATGTATAGTTCTACCTCTTGGTATCTGGTCTTGGCCCTGTGACAGACCAGCCAATAAGACATTAGCAAACACGACAGAAGCAGAGACTTGATGAGTGCTTGGGCAAGGGGGCTTTGCCTGTCTTGTGGTTACCACGTGAAGAAGCCTGGGCTAGTCTGCTGGATGCTGGAGATACATGGCACAGTTGCCCCCATCCCTGCAATGATCAGCCAAACATGTGAAGGAGGCCATCCAATACCAACCTTCCCAACCAATCTGCTAGCTGACTGCAGCTGTGAAAGTGAGTCCAGGACATACCTGGAGAAGAATAGCCCAACTGGGTCCAGCCATATGGTCAACTCACAGTATTGCAAGCTAATAAATGATCGTGGATGGAAGCCACTAAGTGGGTGGCTTATTATATAGAAAAATCTAAGTGATAAACCCCTCCTGATAAAAAGAAAAACTAATAGAAGAGGAAGTTTTTGAAGTCAATTTTGGTAATGCTCAAACTTGACCACACTTGGATTATTTTTACATTTTTCATGTCAGGACATATGTGGTAAAGATATCCACAGAGGGCCAACTGGATTCGAGAAGTTTTGTCCCCGCTAATCAAGTGCCACTGAAAGATGTAACACGTTCAGGAAGAAAAAAATTAAAAATAATCAAAATATTTTATATTTTATTGAAATAAACATGAAAAACAAACATGAAACTGGAAAAAAAAAAGCTATGACATTTAGTTTAGACTTTTAGTAAGGAATTTCACTTGCATTATTGAAAAATCTAAGTTTATCATGGTAACTGCTTCTTCACACTTCACTTTTTTTTGGATCCTCACCTGAGTATATATTTTTCCCCATTTATTTTAGGGATAGTGGAATAGAGGGAGGGTAGGGTGAGAGAGAGAGAGAGAGAGAGAGAGAGAGAGAGAGAGAGAGAGAGAGAGAGAAGCATTAATGTGAGAGAGATACATTCATTGGTTGCCTACTGGGGCTGGGGGTCAAACCTTCAAACCAGGTATGTGCCCTTGAGAGGGAATTGAACCATGACACATGACACTTTGGTCCAAGGGCTGGAGCAGCAGCAGACAGGGCCACACTTCACTTTGATTCCCAATGAAGGTATTTGTAGAGGATGAAACTATACTGAAAATGAAATTATCATCATAATGTTAGTGTATGATAAAGTTTTGTATCATTCATCTGCTTTTATATAAACATTTCTTTAGTACACGTATGATAATTCAAATTATTCCCACATGACTGAAGATGATGACATAAAGTTTGTGAATATACTTTAAAAACTAAGACTATAAAACATTATACATCATTTTTCTAAAAACAATAATACTACATTGAAGCGAATTATATTATCTAGACTCATGTATTTAACATAAGTGTGCAGACTATGTGCAGGCTTATAGTCAAGTACTAGGGATTCTAAAGCTGTTAAGATAGACAATGCTCTCTGCTCTTATGGAAACTACATTTTAGCAGGAAGAATAAGATCATTTCCAGTGCTTACCGGTTCCGTGAATAAAACAAAGCACGTAAAGTTGAACCATCATGGCAGATAAATGAGAAGTGGGGAATCTGGGATCTTTAAGATGAGATTTGATCAAAAAGAAGAAACCTGTCATGCAACTATTAAATTGGAAATAAAATTGGCGTTTTCAGATTAGAAAAAATGGCTAGCATAGCTATTACCTAGTGAGCCAAAAGGTAAGATTAGAAAGGTCTAGAGTGGGCAGAATAGAGTCTCATAAACCATTAGAATTTATTCAAATTTTATCCTGAATGTCTACATATAGCTGAAAACTACATAAATCATTGTTGCCATGAAAATCCACCATAAGCATACAAGAAGTGTGTACTGTTAAGTAAAGCAACACAGTGATTCCATCATGACTAATAAATGAGTAAGACTATAGAAATGTTTAGAAAGGCAGAATATTTTCATAAAAGGTTTACTATCCTATTTAAAATCTTTTAAATATTTCCTAGACTCTTCTCACCCAGCAATCTTGGTCTTAGCATATTCGTGTACTAACAACAAAAAGCACAGAACTTATCAATGGAGAGTTTTTTTGTTGTTGTTTTTTTAAAGAACTTACTCAGACTTGCCTAGGAGAAAAGCTACAGTACTTATTGAAATGAACAGAATGGTCACTGAAAGAGGACTGTTTTAGTAATTGGTGTTCAGGCATATTAGAATGAATAAAAAGTTGTAAGTAATCTAAGGCCCAATGATTCTACTGAAAACCAAGTAATTGTAAATTGGAGGAAACTCTTTGCTATAAATAATGAAATAATTTATTTCTTCTAAACTAGTTACATGTTATATCACTTCCATACGATGAAAACTGAGTAAACAAGGAGAAATTGTTGAAAAAAGTTAACTTGTTTGAGATTTAAATACTGAAAACTAAAAATGACAACAGAAGGCTTAAAAGAATTTTTGAGTCTGTTTGCTCAATAGAAAAAAAAATGTTTCAAATATACAGAACTGAACAATATAGAACATAAGTGTGAATAAACTAGTTTGTAGCATTATTGCTAGTTTACATATAATATTTTGATGATGTAATGGGTTCTCTCATACAGTAAACTTAGGGCTATATTTCAAAATAATAACCAAATTGGTCAATAACATGAATGTCTAAGGGCAATACAATTTAAAAACATAAAATAAGTTCCACTTGTGTTTAAATATTTCACACTAAATAGGTGTTGAATAAAATCTTCAGTGTGCTATAAAAAAATAAAATGGTTACAATTTGTGCATCTGAAATTCCTTTCTAGAAAAAATAATAAACTACAGTTAACTCACATAACCAACTAGTCTAGTGAGAAAAACAAAAATAAGAAGAAAGCAACATAGGAGGCAAGAACAAAGCAAAGAAAATAGTTCTTGTGGGACCTTATGTCTAACAGTATACAAAAAACAATCATAATGCATAATAAAATATTGAAAAAATTACAATGCACAGATGAGTTTAAACAAAGAAATAATTTCAAAGAGATCACAAAGTTAATGCAAACAGTATATAATCAAGCACCAAAGTTTTCTTTCCCACAGAAGATTCTGAAAATTTTGTTTCAAGGTTCTTCTTTGAAAGATGACCAGAGTACAGAGGACAAGAAAACATCTGCATAAAAGAAAAAAAACCAACAAGTTGAAGGAGAAATAATCCTGCCACACAAAAATAGATAATAAGAAAACTTGCCTGTTCTAAATTTGTCCCTGAGTTGCAGGAAAATAAATAAATAGGCTCTCCTGAGAATGCATGACCACAAGCTGGACCTCATGGGTTCGCAGTCTAAATTTACACTGTTGTGTCAGAAAGCACAGCCAGCCAGAGGTTTAATTTAAAGTGTTCCAAGTGCAGTGGGTCTCCCTGATATCCGAAATAAATGAAAGCTCTCTCTAGAGGAACACTCCTGCCACCCAGGCTCGAAATGATTCCCATGTATAGTTTTAAATAAAATGAGCCTCTCTAAGTTAAAACAAAAAAAAAGCACCATTAATGAGAGTCAGGGAAAAACAAAACAGTAGAATCAGATCCCAAAAGATTTCACTTATTCGAACTACCCCACAGCCTGCTAAATGCATATATTAATACTGCCAAAAATAAAATATTGAAAATATGACTTAGGAGTGGATGACTCTGGCCAGGTGTCTCACTTGCAGGGAGTGTTGTCTGGGTTGGAGTGTCCTCCCATACACTGAAAGTTTGAGGGTTCAATTCCCAGTCAGGGCACATAGCTAGATTGTGGGTTCAATACCCAATAGGGGCATGTACAAAAGGCAATTAATCCATATTTCTCTCTCACATCGATGTTTCTCTTTCTTTCTTCCTCTCTCTCTTTCCTAAAAAAAAATCAAGGAAAAACATATTCTTGGGTGAGGATTAAGAAATAATAATAATAACTAGGTATATTTAAAAATCTAATGAACATGCACATATACTCATAATATATAAAGCAAAAATTAATGGAATTACATGGTAACAAGCCTGGGGGTGGACCCAGCCATGCTGCACGCCTGCCGCCCTAGCAGGACAGAGGGAACTGGGCGCCGCCATCTTGTGGCTGTGGGCACCGCCATCTTTGAGGGCGGGGCAGTCAATTAGCATATTCCCTCCTTATTGCCTGTGGGCACCACCATCTTTGTGAGGGCATGACAGTCAATTAGCATATTCCCTCTTTATTAGATAGGATTGAACAACATATTTAATAGTAAGAGATTATATTTCACATGAAACATGACACCTACACAAACACACAATATTCTCAAGTTTTGAAGTATTGGTATCATAGAGTATATACCAGTGATGGCGAACCTAAGACACGCGTGTCAGCACTGACACGCGTAGCCATTTCTGATGACAGGCAGTCGCATGCTGAGGATGAAACATTTGCTGCTCCTGAGGATGAAACATTTGCGACTAGAGTCTTGGAGTTAGTTTTTTCCTCAAAGTGAAACACTACCTGAGTTATGCTCAGTTTTTTGGCGAAATTTGACACACCAAGTTCAAAGGGTTGCCCATCACTGGTATACACCATCCTATCTAATAAAAGAGTAATATGCAAATTGACCATCACTCCAACACACAAGATGGCTGCCCCCATGTGGTCAAAGATGGCTGCCCCCATGTGGACACAAGATGGCCACCACAGATGGCCAGCAGGGGAGGGACCAGGCCTGCAAGGGAGGGCAGTTGGGGGGAACAAGGCCTGCAGGGGAGGGTAGTTAGGGGTGACCAGGCCTGCAGGGGAGGGCAGCTAGGGGTGACCAGGCCTGCAGGGGAGGGCAGTTAGGGGTAAATAGGCTGGCAGGGGAGCAGTTAAGCATCAATCAGGCTGTCAGGGGAATGGTTAGGGGGTGATCAGGATGGCAGGCAGAAGGGGTTAGGGGCAATCAGGAAGGCAGGCAGGTGATCAGTTGGAATCCAGCAGTCCTGGATTGTGAGAGGGATGTCCGACTGCCCGTTTAGGCCCGGTCCCAGTAGGATAGGTAGGATCGGGCCTAAAGGGGCAGTCGGACATCCCTCAAGGGGTCCCAGATTGGAGAGGGTGCAGGCTGGGCTGGGGGACACATACCCCCATGCACAAATTTCATGCACCAGGCCTCTAGTCCTACATAATAAAGGGCTAACATGCAAATAGACCAAACGGTGGCACAACCAGAACAACTACACAACCAGTCGCTATGACATGCGCTGACCACCAGGGGGTGTGTGTGGAACATGGCGGGCGTTGGCCATGGCAGGATGGTGGAGCAGGTGAGCAGGGGCATCAGAACAAGGTGGGGTGCCAGTCGCTGTCATCGGGGCAAGCCTCTAGTTGTTACTGAAAATTCTTTGTTCCCACACACCGTGGTCCCTCCTGGCGCTCGCACCTGCTGCCGGCTCTGGTCCCGCTCGCAATCGCAGCCAGTGTTGGAGCCACCACTTGCACCCGCTGCCAGCCCTGATCACCCCTGAGGGCTTCTCCACCTCCCCCTGCTCCTGAGGGGCGATTGGGGCAGCAGCTGCCGCTTGCACCCGCTGATGGCACCGGCCCCACTCGCACCTGCTGCTGGCACTGGACCCAATCTCTCCACGCCGTCAGTGGGTGCAGGTGGAGCTGGCACCATCAAACAGGGGACTATGGTCTGTAGTGGGAGGGCCTGCACAGGAGCATGGAGGATGGGCCGAGACCAGCTCCTATGTCTACCACAGCCTCGTAGCCCACAGTTCCTTTTTCAAGGTGCACAAATTCGTGCACTGGGCCCCTAGTATTCTATAATCACAAAATAATAACTAAAAATTACATCATTTATGTGTTATACATATTTGGAAAATGTTAAACACTAGCAAATCACTCATTGGTCAAAGAAAACATTAAGGAATTTAGATTACATCGAAAACTTAACATTTGATATCAAAACATGGTAGAAGCAACTAAAATGGCATATAGAAAAGTGTGGGGAAAGTTCAAAATTAATGAGTTAAACATCAATTTATTAGAAAACTAGGGGCCCAGTGCATGAATCCGTGCACCTTGAAAGGAACTGTGGGCCACAATGATGAGGTGGGCACAGGGGCGGGTCTTGGCCCATCCTCCACGCCCCCGCCTGGCCCCTCCCACCACTGCATCCAGTCCCCTGTCTGCTGGCAGCCCTGCTCCCTCCACTGTTGCTCCCATGCACTGATAGCACCGGCCCCACTTGCACCCGCTGACAGCACAGAGCGATTGGGACCGGCTGTGGGTGCAACCTGGGCAGGTGCCGGCAGTGGGTGTGAGTGGGGCTATCACCAGCAGCAGGTGCGAGAGGCTGCTGCTGGCCCTGATGGCCCCTCAGGAGCAGGAGGAGGTAGAGAAGCCCTGAAGGGCCATCAGGGCCAGCAGCTGCTGCTTGTACCCACTGATAGCACCAAGCAATCGAGGCCAGCACCGGGCACTGGCAGCGGGTGTGAGCACTGAGTGGGACTGCAGCACACGGAGCAGAGAATGTTCAGTAACCACCAGAGGCTCATCCTGATGACAGCAACTTGTGCCCCACCTTGGTCTGGTGCCCCCGCTCACCTGCTCCACCATCCTGCCACAGCCGACGCCCACCATGTTCCATGCTCTGCCACCTGCTGCTGACGCCTGCCATGCTCTGCACACACCCCCTGGTGGTCAGCGCACGTTATAGTGACTGGTTGTTATGCCATTTGGTGTATTTGCTTATTAGGGTTTTATATAGATAGATAGGACAACAGACTATGCATAAAGAAAGCAGAAGGTAGGAAAGAGAAGGAAAGAATGAAGAGGAGAAATAAAAAAAAAAAATGGAAACACACCACTGAGAAGATCAAAGAAGCAGCAAAATGTCTTAGCAGACTAAAAATAGAAGCAGCTTTTTTTCCTACATGTCTTTTCCCCCCAGCTTTATTGAGAAATAACTGACAAACTTGTATGTATGTATGTAAAGCATATAACATGATCAGTTGATATACATAGTATTACAGATGAATTTTAACATTCTCTAAAGAAACCAGGAACTCTTCTCTAAAGAAATATTTACACATGTGCATCAGAGAACATGCATGAGGATGATCTTTACTCTTTATAAAAAAAAAAGGCCTGAGGCAAATCAAGTTTTAACCAAAAATTGAATAGATAAAAGAATAAAGGAAAGGGACATGCTGAATGAGAAGGAAAAACGGGAAGTTCCTTGTCACTTTCTTAGAAAAGCACAAAGCTTCTTCCAAGAAGAAACTAAAACATGTTATCTGGGTTGACTAGTTCCAAGACCCGGAAAAAAAGCCTGTGTGTGCTGGTGACTCGAATCCAGAGCTGAGTGGATTCACCTTGGCCCAAAATGCAGAGGTTTTGTGGGGAAAATTTGGAAGGTCAAACACAAGCAAGAGGAAGAGGCAAAGATACCAAATAGATTTTAAAAAGTAACTATCATCCACTTCGATGGTTTCCATTGCTTTTTCCCTTCCTCCCCCGCAGCTCACAGGCATAATGAAATAATTAAATTATGATACGTCCATAGAAGTTGTTCAAAATTAGTTTGCTCCCAAAACTCACATTCTTTTTATTGAGATGGCACCGAGACAGGAAGAAAATTTTATAAATTGGATTTCTGGACCTTGAATAACCCAAAGTTGATTATCTGCCATTGCTAGCGAGTAGGCTTTTCTTAGAAATTCCATCATTATTTCTACCAAAAGAATGTCTCAAATTCTTTGGGGCAGCACTGGGCCAATTATCTCCAAGCACAGTTTTCTCCCTATGCCTGTCATTTTGTGGAATTACATTAAATTTTGTTAAAAGCACTCCATTAATAATGAATTAGGATGGAAACAATTCATTAATCACTTAAGTACCATAAAATATTATATACAAACTTTAAGGATGAAAAAGCAATTTCTAATTCACATACTTTTCACCGAATAATAAAGCCTGCATTGTTTGCTAGACCATGGGAAAGGAAATATTCCACCTGATTATCTCCTTTGGGCTCCAAAGGGCAGAAAGAGGAGGGGAAATTCTTTTTATTCTCAACTCCACTGGACCGGCAGTAACTAATAGGAACCCATGAAAGGGACATGAAGAAATGAGGAGACCGGGGTGCCACCCCCACCCCATGAGGAAGTTCATGTTGGCTATAGCTCTCTGCAGAATCCTACATTCTGCATCAGTGGGGCTCCTCTGTTTCTTCTTTTCACTGCCATTTCTAGCCCGCTCTGTACCTCAGTTTTCTCATCTGTAAGTGAAGATAGTCATGGCACCAACTTTGTTGGGTTGTTGTGAAAATTTAATTCACTGTCAAGTACTTAGAACAGGCCCTGGCATGGAATTGGTGCTCAACAAAAATTAGTGTTTCATATCCAGGTCTGAAGAGTAAGAAAAAAAAAATTTTACCCCAAAATATAAAATTTTGGGTTTTTTAAAATATTATTCCTAAGTGGATATTAGTAGAATCTTCATAAAAGGAAGTTAATGCCCCTAATTTCTACAAAACAAGTTATATTTTGCACAAGTGACTCTGAATGTCCAAATGCCTTTCATCTTCTACACAGAACAATGTGTCGCCTCCATATTGTGCCTTGTTCTTCCAGAGCATGCATTTTAAAGAGGGAGGGGGTGATGAGGAGGCTAAAAGGGGTTAAAAATTCATGTCTGGAACCAAAGTGGCTCATTATGGTGCACAGGCATGTTTTTCCCTGTCCAGGTTATTTTTCTCATAATGGCACCTCAGTTTTGCTTTGAGAAGCTATCCCCCATGCCCCTGCTACTGAATATTATGTTTGTAGGATTGCTAATCAAGTTTTTCTTTTCCAGGCCAAGGAGTGAGCATACAACCCAACCTAGGCTTTGAAATTGTATTATTTTAACACCTTTTCACCAGAAATTGAATACTGGTCAGTGACACAAAGTATTAGTTCCTTTTTAAATATATATTGATTTCAGAGAGGGAGAGAAAGAGATAAAAACATCAATGAGAGAGAATTACTGATAGGCTGTCTTCTGCATGCTCCCTATTGGGGATCAAGCCTGCAACCCCAGTATGTGCCCAGACCTGACTGGGAATCAAACCAGGACCTCCTAGTTCATAGGTGGAAGCTCAACCACTGCGCCACACCTACTGGATAGTTCTTGATGCTTTGATCTTCACAGAGGCTCTGGTTCGTACCTTTCAAGAGCCAGTGTCTCAGAATTTTCTTCAATTCAGTAAACTACCATGTCTCATCAATAAACTCTTCTATTATTTGTGGCATGCACCACCAGTTTCTATCCCATACAACCAAATCACACTAATATCATTGAGATATTTGCCTGATAGAGATCTATTTGCTCTTAAATTAATTGTTACTCCCTGATATGTAAAAGAAATTACTATAAATGATCTTTTACTCAACTTCCAAATACTTGTTTTATAAAATTTACTTTTAAAATAATGACAAGTATTTTTTTTCTGCTTAAGCTACCCTCAAAAACTTTTATAGAGAGCTCTGAGGTATGTTCTTTACTTCTTATAATGTTCATGAACTAAGGCAGCTATCCTCAATCCTCAATATTTTTAAAGTTGGAACAATCCATCACTCTACTTTCTTAGATCATTGCATTTAAAGGGTTCATACAGATCATTTAACCCAAACTCAGCAAACCAAAAGAAATTACTTCCATGCCATTTTTAACAGATGGTCAATTGGTCTCTTTTAATGCACTCATTAATTTCTTTAATCAACCCATTCCAATTTTATGGGACCTTATCATGAGAACATTCTTCCTTATATTGAGACAGAATTTGATTTGTCCCCTTATTTCTCCTCCCATGTCTTTCTCCCTTCACACACATCGAGAAATTTCTGCCTATAGATTCTATTTCTGCCTGAGCTGTGACTTCCATCTGGTCATTCTTCAATGATTTCAAGATGGCTATCCAATTTTATGGAACATATCCCTGGGCTTCTAAAAGCATTCTGCGCTTACGACTGAACCATCTGAAATCTATAGGTCAAACTGTTGTTTTGAAATATTCTGAA
The DNA here is from genome assembly GCF_027574615.1 of Eptesicus fuscus. Classification (NCBI taxonomy): domain Eukaryota; kingdom Metazoa; phylum Chordata; class Mammalia; order Chiroptera; family Vespertilionidae; genus Eptesicus; species Eptesicus fuscus. Next base: position 105,738,445 of record NC_072474.1, on the reverse strand, counting down.
AAGTCCTTAAAATAAATGGATATCCTCATTGTCAAAAGTACAGGACTGAGATTTTTAAAACTAAGCACTAAGGTAAATAAGATTGTATATCAAACTATGGTGGTTTCCATTTAAAAGGAGTCCATTGCTATTGTGCTTAAGATAATCTGTAAACAAAGTATTGTTATAACTTCTGGCTGCTAAAAAAGTTATTCTTTTCATCCAGCAGTAGGTTAAAGATGGCTCCTTTCAACAGCAAAATGTGTGTGGTTGGAGAGTGTTGGCACTTTCCTCCTTTTTAGGAATTTCTCTCTTGGGAGTTGCCAGTGATCACAATAAACCACACACACTGGCAGAATCAGTATATACTGAAAAAGTTAAAAGCTTTGAAAACTTGCTGGGATAAATTATTCATCAAAAAAATCACTTACCCAATCATTCAGAACCCAAATATTTCTTCATGTCTTGAAAGCTTTTAAAAAATAACAATAATATGTAGTATTCTAATTCAGAGTTAACTAAGAATTTCTAAAATGCCTACCAGTACGTGTGCTGACAAAAATTTTCTCATACATTATCTCAATACAAATTTTAAGTATATTTTAAAAGTACACATGCATTTATATCCGATTTTTGGAGTCCCAGGGAAATGCTTTTACTTTTTATAAACACTCTATGTTGTAATTTCCATCTGCATATATTTTCACCTAATACAGAATTCTGACAAGTGATATTTGCCTCTAAATAGAACTTGTTCTCCAAATATATCTCTCCCTAATATCAAAGTGGAATTAAATGATAATAAGTGCAGGGTTAAGAGTAAAAAGGCATGAGCTTCTACCCAGGCTCTGCCATTTCTAGTCCTCTCTGTACCTCAATTTTCTCATCTGTGAATGAAGACGGTCAGGGTAATAACTTTGCTGGGTTTTTGTGGAGATTTAGAGTTAATTGACTATAAAGTACTTAGAACAACCCTAGCACATAAGTAGTGCTCAATAAAAAGTAGTGTTTCAGCCCAGCCAGCATGGCTCAGTGGTTGAGCATAGACCTATGAACCAGGAGGTCACAGTTCAGTTCCCAGGCAGGTCAGCACATATGCCTGGGTGGTGAGCTCGATCCCCAGTGTGGGATGTACAGGAGGCAGCTGATCAATGGTTCTCTCACATCATTGATGTTTCTAGCTCTCTCTCCCTCTCCCTTCTCCTCTGAAGTCAATAAAAATATATTTTAAAAAATTAGTGTTTTGTATTCATATCTCAATAGTAAGAAACACTTTGTATCTAAAAAGAATGAATTTTTGTTTTTATAGTATTTCAAGTAAAGATAGCATAACACAGTAATATTTATATTCCAGCCATATTTCCTGTTTATAACAAATAGAAACTAGAACTTAAAACAATAGCCTCTTAAACGAGCACTGGCAAAAGTAGCCAAGATCAGTAGAGATGAGCAGGTCAAATATTCATGGTTTGAAGTGAACTGCCACTTTGGGAGGAAAGGTATTATCGCCGGCTGGTAAAGCCAAAGCAGTAAGTGTAGAAGTGTCATAAGAAGGACAGGGGAAAGATTTTTTATAGCTGAGGAGAGTAGAGTAGAAAAAAAAGACAAGACCAGCCTACAGCTAAGGCACCTACAGACATGAGCTGTAGGGATACTTTCAAACATGTACTGAGAACAGCAAAATGAAGACCAACTTGACATGACTAACAGAAAGAGCTCAAAGGAGAAAGAACATGACAATTCTTAATAAATGGAGAAGGTAGCCATGAACATCTTAATAAGCTTACAGGTTCCTACTATATTATATCTTTGGCCAAATGTACGAACCATTTCTCACACAGCATAGCACCTGTGCACAGACATTCAGAGATGCACCTGAATGGAATAGCAGGACTTTTCACTCAATCCAATCCATCATTTGTTTATTGCCTAATCTAGGCCCCCTAAGTCTAGTAACACTATAAGAAACAGAAATAAAACATTTATTTCCCCAGAGAGCTTGCAGTACATTAATTTCTCCTTTCTACATGCCTTTTTAAAATACATACTTTGTTGAAGGTAATGTCCTTTATCTTATGGGGAAGCAAAGAAGAATAAGTCAAGGATGCTGCCTGGAAGAAACTCGGTATTTCAGAGGAATACAGGACACATAAACACCAGCTGTTATAATAGAAGAGAGAAAAAGTATTTCCTAAGACCACAGAGGTAAGAGGTGGGTCCACAGAGAAATTTATTATCATTCTTCAATCTGCACAGCTAGATATACATTTTATTTATATTGTATTCTTCAAATATTTTTAAAGAAATAAAATGTTTTAAAGAAATAAAGTACACGGGTAGAAATTACAAATGCAGGGATAAGAAAAACGAGCTGGTTAGTAATTATGGGCAAACAGCAGAAGCATAATAATATCTGGCAACAAACTCCAAGTGTTCTTTCCCTTGCTTATCATGGGTTTACACCATCCTAACTGTGATTTCTATATTGCAATACTACAAACCCAGGAATCATAACCTTTCTGCTGGCTAACATGCTTATTTATCCTACTTCCCTTACCAAAGCCATTGATAAGGTGAAAGAAACTCAAGACTTACTCATTTCATTAATTAACTTAGGCATTTTAAAAAAAACACCTCATTCCCAGACTCAAATGCGTTCTTTCTTTATATTCAGGAGACTACAAATTTCAATAGGACACAGTTTCCTAAAGCCCTTCTATCTATATAATAAAAGCCTAAGTGACCATTACAGCAGAACGACCAGTCGCTATGATGCACACTGACCACCAGGGGTTAGACGCTCAACACAGGAGCTGCTGCCTGGTGGTCAGTGCACTCCCACAGGGGAAGCGCCCCTCAGCCAGAAGCTGGGCTCATGGCTGGCGAGCACAGCGTTGTTGGTGGGAGCCTCTCCGACCTCTGCCGGCAGCTCTAAGGAGCAGCGAGCTGAGTGGTAAGGAGCAGTGAGCAGGCAGGCAGTAAGGAGCGAAGGGTCCAGGACTGCGGGAGAGCCCAGGCCAGGCTGAGGAACTCCCCCTGCACAAATTTCATGCACTGGGCCTCTGGTTTTAAATAAAATATGAGTGTTTATGTTATAATGAATTGATAGCCACTGCATTGCTTATCAGAGGATTGTATAAAATTGTCACACCAAAAAAATTTCTGAAAAGACATTGCATATTTTGATTCAACCATGATTTATGATTTTAATCCAAGAAGTAATACAATAACAAGCAGAATGGTTAAATCACTCACACACATACACATTTATTTTTTTATTTATTGGTTTGTTTGTTTATTTGTAGGCACTAACTCTGCTTTCTTAAGCATTTCAAGTGCTTCCCAGTATCACTGCTTTATTATCCTAAGACAGGGTGAACAAACTGGGTAAAGGGCAGACAGTAAGCATTTTAGGCTTTGCAGGCCCTCCGAGCTCTATCACAATTACTCCACTCTGCTAACATACACAAAAAAAGTGGAGACAATACGTAACATAATGACTGCAGCTGTATTCCAATACACTCTATTTACAGACCAAAACTGGGATTTTTATGAGTCCCTGAATATTCTTTTGATTTTTCAACCATTTAAAAATATTTAAAAAAAACACCATTCTCAATATACCAGCTATATAAGAACAGGTGGGGGCAGGATTTGGCCCATTGCCAGCCCCTGTACTAACAGACAACCATGATTCAAAGACAATCCTTTTCTAAAAGCAGAAAAAATTTTAAAACACTGTTTGCCTATATTTTTGCATTTGTTTACATGATACAAATAGGAAGTTGTAGGACCTCAAAGTGTTTTAAAATAACAAAATTAAATTTTTTGTGGTAGCCTGTAACAGTGGTACCTGATGACAGAGTTAACCCTTTCAATTTTGCATACATCTTGGCATGGGATTCATTAACTATAACTTAGACTTGGGAATCCCTGCAACATACACTCAGATTTATCTACTTGTAGAAGCCCTGGGACTTGATGGCGATTTGAGATTTGAGATTTTTGTTTTTTAATATCTGGATAAACTGTTCTATAGCTTCCCTAAATCAGCAGTTGCCCCCTATCTTTATGACACCATCACTAATTTTTCAATGTTCTGGTACTTGGCTTGGTTAATATGCCAGCTCACAAATATTTTAATTTTCAGTAAGTATCTCTTCAGAGAGTCGTCCCCACTGTGATTGGTCCCTCAATGATAATCATATAAGATGTGCTCCAGGGCCTACAGCTGAAAAACATTTGACAGGTAGCTAGCTGCTCTTTCAGAGACTTGATGTCACATAATGTGGATGCTTCAGTATTACACTCATTCATTTTAATGTTCCTATTTAGACCCCATAAAAACTCTCATAGACCTATAGTTTCATTTTCAGTTCTAGTGGTCATTTCTATTCTTATCCATAACACTTGGATAAAATTTAAGAGACTCATTTCCATGCACATAACCAACATTAATCTCTTAGCTTGTAAAATTCATCCCATTCTTACTGAAAATTTTCACATTACAGAGAGGTAAAGTGTATATATAAAGATAAAGTACATATGTGTACATATGTATGTAAACATACGCACATACAAACACACACTCCTACAGACAAAAACAGAGACTGAGACCCAGAGAATGAATAGAGTTCACGGAATACAACTAGAATGCCTGGGTTCAAATCCTGCCTCTGCCTCTTCCTATTCCTGTGATGTGAGGGCAAAACATCTAACCTCTCTTGGCCTTAGTTTCTTCATCTGTAGCATGGAAATAATGAAGGTGTATACTTCATAGGGCGTTGTTAGGATTAAATGATTAATGCATGAAAGTTCTTAGAAGAATGCCTCACAGCATAGTACGCTTCAGTAAGTATTGGCTATTATCATTATGCACCATCCACCTGTATTTGTATGTAACTGATTTGCAAACTGGCCACATCTCAGCTCACTTACTTTTTACCTCAAGTGGGAAGTTCAAGGACGCAGCTGATTCGATCTTCTGGAGGCTCAGAGAGTGGGGCTGGGAGCTCTGACTGCTCTGTGCTTTCTGTCAGCCCCCTTCTATGAGGTGGATAATACAGCAGCCACTCCAAACCCACACCCGCCTGATCAATGCCTGTGCAAAGCGAGTCTTTTACACCTCCTCTGGCATAAAGTGACTAAGTAAGGCAATAACCGGCCCAGGGAGAGGCATATACCAGTGGCTGTTGCTTGAGGGTGGAGAAGGGGTGACAGGTCTGTTCCACCTCATGTCTTCAGAACCAGGCAGATGGAGAGCTAAGGAGAACCTGGCTTAATAGGAAGGACAGATGACCACTGCAGTTCACACTCCTTTTATCAATGCTGCGGGCGGGGTTGGTTTGGCCACCTGCTTCAATTGCAAAGGCCACTGGCCCTGAGTTTTGGGCTCATTGCCCTCTATGACCACCCAAGTTGAACAGGAGCATGACCTGTGACACATCTGACCTCTATTCTATTATAAATACACCCTGACTAGCTCTGGTTAGTACTATGCAACAGGTGAAATATGCCCGGTGCTCTCATCTTTGCATACCTTTGTACCCTGAGGCTATTTTAAATTAAGACCAGACTAGCATAGTAACCAAATGTCCCAACCATATCTGGCAAATCCATCCTATGATTCATGTCCTTTCAACATTATACAATGATGCCCAGCAGCCTATCATGAACGTGAACTTGATGAGGCCAGAACAGACATTGTCTTGTTTCAGCTCCGGCACTTATTCAAGAAGGCAGACAAGTCCCCTAGCCTCTCAGACACCAGGTTTCCACATTTCTAAAGCAGAAATGGAAGCATCCACTAAACCTACTGCACAAAACTGTTGTGAGGATTAAAAGAAATAGCACATGTGGAAGTGATTAGTAAATATAATAAAAGGAGTTCAAACGTTATCTCTAAAAATTAAATTGTTCTTTGCACCGTAATTCTTCTCTTAAACACAGAAAGGACTTTTCCCCCTGAGTTTTAGATTTCTTTTCGGCTCTCTGATACTTGACACCCAGTTGTCACTCCTTACACAGAGTACTTGACCTTCTCTTATCTTTCCTGACCCAGCCATCCACTTATCTTCTCTGCTATTTGTCATGCCCCCTCCATCTTTTTTCTCTCTGAAATTTTTGCTTTCCTTTGTCTTTCTCTGTTCATTTTTTTTAAAACTTGGTCATTATCCCTTCACTGGAGATAAAAGCCCACCTTTCCCTTTGACCTGCAGTAGAATCATGGCAGCCTGCTGGTTGGAATGCTCAGAGCCTGACTTCGTCTTTGTTATTTTACTTGATTCTGTCTAATCACAACCACCACACAGAAGCTTTCTTTTTGTGTTCCACTCTGAGGTTGGCACAACCCGAAGGTTTAACATTGTGGGAAGTCTCACTCCAGATAATTTACGTGGTAAAAAAAAAAAAAATCTTGAACTGTCCCAGTAGCCAGGTATTTGAGCAGGCTCTAAAATTCCACTTACTGGATTAATTCTCTGTGATTCTAGAAACATAAGGCACACCCTGCATAAAAAGCCTGTGGAGCCACCTGACTCCAGTGCAAGAATTCACAGGGCTGGGTGTTTGGAAAACTTGAGGGATTGACATTGGAACTGGAAATAATTGGTGGCAGCACAAAGCCCCGAAAACAGGTAATCGGATAGTGCCCAGTTCACTTTGTGGCTCCCCCACTTACCAGCCATGTGACCTCCAGCAAGTTATTCCTTGTTCTTTGGTCAGTTTACTCTTTCATAAAACGAGCATATTAACTCCTTTTTTCACTGAAATTTGTGAAGACAGTGACTACTCCACAAGCAGATTAAATCACAGTCCTTGTTGTCATTTATTACTAGCAAAAAACTCTTAAAATTGCTCTAAAGTACCCAGTAGGACTTGAGTCCTCCAACTGGGGTTCCTAAAAATTGGTGAAGGTGAATGTCATGTGTTGGATCTCAGAAGGTATCCACCACAGGAGTTCCCTTACTGGACTCAGCTGGACCAGGGATTGAACTTGCAACCAAGGTACATGCCCTTGATTGGGAATCTAACCTTCAACCCTTCAGTGCATGGGCTAACTCTCTAACCAATGGGCGACACCAAACAGGGCCCTTTGTTGAGTTTTTGCCATCCCTTGGAATCAGCCCTTCTGGGAGAAACAAAGAAGCAGTTCAGGCTGATGGGGGGGGGACCTATAATCTGATAGACAGAGCACCTGAATTAATCTGAGAAATAATCATATTATTTTAAATCTTAGGACATATATACTTATGTGAATAAGGGGTTAAGTTTTGCTTAAGCTTCCTTTTCAAGGCCTGTGGGAAGGGATTGAGGAGGTGACTCAGCTGTGAATCCAGCAGGCAGAACCTATAAGCATGGTCAGGCTGACCCACCAGGAGTCAAAACATCATCTCATCGCCTGATGACTAAAGACAACAGTGGACCCCTGGGGCTGCACCTAGCACCCTAGCCCCTTCCCCTATATAATCCTGTCCCCTGCACCTTGCTGGAAGATAGAATTTGATACTTGTAAGCACCCTGTCTTCTTGGTTGGCTAGCCTTTTCAATAAATACCTAATATGATTCAACCCTGTCTTTGTTATTGGACGCATGAACAGGCATCCCGAGCCCAACTGGGGTTTTCCTGGTAACGAGCTTTCCTACCTATCTCAATGAATAGAATATTTTATGAAATTGAACAGGATTAGTTCTGTTGTACAATTGTAGGTCTATATTCTGCATTCTAATCTGCCCCATCGTCTTAGCTGTGCAAAAAAAAAAAAAAATGCTTACAGAAATATCAGTTACTCACATCTTAAAAAGGGTGCATTGTTAAGAGAGAACACATTGTTAGCACATACTTCCTGCTGTAATTTTTTTCCTAATCTAACTATATTTCTTTCTTTTATTTTGAAGAGTGTACATATCTTCAAATTCTACCTGCAAATCAATTTGGATGCACATCAAAACATAACAATTATTGAAATTGCGCTTCATAGAGTCTGATCAGCAATAAACATCAGCGTCATCCCAGGAGGAAAAATCAATCAGAGACATTGATCACCATGTTTTATTTTGCTGTCAGAGACAAATTAATCAACATCACACATAACGGTACTTATCGAAAATGAAAGCAATGCTTACTACCTAAATTTATATGCATTTAGATCATTAATAAATTATTTTAACAGTATAGTAAAGGATATTAGATGTGAAAAGTGCCAAGAAGGTAGATTGTACGCTTCTATAATTTTTATGAACAATAAGCAAAATTCAATATTCCCAATGTACCGAATCAATCATATATTATCACATTTATGATAATGTGTGTGTGTGCTTGTGCATGTGTTTTGGAAGAAGTTATGATTAGACAAGGTTCTGTGCTCACTACATAAGTTAAATTTAGGTTCAGAGAGGATAAGCATGTTACCTACAATGACAAAACTCATTGGTTCTGAAAACCCATGTATTCTGAATCCTAATCCAGTACACCTACACCTCATTGAAAATGGCAAAATAGGAAATCCAAGACAGAGCCACTAACATAGTGTCAGTTTGTGAGATAAACAGCAAAACCGAAAAACCTCAAATATCTTTTAAACCAAATTTAAAAATTATCTTAAAGGTATTTTGGAAATTGTTGTATTTGGCTGCTATTGAATGTAGCTCTTTAGGACTTACAAAATAATATCTCCCCAACCAACAATAACAAACTCCAAAGTCTCAGGCAGAGTCCTTTTACTCTAGCAACTCAGAGAACACTATTGAAAATTCTTAAATTGATTACTAACCTTGGTGATATAAGGCCTTGTTGTAAGGTTCATTTAATTTCAACTCTATGGTTTTTCCATTATAAATTTTAAAAATAAGATTGTTTCATTTCAGTTTGATCCAGATAAGACAATCTTGAAACTGAGGATGGTCTCATTCACCTCAGCTTATAGACTCCAAAGTCAGGCATTCTCTGGCTCTCATGATTTTTAGCCCAAACATTACATATTTCTTCATTAATAGTGCACTCAACATCTGTGCAAGATTCATCACTGATTGTTACACATGCATGAATTAGGGAGATAAAACCTCCCATCATCATGAAGCTTATAGTCTTGTGAAGTTTATAGCCTCAGAGGGCAAACTAACATCTATACTAATAAAAGGTTAATATGCAAATGGCCGGGACGCCCTCATGCGTAATGACCAATCAGCAGGCTGTGTGCGCAGCAGGCATGGGTGGGCGGGGACTTGCAGCGTAGGGGACTTACATCACACCATCACAATCCATCACCAGGAGGCCTGGGGCCTGGTGGAGGCCTGGGGCCTGGTGGAGGCCTCCATGTGTCCGCGCTTGGGGTCCAGAGGCCTATGTGTGGCCCAGCCCATGGACGGGGCCCGGTGGAGGCCTCCACATGCCTGTGCCGGGGGACCGGAGGCCTCTGCGTGGCCCAGCCTGGGGGTGCAGCCCGGCTTGGGGGCCGGACCCGGTGGAGGCCTCCGGGCAGCCTGGCAGAGGCCTCTGTGCAGTGAGACCTGGGGGTCCCTCAGCTCCGCATGGTGAGGCCTGGGGGTCCTGCGGCTACACACACACACACACACACACACACACACACACACACACACAGGAGTGCTATCAAAGTAAAGAATAGGGTACCTAGCGTTGGTGAAAGGAGGAGCAATGAAACCCACATTTAGAAAATAAAAAAGCAAGAAGGTAGAAATAAGTGTGAAACATGCTGATTTTTTTAACTTCAGATCCTTCCGGAAGAGGGCGGTTTAGGCTCTACAGCAGCGGTTCTCAACCTATCAGTTGTGACCCACAGGTTGAGAACTGCTAGCAGGGTCGCCTAAGACCATCAGAAAACACAGATATTTACATTACAATTCATAACAGTAGCAAAATTACAGTTATGAAGTAGCAACGAAAATAATTTTACGATTGGGGGTCACCACAACATGAGGAACTATATTAAAGGGTCACGGCATTAGAAAGGTTGAGAACCACTGGGCTAGACATTTAAAAAAAAAACACAGTTCTACATTTCAATGAATACACTAGACTTGGTTTGTGCACGTGTGTGTGTGTGTGTGAGTGTGTGCGCGCGCATGTGTGTTAAATAGACTTCTGCAAAGTATATTGACTTTGGAAAATTCACTGAGAACATGGCCCTCCTGAGTTTCTTTTGCAACCAACAGACCCATGTATGTATTTTGATTGCTTTATCTGCCATGATGATATCATGTATTATTACAGCCTGGGAGATGGCCTTGTTTTCCTTTTAAAATGAGAGTCTTACTTTAAGAAATACTTTGTTCTAAAGATGCAAAATAAATTTTTATGTATTCAACTAATACCCTGTCCAAGGTCAGGCTGGAAAGTACTACTAGGAAATGAAATGAATCTATTTACATATATTTTCTTTAATAAACAAACATGTACTCAGTTCTTAAAGGCTGGTGGAGGCAAGAAAGAAGTTAACCCACAATTCAAGTGTGTTAGTAAAGACACCTTGAAACACAAGGGGGCACCTCTCAGTTAGTTACAGATGCTTCCTTCAACACCAGGATGAGGCTGATGATAGTAATATTAGTCCTTGCTAACTGCTATTCTCCACTTGCTATGGGCTGCAGACTGTTTTAAATGTTTTGCATGCATTACTTATTTAAGCAGAAAGGAAGTATGGAATGGCAGTTAAGATGCCAGGCCTGGGAGTCATCCTTCCTGAATGCAAATCCTGCAAGGAAGCCTTCCATCTGGCTAAAGAAGCCCAGAGAGTCCCTGCCAGGATTTCAAACTAGAAGGCACTGCTTTAGTCAGCTGGGCATTACTGGTTCCCAACATAAGCCTCACCCCTATTACAAAGCATAATCCCTGCCTTCGAATACGCAACTCACAATCCCAATGAACAGCAAGAGAAGAGCTGCTCAGCTACAATAGAGGGAAGATTCTGGAAGAACTGAAAAAATGTTTGCCTCTTCTCACATTCACATTTAATTTAATCAGAGAGAGTCTCAATCGAACTTCAACAGAGCAAAACAACAAAACAACCCAGGAAACTTTATTTGCTAATTGAGTTGATTTAGGTCAATGTTTTCTAGCACAGTAAACATAAGCCTAAAAGCTCCCTAATTAGAAAGAGTGTAAAGCTGGCAGGAAATGCCAAGTTCCCCTTGAAGTCCTGTGGGGACTGCACTGCGGATGCCCTCCAAGGAGTCACATCAGTAATTCAGCATCACACCTGGGGCGTACAGGCTCATTCTGTATGCAGCCAATTTGTAGACTTTCCTTTTCTGCATTTTTCTGTTTATATCTTTAATTAGAATTCGGAAAGCTTTATCATATACCACTGCCTTAACCCTCTCAGTACACCATTCAAAATTTTCACCTTTCTAGCTAAAATAAGGAAAAGCCACGATTTTCTTGCTGTAAGCATTCCCCACAAGACTAAAAGTAAATCAGGATGGTGTTACTTGGGTGGAACGTAACTTGGAGAAAACTGTTTAACATAAAATCTCAAGTCCTTCCTTGGGAACATCTTTGCTAACAGAGCTTTGCCTTGCTGGATAACAAAAATTATATATATATATATATATATATATATATATATATATATCTTTTGAGGGAAGTATGAAAATTGAACAGGTTTTCTTTTGTTCTCGGCATTTGAGGAAGTTGAACCACTTCGATCCCAAGTGTCTTATATTCTGGGTTTTGATTGCCTAATTTGTAAGAGTCCAGCCACTGAGCCAGCTTCATGGGTTGTAGCAGAGCAATTAGAAAACTATAAGAAAAAATATAAATCATTATGATGTCACTTTACACTTGAGGCCAATAATATTTTGCAGTGGAGTGTAGTAGGGAAAATACTGGTCTGGTCTGAAAAGCCTTAGGAGAATTGTGTTTTAGTTTGGATTTATCCTTAACTAGACGATGACCTTAATACAAGTCTTTAATGCTTTCTGAGTTTCATTCTTCCTGTTTTTGAGAGGACCTGACTACAAGTCTCTAAAGATAAGAATTAGCTTTCTGGTAATCAACTGTTATTTCAATTAACATTTGCTGAGCATCTAACCTACTCAACACCGTATTAGTCACTGTGGATCAGCGATAAAAAGGGCAGAAAAAAATGACATGAAATCTAATCAAGGAGGCAAGACAACATTATTAATCAACAAGGCAATAAGCACATGGCCCTACCTGAGAAAGGATACCAGGCTGGGAGATCAGTAAGAAAAGAAGATTAGTCATGAAAAGAACAGACCTGCAAGGTGTGGCACAGGCCAGTCACATTACCTCTCTGCACCTCAGTTGCCTCATTTATAAAATGAACAGTTTGGGGTCACATAATGACATCTATAGTCCTTTCAATGGCACCCCATGCAATCTCTGAATGCTATGCTGTGCAAGGCCTAGAGGAGCTAAAAGAGCCATGTCGTCCATTTGGGAAAGTAAGTCCGGTGATCACACAGCTCAGGACAGTCCCCTATTGTGCCTGTTCCATCTCAGTGATAGTTAATAGCACCGATAGCACTCTTTCCCAGTTTCACTCCTCAAGGGCTCCAGTTTTATAACCATCATCCTAGAAATCAGGCATATACACATAGACTGAGAAGGCAAGATTGTAAGAGTACGTTTCTGGGAAGGAACAGACATACTGGTAAGCTTTCTAGGCCCTCAGAAGTGGAAGAATTAACAACCAGTTTGCCTGATTTGCTAAAGCTCCATGCAGACATGCAGACAGGATTTAAACCTGGAAAGTGAGATGGCAGAGGGGAGGAGGTTCAACGCAATCTACTTACTTATGCTGAACTTCAGATTGTTTCTCAGGTCATCCCCCATTTAAATGACAGAGCAATGTTTGGACCTCCTTTGACCTCAATATCATATTAATGCACTAGTCATCCCCAAATCTATATTGGCCTTCTCCTCTTTCAACGGTCTATGACCCCAGTTGCTTAACTGCCCTCAATGTACAGGTCTGTTAATCAAAGGTATTGCCTATCCTGGGTGGATATAGTAAATCCCTTCCAGAATGTTCCTCTGGGCTCTACTTTTAGCACACCATTCTTTTTGCTTTACGCTTTCTCTTTGGAAGATGTCAGTCCTCTCTAACCTTTGCTAGACTTGAGTCCCAAGCCACATTTTGAGCCATGACATCTCTTTTGGACATCAAGTCCTTCTTTCTGGAAGCTGAATATTGACACCTGGATCTCTATCTCGTGGACACTGAAGCTCAATCTCTCTAAAAGAGTCAATACAATATTTATTCTATTCTATTGGTATCTGGTCTACTAAATGTTACGTAAATAGTTATCTCCCTTGAGAGCTTACTGGTAGACTACACCTTAATCAATATTGGATCATCAGGTCCTTGTCTTCTACTTGATAGTACCCAATAAATACAGTTGAACTGACATTACTGCTGCTTTTTATTCCATATTCTAACATGTGCCCCCACCAAATCTTATTTTTGTCTCTGAATAGAGATGATAGATACCTCCAGGATTTCAAAGATAATTTAAGCTTGTCTTCATGCAATAGACAGAGCACTCACTCTACAGAGAACTCAACAGTGAACCAACCATTTTTCAATTTTCAGTATCCAGCTAACTGAGAATGGGGAAATTCACAGCTGTGCCCCCCTTTCCTGTGTTACTAGCATCATAGTCTAGAAGACAGATTTTAGTTCCTGACTTTGCCTCTCCTGCTTCTCACCCACCAGTGACTGTGGAGTGACCTCCATTCACTCTGCCCCATCTGTTTTATGAAATCATTCTGCTTCTATTTTCATCTTTGCTTTCCAGCGTCTAAAACACGGAAGCCATGACCTTTTGAGCAAATGCAGCACTGATATCGGCGCATCCTCTGATTGAAAAATCAAAGCTGGGCTCATACATGGCATAATTACTGTGTGTGCAGGAGTGGTGTCTGCACTGGCAGAAGACAGATAATTGGATTTTAGATGACTGATAAAAAACGTCACATTCCACCTGAGCCCCAGCGGATTTTTTGTTGTTGTTTCCCGCCCTGCCCACTCCCCCCAAGGTCTCAGAGAAACTTGAAACTTCAATCCTTCTGAGGCTCTTATGCCCACTGAGTTGGCTTCTAGGTCCTGCCTATTCCACCTGCTGAAGGTCTCCAGCCCACCTCTTTATGTTTTCTCCAGAGCTCCTTGCACTGCTCTAATACTGGCCACCATTTTCATTCATCTGGCCACTTGGCCCTTATACACTTTCCTGCCTCCAAACTTGCCCTCTTCCCTCCATCTCTCACACCATTATGAGTTACCATCAAACTAGTCAGATTTTATTTTCAACATTCTCAATGAGGTTTCCTAGCTCAAATAAATGAGTGGCCAACATTAAAAAACTCATTTCCAGGAAAATGAGATTTCTGTCTTAACAGATCTGGCAACACATTTCCATGTGTCCCCAGTCTGTGGATTCTTAGCAGTGGCTGCCCCATTAGGAAAGGAGAGCATCTGTTTTATGTGCCACAGTCTTCTTCATTCATTACTGATGTCACCTGCGGTGGGGCTATTTGTTGTGTGCTGATATAGCTCAAGAGATACTTCATTCATTGACACTGCCTGGCTGATTCTTGATCCTTGGGGACAGTGGTCATTTGCACTTTCCATACTGATTTTCACCAAATGTAGGGATGCCAGGATAATAATGCACATATACTTGGAGTTACATTTTAAGGGGTAATCCCAAACAGGGCTTAGATTCACTCAGTGATTCTATAAAGAGGATATAAAGTTATGAGAGGCAATCTTTACAAACATTTTAGTTAAATTTTATCATGATTTATTATCATGGTGTCACATCTATAACTGGATATTTAGAGTGTAAAGGCAAAACAAAAAATAAAAATGGCTGGGAAAAAGTTTAATTTCTTGATAACTCTGAGAAGTACTTTTCTGGTCATTTTTTATACTGATCACTAGCACAAGGGGAAAAAATGATAGTGTCTCAGATTTCTCTAAAATGGAATTTAACTTAAAACTCTAGTGGCTCAGTTTCTGCCTCGTTTCATTCTCTAACTCTCAAAGTCACATAATGCAGAAGAAAGATTCTGGAATTCATTGCTCCTAGAAAAGGGTACCTTATCAAGCATCTGATAAAAAAAAAAATGTGTGAGTAACAAACTCTATACAAACATAAAAAACCTTCTGACAAATAGCTTCTGAAATTGGCATCCCCATGCATATTTGGCAAAGGAGGGAAATTTTCTCTCTTTTCTGGGCAAGCAGGCCAATTGGTCAAGAGGGAGGATGATCAGTGCCCTGCCATTATTTTTGATGTCTAGATGAGGAGGGAGACTGTCACTTTTTCTCTGAACCAGGAAGAAAGGAATGAGATATACTTAAGAGGGTTAAATTCATTTACTCAGAATGTAGATGGGACAAGGTCATTCCCAAAGCAAAGTCACAGCATGCAGGGATGAGAGAAAGGAAAATGAAAGGGAGAGAAGGACAGGACAAGGGGAAAAGAAGAGAAAAGAACCCTCATAATTTTGTTTGAGCTCCTAGATCCAGCCATACCTGAAAGTATACCCACATTTCCACTTGATGAAGGTGAAATTGGTCTCAGAGATTTGGGACTAAAGCAGGCCTTTACAAGACAAAGGACTTATCTATTCCCTGTCTTAGTTTTGCTTATTAAATATTTTTTAAAACTAGAATTCTTTTGTGCTTTAAACACAAAAGCAATCAATCTTTGATCTTGCTATAATGTACTTAAAGTAGTATATAATTTTTCCACAGTTAGAAATGTGATAATTCTTTTTGTCTTTGACTAATAGTGAGCTTGTTACATAATTCACATCCGATGAATATTTACATACTAGAGGCCTCGTGCACAAATTCCTGCATGGGTGGAGTCCTGCCAGCCCACCCCAATCAGGGTGGATCAGGCCAGGCCGGCTGGGGGGAGGGGATGCAGGAGGTTGGCCGGCCAGCCCCGCCCCGTGGTCGAACTCCCTGTAGAGGGGCAATTTGCATACTAGCCTTTTATTATATAGGATTCCCATGGATTGTCATCTTCAGCACACTTCCTCACTGAAGTATGGCTAAGCTGGTTGGAGCCCATTTGTGCTGCTTCTGATTTAAGTTTAAGGCATAACACTGCAATCAATCCTACACAAAACCAAAATGCTCTCATATGTTTGTAATCAAGGCACACAGAATATATAATTAAATTATTTTATTTATTATCAAGAATATTCAACATGATGATTCCATTTTATATCTGGCACCTAATGATGCAAATCTGCTTTTCCCTAATCATATTTTCTAGGGCAATCTTATTTTTCAATGTGTGCTTTAAGAAAGAGTACCAGGATCATGATAATGCTCTATGAACAAGCAATGAGGAAATTTTCATTTCTGTGTCCTGTATCCACACTGGCAGAGTGGAAATCCAGAATTTCTTCAGTAACTGACACTTGTCACACATGCTCATGGCTGGGTTGAGAAAATAGAAGTATTAGAAACAGAGGTATGTATTTCAGTAGGTGAGTGACTAGGAAGCTTCCTTCCCACTCTTATACATTTACTTTTATCCACATATATGATTATTGGGCAATGAAAGTCATTCCTAGACTTCAGATTTATCAAAGGGAAGGAGCTTCTAGAATTGCTCAGGCTGAGCACCAAGTCCTTACAGCCTTGATCCCAAACCCCAAGAAGTAAGTTCACAAAGCAACATAAGTGATCTTCTGGTAAGAGGAAACAGAGGAAGAAGGCTGGTTAGTGGACATAAATTCAGACTTTCATGTCCCTACTAGATGCATGCAGGTGCCATGAGCATCTCAGCTTAGCACATCCCACACGGTGTTGGTTTGGACTTGGACAAGGTGATGCAGAAGGAAACTGGATGATTGACATAAAGTTTTCAAAAAATCTGCACGTGGTGATGGAACCACATGTGTTATCCATGGAGCTATAAATGAAAATCACCTCTCTCTTTTTTTTTTTTTTCTGAAGCCTATATTTTAACAGTTTAAGTCATACATGAAAGAAGAAGTACTCATTCCTGAGAAGAGGAAAACATCTTAAATAAATAATAAATTTGTTTTCAGGATGATGATTCATTGTTGGACTTCCAAAAGGTGGATCCTCACAGGAACAATGAATGATTCAATTATGTATTAACCTATGAGACACAATCACTCACTATTCTTGTTGGCTTCTGTTGTCAACAAAAATGAAGGGGGGGCTGGCAAGAAGGGGGGGAATAACCCCAAGATAAAATAGATGAACCTCAAACTTGTAACTTGATGCATGGATTTCTGCATTTCACATCAAAATATGACAAATGAGACTATTAAAGCTACCATAAAGGTTTCAATCACACACTCACCCAAAAAGCCATTACTAAGCATCTATCTGTAAAGTGAATTTGACTAACTTAATAAAAAATGAATTCCAATATAAAAAGAAATTCCAAGAGACTAGAAGAATTATTTCAGAAATTATTACCACAGCTGTGTTGTGGTTAAATAAAGCTTGCAGAGTTACATTCCAGAGGCTTAGTAATTGAAATAATTTGCTTTTCTACATGTATAAATACATACTGTTAATCAGCAGCTTAAAATGAAATTGGTACAAATACCATGAACTGAGACTTTGTTTGCAAATCATCTCTGGATCCAGGCAATTCACAGCAAGTCTTCTCCATTAGCACCACTAATTGAAATTTGTTATGTACAGTTGCCTCCTCCCGAATTCCCTCTGGAGGACCAGGGTCAAGCCATATGCTGTGTGTGTTTGTTCAGGGGAAGAAGCAGGAAGCAGTTCCACTACCATAAACAGGACTGTTGTCCTTTGTCATCATGTGGGTGGGGAGCTGCTGCTCCCATCCAAGCACAGACACCCCCAGTTGGAGGCATGTCTTGTCCACGGGAGGCCAAAGGTGCTAAGGAAGCTATTATCCTCCTCTGTTTTACAGGCCCAACACTAAAGGGTAAGAATGACTATATACATAATACATACAGGATACCTAAAAGGAAGGCTCAGAGAAATGGAAAAGGAAAATAAGGTATAGGATATGCTACCTTTATCCATGTGTAACAACAATCACAACAAAAGTACATTATCTAGAAATACAGGCCAAACAGTATTTCTGTTTCAGAAAATTAGTAAATCTAATTCCACCACCATCTGTAGCTCAGCCTGGAATCCTTTAGTATAGTTTTGACCTGTATTAGAATTATTTTCATATGTTTCTTTCTTCCCAATTAGATGGTATTAAAAAACCATAAAGTACAGTCTGCCATGATATAGTGCAAACAATAAAGATATACTGAATTACTGAATTAAGTAATGAATTTAATGCCACATATTAGGAAAGAGGATCATTAACTCAACTGATGTGGAAGCAGATATGGGTCTCACCTTCTTAACGATCTTTTTTACCAGGAGTAGGGATGGTAGAGAGCAGGCCTACTACCTTTGACCTCATAAATGCTTGATATAAATCACTAGAATCAGAGCTAATGTGCAAATTCCCTACCACCATTTTCTCTAGAATCCTAAATGTGCACATTAGGGCCATACAGCTTCTATAGAAGACCAACACTGCTCCTCCAATCGCTCCGGCAGACCATGCCACTGCGTCCGGACTGGCCACTCCAGGGCAATGATGCTGATGAAGCCAGCAGCTGAACTTGCTTCAGACAGAGAAACCAAGAGTGCCTAAGGGTCCATTCATTCTGCACATGCCACGTGCAAGCCAAGGTGGCCCACATTGAAAAACGGCACTCACCACATCAACTGAATAAGTGAAAATTCCCCAAACAGCAGAAACCATAGTTTTAGGAACCACTCCAATGTGATGACACAGTCATTTTTTTTTAAATATTTATTTTAGAGAGGGAGAGAGAGATAGAAACATCAATGATGAGAAAGAGTCATTGATTGGCTGTCTTCTGCATGCCCCACACTGGGGATGGAGCATATGGGCATATGCCCTGACCGGGAATTGAATCATGACCTCTTGGTTCATAGGTTGATGCTCAACCACTGAGCCATGCCAACTGGGCTGACACAATCATTCCAAAATGAATCTTCTCACCCAAATTAATACTCTTATTTTTTAGAGCCGTGTTTTGGAAAGAAGTTTTAGGCAGGTTTAGGGAGATTTAGGAATAAAGAGGGTCCATGGGGGAGGAAGGCATAGATGAGAGCTTGGAGCTGCCAAAAGGCATACATTCACAGCAGGGGGGGGGAAGTGCCACAGGATAAGGGGAGAGGAAGACATTCATTCACAGAAGACAGGGAAAAGCCACAGAGTATGGGGAGGAAAGGAAACAAACTTTCACAGAGGATAGAGAAATGCCAACAAACAGGAGAAAGAGGAAAACAGATTTTCATAGGAGACAGAGAATTCTACCACTGAGGGGGGAGAGAAAGAGGGGAGCACCACATGGGGTTTGGGCTTTGAAACTGATATTCTACATAAGAGTGACCAATAAGAAGGGAGCATCAAGAAACAAAGAACTGCAGCCTTTATACCTTAGGCAAAAAGGAGCTTGGTGGGTTACCTCTTGGGCCCCCTACCTACGTGGGAGTCTGTAATTGCTTCCAATAAATGTCCACCCTTTTCATCTACCACCTTATGTCCGTGGATTCATTCTTCGAATCCGTCTGGACAAGGACCAGGAAAGAAATCACCTTTGCATCCTGCTCAGGAAAAAACCCCAACTCATTTTCTTCACCATGAGTGAAGGAAAGAAAAGCATTGGTACCTTCTAATTGACACAGATGATCAATGGTTTTAAGCGTCCAAATGATCTTTAGGAATCCTTCTAGGGCCATACTCCTTAATAGTTCACCAAAAATTGCCTTCCTATATTTTTTGTCTGTTACCTTAGTTTTTAAGTCATCTTTTACCCTTAATAGAAAATAAGCATGAGAATCCAGCATCTAGCCAAAAAAAAGAATAAAGAGCTTTTCTACTTTGAGGCTTAGGATTGCTCTAGGGATAATCTAGGGGGAAGGAAGAGTGAACTTTTCCAGACCTCAAATTCCTTTATATAATTTACTAGAAGCCCGTTGCACGAAGTTTCGTGCAATAGACTTTCCTTCACCTGGCTGCCAGCACCAGTTTTCTGCCAGCACCAGTTTTCGTCTGGCCACCCCTGATCGAAGCGCCTCCTGAAGGCTGAGGGCGGGACTCGGGAGGTGCTCCGATGGGGGGCGGTGGCCAGAGGAAAACTGGTGCTGGCGGAAAACTGGTGCCGGCAGCCACGCAATTGGCCGCCCAACGCTGTGTCTTCTGTGGGCCCCATGGGTCCTCCCGCAGCGCCAGCCATTTAGGCCTGCGGGAGGAGCGGGACCCTGAGTCCCGCCCCCCGCGCCTCCAGCCGGCCCAATCGTGGGCGTAGCGGAGTGATGCAATTTGCATATTGCCTTTTTATTATGTAGGATATCCATGTGTATTTAGCAACTTAATTTCCAAAAAGGCTGACATTTGAACGCATTCATTCTTGACTGCCACCTGGCAGTCTAGCAAGCTTTCTTAAAAGTTTAGGGGTTGAGATCAATAAAGAGGATTATCAAAACCGTACTATTTTTATGAAGCAAAATACATTTTATCAAGAGACTGTGTAGGCTTGGAGTGCCATCTGATTGCCTGAGTTTATGTCCTACATCTGCCACTGACCACTGCTAAGATGCCCTGGTCCAATGAACTCACAGCTACACCCCTCTGTTGATCTTAGGGTTCTTGAGAAGATTTGATAGGTGAATACCAAGGCACTTGGAACTATATCTTGCTCACAGGCACCCAGTAAGTGCTAACCGTTATTACTGATTTCCTCAAAGAAGCAAAAATGTTCTGGCAGTTGATTGGAAAATAATGAGCTACCCTGGTTTGAAATATACCTTCAAAAGCAAAGTGGTATAGAGCACAAGGTGATCCCATATCTTGCCCAGAGAACACAGTGCCATAAAGAAGAATGATCAAAGCCTATTGAAATCGATCTTTCTTTGTCTAGACTTTTATACAATAGGCTGACAGCGAAAGCAATATTTGTTAAAATGTTCTTACTGAGGGAACAAGCCGGGGTTCCAAAGACATCTGAAGAGAAGCAACCGTCCACTTCCTCAAAGCCCCAAAACCCCGTGAAAGAAGAGCCCCCATATATTCTAGTCCCAGCAGCTGAGGTCAGGATTTTTTTTTAATATCTAAGCAACAGGACTTCAGTCCCTCTCCTGTTTGCTTGTGGAAGTCCATAGTGCTGCTGTTATTTCTGAGTGTCCCTGCGGGAGGTAGCTTACATTTGCTTGTCACTGCTAACCCCAGATTTCTTCTCCCAGCTAGATCCTCACTGACTGACCCTGTCCATCATCGTCTGTCCTGTGGCCACTCAGCTTAGTCCAGCACGGAGGTTCCTCTTCATCCTCCACTGCACATCGCACCCCCAGCAGTCCCGGGAAAGCTGGCACAACTGGGGTAAGCCCAAATCAAAGAACGTATATACTTATATGCATAGCCCATGGACATGGGTAATAGGGTAGTGAAGACATGGGGGATGGGGGTAAGAGCTGCGAGGAGGGGGGAAAGAGGGGAAAATGGGCGAGATCTGTAATACTATCAACAATAAAAATATATTAAAAAATAAAAATACAATGGAAATTGTACTCTTTGACATTCATGCTTTTAGACCTTCCCTCCTCTGAAAGATCTTCTCTGACCGCTTATTTTCTTCCTTAAATAGCAGCTTGCTGCCTTGGGCCATTAAACTGCTAAGGATCCTCAGATCTTCTATTCCCTCCCTGATTCCCGGATCCTGAACTTTTCTTGAACTGCCTGCCAGAGGTCAGTCTAAACCGATGCTCACTTTATGGTGTAAATCAATTCAGCTCCTTCCCTCTTATTCCCCTTAGACTAGCCCTTGGGATTTACCTTTGTATAATCTGAGGGTCCTTGAAGACATTTCAAAAATATAAAAGAACAGATCTCTCCAGGAACAAATAAGGTTTTTCTTGTAAGGCAGGAGGAAGCACAAACTCAAATGCCTATGAGTTCAATGTGGACATTTCTCGCTCTCTAAATAGAAATATAGATATACTCATTGATATAGATCACAGATCACACACACACACTCGTGATACTTGGTTTGAAGCAATAGGGATTTTTCCAGAGAGAACCAGGTAGTCTAAAGGTGTTTATATTTAAAAAGATAACATGCCTAAATATACCATCATCATAAATATGAAGACTTTTTAGTTAGCCAGATCTGGGTTCACATCCATGCACCAGCTGTGTGTCTTTGGACAAGTCAAGATATTTTGAACCTTTCTAGAACTCATTTCCTTGTCTGTAAGGGAGGTAAGTAACCACATTTCAAAATGGTTGGCAGGAATAAATGAGATGATGCATACAAAGCAGTTAGTATACTGCATGGATCTGAGTAAGCATTAGAAAAATAAAAATATTAGCTAACGAAGTAAAACAAGAAAAGGGAAAAATGAACAAACAACATGGAAAGGAAAAAAGCAGTGAGAAATGGTGATGCCTTATCCTTTAGCTGCAACCTCCCTCACCTGGGAATCGCCGAGGCCCTCAGAGAAGGGGACAGCCAGCAGGGCCCAGTAGTATCTAAGGTCACAGCAGAGGTTAAAATATGTCTGAACTGCTTCACAACCACTGTCCTAGACACCAAGAATGAAATGCTAATTAGTCCACCTACTTTGTTCTTCCCTTGGGATCCTTGAGACCTGCCTGTAATTCCGTAACTAAAGGTGAATGCCTGACATTCATGCTCTGGGCTTCTGAGCCCCGACTCCAGCCAGCTCTGTGAGTCAGAATCTATTCTAGCAGGCTGCTGCCTTTACCCTGAAGTTTGTGGAATACTTGATTAGTCTCGCTAAAGGCAGGAGTGACCCACAGGTTAGAATCAGCAGGTATCTCCACCATTGAAGGTATAAATATTCTCTGGCTTTAATCCAGGTTAAGGTATAGAATAGAGGAGCAAAGGCTAGAGATCCAGAAATGAGCTGGTGAGTCATTTTTATGCCTTAGAATTCTTAAAGAAGGGAGGGGGAAAAAGGAGGAAGCTAAACAGAAAAATTCAGAAACAATTTCATGGAAATTTCCTTAAGAAGGAACAAAGAATGGATTCAATTACTATGATTCATCCACTAGTTCTACCTTTTCTCACTGAATATGCATACAACAATGACACCCAATGATTTAATTTATTTCACCAAGATGGTCACTCCTGAGGAGATGTTGTATTGAGAAACATCTTTCAAGAATCATTAAAAATTGTTTTAAATTTGTAAAATTTCATTATTTCTAACTATGGCTCAACTGGACCATCAACTTTTTCTTTGAAGCCAGTATAGAACATCCATACTATGTCACAGACAGAAAATGGAACGTTAATCTTCACTTTACAATTGCATTTCAGATTCAACTTGCCAGCGGTCTGGAGCTTAAAATTCAGTCATTTGTGATTTGAAACATGCTCCATTAGCCCCAACAGTCATATATAGATTCATAGCTATCATGAGTGAAAATCTTCAGACTAGGAACCACAGAAAGGCATCCACCATTTTCTATGTAAATTTGCAATGCCACTTTTCAAAATATAACAGGAATAGGAAGGAGAGAGGAAAAAGAAAACATGCATTTTCCTCAAAAATGGTTAATTCCTATGAGTACTTAAACCCTTATATTAATTTAATCAGCAAAGATTTTGAAAGCCATCTGTATGTGAGGTCATTGGCACTTGAAGTAAATTTGTCTCTTATTACAAGTTCTGCTCTTTCCAAAAAGAGATGGCACTAAACCTGAAAGCTGCAATGGGCCAACCGGGTGAGCAGACCACAGAATTGAAAGTGCTCCCATGTAGAGAGCAAGAGCAGAGTGGACTTCTTGGAAACCTTTGACAATCCAGTATGGAGTCACTGTAGCCATTACAGTTACATCAAGTGCTATGCCAAGACTGAGGTAATGGGTATCATAGGAAAACCTCTAGGCGGGGCCTGGGATGCCCCAAACCACAAGTCGGGACACTTGGATAAGGGCTCCATTGGGACATTGATATGAGTGGGAGCTCCACCCCTGGTAGGCTACAAGAACTCAGAGCTCCACCCCCCTAACCCCCCCCCCCTCACTGTTCCAGCCTTGCTGTACCATGGGTCATGCTCGGAGCCCTGCTAGACTTCCCCTCCCTCCACCAGATGCATGCCCCCACTGCAGCTCCTGGCTTGAGACCAATGTCACCTTGAGATGACAAGCCCCCTCCCTGCTTACACCACCATAAGCACACCTCTGGCTTCTGTAATCTCACTTGCTCCTTGCATCAGCCATCCGCCCAAACTGCAATGGGTGTGGAAAGCCCACGAAATACCCAGAAGCTTAGCATGCAACGTAGAAAGAATGTCTAGAATGTGTGTGTATGCCATATATGGGAGACAAAGAACCTAGGGTTATATAAGGCCAAACCCCGCTGTGTTCGGAGCTCAGCCTCTGGAGGTGACTCTGCTGGACTACCACCGATGTGAATAAACAGTCCTTTTCTGAACCTCCGAATGCATATGGTTTGTTGCTTGCTGCCAGTTGAATTTCTGGTGTAAAACAGCTGCTCTACCTTCAGATGCACCTGTGACCAGGACTTTGTCCTGGACTTTCACTCGTTTCAATTGCATATGCCCCCTTCTCAGTGTATAACCTAGGTGTGACTCTATTGGCTTATTGGGGAGTCTCCTCTAATAAACACGGCATTGTGGGAAGACACAAACTTCTCTGAGGGATGCTCCCTTACTTACTACATCCTGCCTCACATCCATGCCTGTCACAGACAGTGCTCATCAATTACAGAACTCTTTCCTGCTGAGTCCAGCTAGGCCGGAGAATCTATCTCAGAGAACAACACAAAGACAGTACTATTAGGCTGTTAGGATTCAAAGAAATGAAAATGATGTCCCCTCTTAGAGCTAGCTAATGCATCTCCAATAACTACCACAGTTCCTAGCACACAATAGGCACCGAGTGAATGTTCAGTGAGTGAATGTTCACCGAAGGGCTGCTGAATGTCTGAATTCTTCCATTGCACAAAATGATAAGACCAAGCACTGGGGACAATCTCTTTAAACATACAAACAGCCTTTCCAACCACAACAACATTATATAAATAAGACTCAAAGTAAACCCTTGCTGAAAGCATTGCTGTCACAAAAATAAGTCCTGGAGTGAATTCTGTAAACAGATCAATAGAAAGTTTCAAATGAATAGGTCTTGTAGGAGCGATCAATGGCAGCTGAGTGAAAGATTCAGCAGGCTCCATTACAGCAGAGGGCATTTATCTTTGAACAGATTACCTGGCTACTTACTAGTAAGACAGGGAATAACAAGGCTGTGACCTATCTTAAGGTTAGTGGAAATTTCTACCTCCCCAGGCATTAGTTCAGTCTGTGAACACAGCTAATTTGTCTGTTAGATTCTACTTTTCCCAAAGGCTTGCAAGGCAAAAAAAAACAGGGCTTTGTGGAGCTGTGACTACTCTAATCCTTATGGCACCCTCCTCTGATTTCACAAATTCTTTTTACAGTATTTTGCTGACTAACTTCTGTTGGGCCCTCAGATTCACTCTCTGTTCTTCTCATCATGCTCTGAGAAGCTGTCTGCGTAGACTGCTTTCCCTAGGTTGCTGCATACTCTGGCTTCTGGCCAGTTTCTGGCTTGGTGAAGACTGAGGTTAGAATATATATATATTTTCCCGGGCCTCCCTCCCATGGAGCAATTGGGGAAAGAACGTTCTTCTCTACATAAGGCTAGAACTCAGCACACACTCTCCTACAGCAACAGCCCGGCTCTTACCAGGTTAGCTGATGGCTTCCTGCCCTCCCTGGTTTATGGTGTAGTGATGGCCCATGTTTGCTACTCCTTGGGTGCCACATGATTCTGTGTTGGTTCTCTTAATCTTACCCACATATTTGTAAGTTGTCATGTCATTAAAATCTCTTCTGTTTTTTTTTTTTTTTTTTTTTTTTTTGGCCAGGATTCTAATCCATATAATTATATAGCAAACATTTAGTATTTTTTTTACTGTCTTTTAGAGTCCTTCATTTGATTCTAACATATGTATAATTTCTATTTGCATTTCCTTGAGACAAGGGGCAAGAGGAATCTGAGGCTCACATGTAATTTCAACAAGGTCATACAACTAAGAAGTAGTAGAGCCAGGATGCAGACTTGGATCCATGTGACACCTCAGTTCAGGCCCTCTTAGCATGATTTGACATCAACTCTCACAATGGAAGGGGGAGAACCCTGTTTTAACCAACCAATCACTGTTTGCTTCTTCTTTAGAGTCACCAACAGCCACCAGAAACAGGATTTGATTAATTATGGAATTCAATCTAGAGCAATAAATATGAAAGATATGAAAAAATTTATGTTTTCTCACACAGTGCTTTTCACCCTTAAAATATTCTGTGGTGATTTAGGCATGTGGCCTTTAGTACTCTCTATCCATGTGTGTTGTATTCAACATTCATTTGCCAATAAAAGTGATTATTGTTTTCACAATGCCTAGTATATTGTAAGCACTTAATAAATATTTCAATGAATTATGTTGTTGTAGAAGCATTTTTGTTATAGAGAACCAATGCCTATATTCAGCATTTGGACAAAGAACATCTCATCATTAATGGCCAAATAAGAGTTTTAATTATTTGGTGCTGAAAAGGGAAACAGCAAATTCTCAGATGAGTGTGATTGCACTGTGGTAATTACACAGGTATTATTTCATTATAGTAAACTAGTGGCCTAGTGCACGAATTCATGCACCTTGAAAGGAAAGTAATTAGAATAAATATTTTAATATTGCTATTTTCCCATTCTCTATAATAGAAGTGTCAACCAAATTCACAATTGACAATAACAGATCGAAACCACACGTGTGCAATTGGCACCAATGAGAGCTTTATATGTATCGCACATGTGCGAGTCAACTTAGCCTTTTATAGATATAGAATAAACTTGCTTAATTAGACCTGCTTTCTAACATAGCTAAACTTTTCCCAGCCCAGTGAAGCACCCCAACTTCTCTTTCAGGTAATTGTCAGCAATACAGCAGTAAATATCAACATGAAGCATATTATTATTGTAGATCACACAGGGCAAACAAAGGGTAAAATATTTAACTGCAGCAGTGATTGACTATATTCTGCACAGTGAGAAAACCTGAAGTCATTTTCAAAGTCCACCATTTCTTACTTCTTTACAGTCGGGTCAAGTTGCTAAACTTCTAAATCTCCGTTTTCCAGCTAATGAAAAGAAAATAGGATTCCACCTACTCCAGGACTTCTGTGAGTATCAAATGAGATGAGGCATGGGAAAATGCTTCACAGACATTTGGTTAAAGTGTGAAACATTTGCACCTGGCTATAAAGCAAGTCATGTTCCTGGGCTGAAGAAACTGCAAGGAGGCTAGTCGCTAGGGAGAGGAAGCCAGGCATTGCTACATGATGTCATTACCCGGACAGACACTTATGTATATATATATATATATATATATGTTTGTATATATATATATATATATATATATATATATATATATGTTTGTATATATATATATATATATATATGTGTGTGTGTGTGTATATATATATATATACATACATACATATATATATGCTAATTTAATATCTGATTCACTTTTCTAACTGGCACTAAAAGTTATATTACCTCACATGCAAGAAGAAAACATTATATCACAGGATTTTGTAAGGAAATACAAGTTTTCTGACTTAGGGACATTTCAGGATAAGTACAGAACATGCAGACTATGCTTTGCACAGAAAAAGTAGACTTCAGAAAAGCCAATTTAAGTTCTTAACAGTTTTGAACCGTGGACCCTTCTGCAGTTTTATGAAGCATGTGAACCCCCTTCTCAGAACAATGCTGTAAAATGAATGAAAGAAATATATAGGATTACATAGGGAACTAATCATATTGGGAAAAGCTAGCAAAATGTTACAAGAATAATTTTGTGATATGACAATATACTTCACTATAAAATATTAACTAATGTTTATTAATAAATAAATATGAACTTGCAACAGGGTCTAATGACTACTGTAATTTGTAACCATATTGTGACAACTGAAATGTAATATGATTAGAATTGTATCTATGATTGCATTGTTGATGGAGCTGCATGTAATTTCTATGGTTTGTTGAAGAACTTGTTCTTTTCAGTTAGCTTGACATCAGTGAAAGGAGTATATGATTTGTATTCCTATATAAGTTTAAGGAACCCCTGAATTCTGTTGGTGGATGAGATGAAGAAACACTGACACAGAAGTAGCACTGTAAATAGAATATTAAAATAGGAAAGACAGTAACGAGACAAAGAGGAAGGAGGAAAAGCCTTCCTTTCTTTAAGATTGAGTAAAAAGAAAATGAGAGCTGTCCAAGTAGAATTAATGTTAGAGCCAAACACAAATTTTTCCTCAGAACAAAATTAATTGCTACGTTTTTAAAGTTAAAATAGATTCTAAGCAGTGTGGCTCATTAAATCTCTGAAAAAGGAATACACTGGATTTTTAAGTGACTGACAGCATGGAGCCTCTTTTGAAATTGCTGAAATATCATTATGAAAAGTGAGTGAAAGTTCCCAGGGAAAACATGGTAGGAGTACTCATCTATTCAACACATATGACAAAAGCAAATATGTTCTGTCTACTTGGAGCTTGAATCTAGATTATTATCATTAACACACTCCCAAATCTGTAGTGATTTTAATAGTCCATGTGCAAACGGGTCTATCTGTTAGAGGCTAGCTCATCTCAAAAAGGCACCACTCAATTGCTTGAATATGAACCCAAGATTAGATTAAAGATCAGCAAAAAGACATTGACTAAGATCAAAATCGGCAGATCAAAAAGAAGCTCCTTTAAACCAAATACTGAGTTGCTGTTCTCATTAAATATATAACCCAAATCTGTCATATGGGGTTACCTTAGGATTGATTGATCAGAGGGATCAATAACATAGAGGATATACAAAAGGTATTTCCTAACAGAAATAGATGGTTACAGTTAAAAAAGAAAACCTAAATAAATAAATAACGGAAGGGAGGGAGGGAGGGAAGGAGGGAGGGAGGGAAGGAGAGAGGGAGGGAGGACAACAGACCAAAAATGGAGTCACTTAATTCTAAAACCCAAATCACTAAACCAAGACTTAATTTCCACTCCCCAAGAAATGGAATCTTAAACCAGTCAGGTCAGGAACCACCTGATCAAACCAGGTAGGTAATCTGCCTGATGACCCCTGTCATCCCCTAAAGGGAAGTTACCTTTTAGTTACCAAACCATTGTTTGCCTGGTATAATTTTCTTGCTCCCACTCTCTCTGCCTATATAGATATTTTATTTATACAGCTCCTCAGAGCTCCAATCCCATTGCAAACGGGGTCTCCAGATGTTCTATAGTTTAGGTTCTATTTCTGGACCTTCTCCTTGTACAAGCAGGAAATATTGGCCCAGCAAAGAGATGGAAGTTCTACAGATGAATTTCCAAGCCATTCAATCTCAGAGTAGACACTAAGGGATGTTCTAGGGTTGCAGGCAAAGTGCCAGACCTCAGAACAATTAGAACAAGCTGGAAGAATATAGAGAAACTCTCTGAGAGTGGGAGGCTAGGCGCCCCTCAGCAGCCCAAGTATGGGCACATGAGATCCATGGAAGCTTGTATCTTTGTCTGGCAGGTTGCTGTGCTCTCTGCTCAAAGATCCCTAAATTCAGATCAATTACTGCATCTTCTGCTATATTAATTAAGTTTGCATCATTTCCCATGATTGGGTGCCATCCTTTTTTATCTATTACCATCACCCTTTTAAAAATCATATACCTTTTCCGTAGGTTTGAGTCCCTGGTCCTTCATAGCTAAGCCTAGCAATGTCTAAGATAACAATGAGCAATGCTGTCAGAAGCTTTAGTTAATATTGCCCCCTAAAAAAAAAAAAAAAAAAAAAAAAAAAAAAGCCGAAACCGGTTTGGCTCAGTGGATAGAGCGTTGGCCTGCGGACTCAAGGGTCCCGGGTTCGATTCCGGCCAAGGGCATGTACCTTGGTTGCAGGCACATACCCGGAGGGGGGAGTGCAGGAGGCAACGGGTCAATGTTTCTAGCTCTCTATCCCTCTCCCTGTCTCTCTGTAAAAAATCAATAAAATATATATTAAAAAAATATATATATTGCCCCCTAATTGGTTTGGCTCAGTGGATAGAGCATCGGCATTCGGACTGAAAGGTCCCAGGTTCAATTCCGGTCAAAGACATGTACCTTGGTCGAGGGCACATCCCCAGTAGGAGGTGTGCAGGAGGCAGCTGATCGATGTTTCTCTCTCATCGATGTTTCTAACTCTCTATCCCTCTCTCTTCCTCTCTGTAAAAAAATCAATAAAATATATATTTTTTAAAAAGTTTCATTTAATAAATTTACTAATTTAAAACTTAGGTCATTCCTAAGACAATTCCTATATTTAAATCAATTATTTAGTTTTCTTTTCTTTTTTTTTTTTTTTCCTGGACAACATGAACACAAACATGAGGACTCGTAGGCAATTTAACAAAATCTGGTCAGAAAAGCTCGATGTTCCTCCTGAACCACCTGGGCCTCAGTGCCCTCATTCCTACAACTGGAATATTGAGTCTTATCAGAACGAAGGGAAGTGATTATAAAGAAGTTAGCCTGATAACAGTTAATGAAATTCCTGGACCCACGCTGGCCCACTGTAATGCTTTCATATGTCTATGACAAAATTAAGAGAAAATATGATGAGGTTTTCAGAAGACAAAATCTGTCCAGTTGAAATGTTATCTTTTATTCTCAGATTATTATGTGCTGCCTGCATTTTTTGAGCACAACTCTTCTATAAAATCACTAGGATTAGAGAGAGTAGTTCCCCACCTCTACTGATATACTTTGTATTGCTAAGTGAAAATATGATCCTATGCCATACTATGTCTCCCCACTTTTTAAAAAATTGCACACCTCTAAGAAGTAGAGACATCTGAAAAGCCCACCCCTGAGTCGTGAGGTACAATGGTTTCTGAGTACTGCTGAACTCTGAGTTTGTTCAGAAGCCAGAGAGACCATGGTGAAGGCCAGCAAACCCTACATGTCAGAAAAGTGTGTTAGATCTGCTCTTCCCTTTCCCTCTCAGCCCCTTGCCGACTAGCAGAGGCCTCTGACCTGAGCTGCTCCACTATGGCCAGGAGCTGATCTGACCAGCATGGCCTTGGCCTTCCGGTGAGCTTGGCTGTGGACCAAAGGGTTCCAGGGCCTCCTAATGGCCTCTTGACCATCTTTCTTCAACTCAATGCATTGGCTTTATTTGTTTCTTAATTTTTTTTGAACATGACATTATTCCATGCCCATTGTAAAAAATTTAGAAAACACAGAAGAGTAAAAATAAAGAAAATTAAGCTTACCAAAATCCCACCATTCAAAGACATCTAGTGTTGCCCTTTGAGTCTTATTTTCCTGCCTGTGAAAATTCATATATTCTTTATTTACATAATTTGGATCATATTCTATGTATAGCTGACTGCTTGCTTTTATTAAAAGACATGGCTTTGACAGACTTTTTTCAGGCTATTAAACAATCTCCTAACTCATTGTTTTATGACCATAAAATGTTTCACCATACAATATTTTTCTATTATTTATAAACAGCCTAGCAGAAAACTTTGTTTATAACTGTTAAAAAAATACAAAAATCTCAGTAAGCAAATTAGCAGAATTACTAAATCAAAAGGTATAAAGTAGTAAGATAATCCATGTAGCCAAATTACTTTGGTTTTTCAAATTTATACTCTTTTTTAAATATATTTTTATTGATTTCAGAGAGAGGAAGGGAGAGGGAGATCAAATTTATACTCTTACTATCAAGGTAAGAATGCCTGTATCTCCAACATTGGTCCCTATGCTTAACCATAGTTAACATGAAAATCAAAAGTTAACATCTAGTTACTTTTTATTTTTTTATCTTAAAAACCACCGAGATTACACATTTTTTTGTCATTTAATAACATGGCCTATGACAATGGTTTCATAGTTGATTTAAGTTTTCTCAACAAAATGTATTTTTATGTGCATTTCTAAAGAAAAATGAGAGGGTGGTAAACTAAAATTAATTAATAACTTATTTTATGGCATATTTAACAGTTTAGCCCAATCTTGTAGTAGGTCCTATGATTATAGGATAATCATCTAGATTAATCATATAGGATAATCATATAGGGCAACATCTAGGTTAGCCAGTAAATAAGACATTCTAGAACCCACTCAGGTGTGTGTATCTCCAAAACCTTGACTTTTTCAATGTAATATACTTCCAGGGACCCTGTCAATGTGGGCAGCCCAATGATGCTGTGCTTTAAACACTTGCTCTTTGGTTGGATTAGCCAAAGACCAAAGTAAGCCACAAGTGGCAAAGAAAGAAGGTAAAACCATTACTAATTAGTAGGTTCTCACTTACTCCTTTTCACTGGATACCTGTTTATTTGTGTGGGCAACTGTAAAATTATATTCTTTTAGGAATGTGGTTAACTTTTAACCATTTTGGTGGCTAATGTCATTTTAAAAAACCATAAAGTTCTTAATTTTGTAGTTTTCTTCTATAAGGCATTTCTTTATTTCACTTTTAGAGAAATTCTGCTGCCCTATTTTGACAAATATTTTCCTTCAAGATATGTTAGCTATTTTATTTTCATGAAAGAGATTATTCAAAGAAAAATTAACTTATTCTATCAAAATATTGCAAATGAATAAAAGTGTTGTCATAATTGGGTCAATATAGAACAGCTAACTATTTTTTCTGGCATTAATGTGTTTAATTTTAGTAAGGTGCAGGAGCTGAATATTAGGGCAATTAAAAAAATGTTACTACTTGCAAAAATAGTGAATATTATTTTCAAATAATAAAATAATTATGAGGATTTAAAACATTAATTTTAAATCCACTTAAGAAAATATCCTAGCATAATTAGGTCACTATCCTTGGGTTTGCAAGGGTTCTGAGTTGATCTAATGGTTCTTATCTATAATAATAAAAGGGTCACATGCTCATTAGACTGGATGTCATTCCGGACGTCCTTCCTGACAAAGCCAGGATGGAAGGAAGCCAGCCCGGGTCCCAGGTGCTGGAGGGAAGCCTGTGCCAGCCATCTGGGAGAAAGAAAGCCTACTCTTGCAGGAATTTTCATGTATCGGGTCTCTAGTGCTATAAATAATATTAAATAATCAGATTAATGTATAATATGTAGAAGTTAAGAAGTAGTGCAATTTCTGGGTCTGTGTAAGCTGCCTGAACAGAAGTAAAAATTTAAGCTCATATACTGTATATATATTTATAAAGTTATATATATATAGTTTTTAAGTGAGTTTCAGGTAGTTCACTTTTAATGACAATTTCAACTTTAAAACCTGTGAGGGGGTTTTAAATTAAAACCTTAAATTGCCTTGGCTCAATATTGGTTCAAGATTTTTCTGTCATTTCATACAGAATAAACAATAGCAACTTCTCATATAGATCACAGAACTTCCCAGTTCATTCATTACCAACCCATACCCCATGAACATACAGGGCTAAATGCAAAGCATGGGAAAGCCCTTTCCAATGATTCGCATACTAATTGAAATGATCTATGCTGATTCCCATTAAACATATTTGAAGCTATTAATATACTACCATTTATTAAGCAGAAATTGTATCGACCACTTTTATAGCTATGTGCCCTTGTTCATATGATGATAGTTAGTGCTATTAAGTATAGCACGTACCTGCGATGCGACCTTCTCTTTCCAAAATGACTGCATAATGAATAGACATCAAGGGGTGAGGGGCTAAGAAGGGAAGGTCTGTGCCAAATAGTTAAACAACATTGGCTTATCTCATGCTCAACTGCCCCATGAAGTGGTTGTTGCTGTCTTGCCTTTGTGAGTCAGAAACTGAGGCTCAGGGAGAGGAGTTCACTTGCCTAACGTCCTATACACACACAGAGCACTCAGACCCTGAGCGCAGGACTTGAGCAGCCTCTGAAAAAGATGCCAAGGAGCAGGAGACAATGAAAGGACTGGTTTTACAAACACAGGAACAGGATTGCCAATGCTATGTTCTGAGTCATATTTGGTCTGGAACCTCTCAGAGGTAGATTCAGCAGTTGAGGAACGTGGGCATTTCAAGGAGAAGAGGAGGAGAGCTTTTAGAACAGGGATATGAAGACACTCGTGGATGGGCAGAGGAAAAGCCTGCGGGGGAAGAAAGGGAAGCGTGTAGGAGACAAGGCAGGATGAAAATAGAAACTGAGAAGTTGCACCCCAAGGCAGCCTAGAGCGATCCCTTTCAAATCCCCGAGCTCCTGCCTTCTATGGGAAAGAGCAAAGGGGATGGGAACTAGCATAAACCTCAGTGCATGGAGAACTCAGAGCAAGGAGGGGAAGCTCCTGAAGAAGGGTCTCACGGCTTCTCACCAGGAAGAACCAGACACTGCCCATGTGAGAGTCAGGGGTGCTACACTTCACAGTGCACTAAAATCCAGGATGAAACAGCTTAACAAACCTTAGTAGTACTGAATGTTGTTTCCTGAAATCCATTTATATCCAACGCAGTTATTTAGAATCTTGAGATACAATGAAAATACACTCATCCTAGACCTTGACTTCTATGCTATCCAGGTCTAAGGAGTCACATTTTAAGGGCACTAAGTGGGCATCAAAGACAGGGATGTAAGCTCTATAAAAGTAAGGAATTTTAAAGAGACAAAACTACAAACCATATGTGAAAGGTGAGCGGAGTTGGATTAGACTGACAAAGGTATAGTAATATAAAAAATTCTTTAAAAATCCTAGATACACAAAGCCACATTTGATGGACCATTATTCTTATATCCCATTCTACCTAAAAGCACTTACTTTTCTCTGACCACCACTCTGGCCGACAAATGATCCTAACTAACTCTGTACATATTTTCATTACAGCAATTGCTGTTCTATAATATCATTAACTGCCTACAGGTTGTATCTTGATTTGGGACTCTAAGTTTATTGAAAAAGAAGTGAAAATGTTTTCGTGATGTTTTCCCCTTTGCATCCCTGGCTAACCTAGTGCCTGGCATCTAGTAAGCACTCAATACCTAATTGATTAAAAAAATACTGTTTAATTCAACAACCTTCCAACTGATCAATTAACGAAGTGGATGGCGACTGGATGGGTAACCAAATAAATGGCTAAATGGAAACTCCTTTGTTTGGAATAAGCTACACAAGATCAAATATTTCTGTTGTCAGATTGGGAAGGGTGGGTCACGTCCCCCTTTGCTGGGAATGTAGCAGAAGGAACTCAAACAGGAGGTAAGTGCGATGCTAAGCTTGCATTGCTTTGTAGGCTTGTGCCAAGCTGAGAGCTCCTCTTTCTAACTGCTATTCATGGCACAAAAGGACACAGCTGATCTGTGGGAGGTGCAGAGAGATACATGTTAGGGTGACAAAATGACCCACAGCAATAACAGGCATTTTTTCCCCCTAAGCGCAAATACAGTTTCGCATCCCACCCTTTCTATTGCTGACAGCACGCTGGCCAGGGCTTGGGGGCAGGTTGCTCTGCAACATCATACTCCATCTCAAAAGAAGGCAGGTAAATAACAGGTGCAGAAAGTATGGACTCACAGGGCCACTTGGTTTTGAATGCTGCCCCCCAAGCCTGGCCCATGTCCTTTACAGAACTCAGAAGGGAACAATGTGATTTTTTAAAATATATTTTTATTGATTTCAGAGAGGAAGGGAGAGTGAAATAGAAACATCAATGATGAGAGGGAATCATTGATCAGCTGCCTCCTGCACGCCCACTACTGGGGATCGAGCCCACAAACCGGGCATGTGCCCTTGTCCAAAATTGAACCCGGGACCCTTCAGTCCATAGGCCAATGCTCTGTTCACTGAGTCAAACTGGCTAGGGCAGTTTTATTTTATTTTTTAATAATTCCCTAATAGAATGTCCACCTAGGGCACCAAATTTTGCTATTTGAACAGGCAAGTAAGAAGAGAGGATCGGGGGAGGGGAAGGGAGGAAAGAAAGAAGAGAAGGAAGGTGGGAAAGACAGAAAGAAATTCCCTTTGTCTTCTCCAGATTCAACAAAGAAGCAAGAGTGGGTTCTATCACTTCCACACATGACCTAGTGCCTAGTCGGCAAACTGAGGCTCTCGAGCCACATGCGGCTCTTTGGCCCCTTGAGTGTGGCTCTTCCACAAAACACCACGGCCTGGGCGAGTCTATTTTGAAGAAGTGGCATTAGGATAAGTTTAAGTTTAAAAAATTTGGCTCTCAAAAGAAATTTCAATCGTTGTACTGTTGATATTTGGCTCTGTTGACTAATGAGATTGCCGACCACTGACCTAGTGGATCTGGAATTTCATGAAACATCTGTCTTGACAAAATTACCTCTCTTCCCATATATTAATTATTGCCTTTGTAATACTTTGTTCACATATCCAAATGGAACTTAAGAGCAAGCAGCATGATTAGTACCCTGACCAACATCAAAAGTATAAATGGTGGCCCAGCCTATGTTGCTCAGTGGTTGGGCATCAAACTATGAACCAGGAGGTCACCGTTCGATTCCCAGTCAGAGTTGTGGGTTCAATCCACAACTACACAAGCTACACAAGATCAAATATTTCTCTTTTTTGAGGGGGCCTGCGGGACGGCAGCTGATCAATGATTATCTCTCATCATGATATTTCATGATATTTCTATCGCTCTCTCTCTCCCTTCCTCTCTGAAATCAATATATATATATTTGTTAA
The DNA here is from genome assembly GCF_027574615.1 of Eptesicus fuscus. Taxonomy (NCBI): domain Eukaryota; kingdom Metazoa; phylum Chordata; class Mammalia; order Chiroptera; family Vespertilionidae; genus Eptesicus; species Eptesicus fuscus. Next base: position 105,701,660 of record NC_072474.1, on the reverse strand, counting down.
CAGTACAAATGATTTATATTTTCGACCTAGAGGCAAAGCTACTTTTTGAAGGCTCAGACAAAAATAAATGGTGAGATACTTCTGAATTCTACCCTTGTAGACAACAAAACACTTCAGCAATGAATGCAGTGGGAACAGTTCCTAGGAAAGCAGTTCTCTGTACAGCTGTCCACTAGCTGGTGTATGAGCCTGAATGCTGGAGCATGAGTCCTGGGCCTCGCACTCCCACACTCTTACCTCGGGTCACTTTCACTCTCTAAGACTGCACGGCCTCCTCTGTAAATGGATATAAAGATAATATCCACTCTGTGGGGTTCTGCGCATTAAGTGAAGTAATTCCTGTAAAAGGGCCCAGCCTAATACCTGCCACAAAGGACCCGCTCAATAAATTATATCATTGTCATTAGTAGCAAATCTTCACTTTCTGAGGTTCTCCATGATGCCTGTCTCGGTGAATCACATGTCAGAATACTCTCTGCAGTCAGAATGACTCCACGGGCTACTCCAGAACTAATTACAGGGCCAGGGTATTACAGGTCCTTGAAGTCTGCCAGGTTTTCTCACTTGGAGGTGTCATTCAGCAGCACTTTGAGAGATGTCACTTATAGTTCCTTTCCTCGTTTTGTTCAGATCTTGGTTTAAATGTCACCTTCTCGAGGACACCTCAACTGACCCTCTCTGCCAACGGTCTACCACATCCCTGCTTTAATTCTCTGCAGGGCACTCTCCATTTGCGTCTTTATCATCTGCCCTTCCCCGCCTCCTCCTACCCAGACCTTGTGTGTCTTCTTGTCTGCTCTTTTTCTAGTGCCTAAAACTGAACTTGGCCTTGGTAAGTCCTAGAAAGATACCTGTCAGCTGAACAAATAGGTGCTTCTACAGGTGCATGGTGAGTGTGGGCCTCGGGTTTGTTTGGTAGCAATGATGGGTAGCAATATCGTAATGGCCTAGTCAAAAACTCACCCAGCAGGGGAGCTAAGGTGGGTGACCTATGACAAGGGCTTAAACCACTGTCTTTAGGATTTATTTCTAGAGCCAACTAGAAGAAAAGAAATATTATTGCCCCTTTTCTCACTACTTTCTAACCACCCTGCTTCTCTTCTAGACTCTGAAAAGGAAAAGATGTTACCTCCCACCCCATAGCCACTGCCATTCCCTCTTCCTGGAACTCTCGCCCACCAAACCTTCAGAGGCTGTTGACTCCAGCCCATGACTCAGGTACCCATCACAGAGGTGCTCTGCCAACCGACTATAGAGCCATATCCTCCCTATCATGGACTTTATTTTCCAACTGACGTCCTTGATTGGGTCCTCCATAACACTTGTCACAATTTGCAATTACTTAATCTATTTACTCTTTTTCTTTATATGTTGCCCATTATAATGTAAGCTCCATGAGACCAAGCCCAATTTTATATGGATTGCATCCTTGATAGGGACAGAAATAGAATGTTTGGGAACCAGCTAGAATTGTAAGAACTATTAATCATGCTCTGATAACCATGATTGTTTTTTTCTGGTTAAAGAAGGCACATTCTAACTTGGTGGCAGCTGCATTCAGGACCTGGGAGCTCACATGGAAGTGCAGCCCTTGCTCCCCATTTGGAACTGTCTATTATCGTGGAAAGATGAACAAGTTTATTGCAGAAACCAGAGACAGAAATCAGAATCGCCAGCCCTTTAAAGACCATTGGGCTTTGCATATCACTAAGCCCTTTGAAGATCCCCAGCCCTCTACATTTGCCCTTTTGCCTACTTCCCCACGTAATCTTTGTACTTCTACCAATATAAGCAACCAGCTTATGGTGGGGTGCAGAGCAGATTTTTGTGGATGACCTGCTGTTCTCCCAGACTGCTGGCAGTATTGGAATAAATGCTCATATATGATTCAACCCTATCTCTGCTTAATTGGCATAAGTAGTGACAGACAGCACGGACCCATTGTTTGTCTGGTTACATCCTTAGCATCTTTTGTAATTCCTGGCACATAACTGGAGTTTGATAAATAAATATAAAAGGAAGAGAGAAGTAAGAGATCCAGGAGCAGAGAAAAGAGATACTTGGAACAATCCTTTATTTTTATTTTTTTTTCTTTTTCATTAAGTTGCCCTAATTCCATTCAATACTCATTTACTGAGCAGCTATTTTTGTGGACAGGAAGAGAGGTCAATTAATTCTGTAGACCTGAGCACCATTCTCTCTATGAGAAAGACTCGGAAAAATATAGGTACCATATTTAGTAAATGCTTAGCATTGTGCTTCATTGTTATTGCAAAATCCTGAGAGAAACAGCAACAGCTTCATTCCTTGACCCACAACCCACAACTCCATATCCTTCTGCGTGGTAACGACAGGAAATGACAATGAGTCACCTTCCCTCTAACTTCAATTTCTCATTTTCTTGCCACTGGCTCTCTTCACCCACTCCACAAGCCCACAGTCAATCAAACGTTTATAAGCAAATCTTCTTAACAAAGCGAAACTCACTTCCCACCAAACAACCCTAATATAGCACAAACTTCAAATTGCAAAGGAATTCTGAACATGCTCTGCTTTAAATGTCAGGACTGGATATTCAGATGGAATAATTAAGAGGGAGGAAACATTTCCTTCCAAAAACAGTTTGTTAGTTTGTGCAAAGTATTTAAGGATATTACCCTTTATATGTGCCTACCTGTGTAGACTCCTGACAGCATCTGATTTGCAGAAAGCAGGCCTCTTTGTCATGATGGCCAGGAAGGGGAGCACATGGGAAATTCAAAAGACAGACCTCACCTCTTAAAGGGAAAACCATTACCTTGTGCCACCTACTATGCCTGCAGTTTCCAGTTGTGTCTACTCACTTCCACAGTAATCTAGAATCCCTGTCCCCAGTGCTTAGGGCCAGTGGATTTGTTCATTTCCTACTATTATCTAAGTAAGCAGATTCTCAGTGCACATGATTCTGTATTGTTGAGGAATGAATAAACTTGAGTCCGTTTTATAAACGGTGTTTTGTTTGTTTGTTTGTTTGTTTTATCAAAGTTTGGAAATTCTGCTAAAGCCTATTGGGATTTTCCAGGTTTAGTGTTGAGAATCTGGTCATGATGACTGTGAAAAGCTGTGTTATACATTAAAGTATACAGTATAATCTTCCCATTTATTGGATAGAAGTTAAGCCCTAAAGATGCCAGAAAGCAAAAAAAAAAAAAAGCAGATATTCAGAAAGTATTTGTTCGCAACACAAAAATTTTCACACAACACCCCATTTTCTCCCCAAGCCCATTTCCGGAAAGTCCTTCAATTGCTCTCATTATATCAGGGAAGACTTCTCAGTGAGTTTCTAAAATGTACTTAACTTCCCTCTTCATCGATTATTCCTCATGTGTTCTTACAAAGGGAGCAAGCTATGGGTTTTCGCCAGTCAGAGAGACATAACCAGCCCCTCCAGGGTGGGAGACAAGGTCTAACTCTAGCTTAGGTCAAAACTGTGTATCCTAAATTCATGAATCCAAAGGTTGCCCACCTTGAAAAACTGTATAACAGTTTTTGTGTCTTATCAGGAGACATGGTGTTGCTTAATTTCAAATATCTCTAAAGACTTATTGCAAGACCAGTGATATTCAAAGTGAAGTGACTGTACCCAAAACATGTGGCAGTCAATTAGGGCATAACAAAGAAAGGTTTTGCTTAGCTATTTCTTCTTATCCTTTAATTTTTCATTCTTTCAGAGTTATCATGTTCATTATGTGAGGAAAATAAGATATATGCTTTTGCTTTGTAGGTTGAGTGCGGAAATGACTACAGCTTGGAGCAGCACGATCAGAGAAAGTCTGGGGACACGGAAAAGACTGAAGGAAGTCACACAACCAGGACAATATGCTGCAAGCCCAGTTCTTCATCAGAGATGTCCCAGGTAGCAAGCTGATGACGTGACTGTCCACTTCGGGACAAATATTTTTTTTTTAAAGATAACTGACTTTCCTGTGTCAAAATATAGTCTCCAGAGACAAAATACATAGGAGATGCTGTTTTTAAGGGTAGATGAGATTTGCCTGGCGAGCCTTTGAGAATTTGAATTTTCAAAGATGTGGCAAAGATATTTTAAATGGTGAATTGCTCCCTCCCCCATGAACCTTGCTTAATTGTTTCAGCCATATGGATTTATGAGACAAAATGAATATTCTATTTGAGTGATTACCATGCTTAAGGAAATTATGCTAATTCATTTACATGCTGATGATTCAGCCCTTTGAATAATGATTTCCTTAACTAAAGCAGTTATTATTATAGGTGAGGTTATATAATAGAAAAGTTTAAAAGAGGCTGTAACCACCCTTGATATAGTCTAACTCAGTGGTCAGCAAACTGCCACTCTGTTGACTAATGAGTTTGCCGACCACTGGTCAACTCATTCAGAAAACATTGTGGATATTTGAACTGGTTGATTTTTCAGACTACCAGTATTTGCTGAGCTTATTGAAGAGTCTTTGCAATTACTTTTTACTATCAAATGTAAATTTTGTACAATTACAAAAAAAATGTTAAAACTCTCTATTCAGTGTTTTGTTATTACTTGTCCAATTGGGACACTTCATATTTACATAGCATTTATTATGTATTATTATTATGGTTTTGTTCTAACTGATCTATGTTCATTGTTTTATTTTATTACCATAACAACTCTATGGTTTCTGTAATAGTTACGTAGGAAGAGTTTCGGTGGAATTTTATGCACACCGCCTTTTTACAAAACAATAACAAAAGTAGAAATGTTTACAAATACTTACTCCCCTTGCCCAGACTCAGAGGAGTTAGTTGCAATAAAAATCAGTGAAAATTTCAAGTCCATAATTCCATAACATTGACCCAAAGCTTGTGACCCCAAGGAGGGGAAGTACATAAAAGGAAATTAGAAAGACTCATGAGATTCTCTGAAAGGGCCATGGCGAATAATGGCAATTCAGAGCCACTCTCGTCAATAACTTTATTTTCACACTCAGGTACAGTCATGCCACAAGTAATTACCTACCCTCTCCTTTGCTACTTTCATATTCCTATGCTCTGTTCCATTGCACTAACCACTGCATTACAACTACCTGCCCGGCACATCCTAAAGGCCCTCTGCTCCAAGCTTGGCACTGGCCCGGAGCTCTCTTCTGTGGCTCATGTATCTCCAGGCTTTGCCTCCCAATTTCCTAGCTAAAACTTCTCTCTCTCTCTCGTGAGTCCTTCTAGTCTCCCAGGCTTTGTTTTCATATCTATTTTGGCTCTTTATTTTCAGTCAAATGGATCACCTGTCTAGTTTCATCCAACAGTACTACTACTAATAGTACCTGCATGCACTTGCTAGGCACTCAACAGTCATTCATTTTTAAAGCTGATCAACGTTGCCAGGTAAGAACTATTATCCATATTGTCCTAATGGAGAGGGAGGCAGAAAGTGTATCTTGGGAAGTGACATTTAAGCTAAAAGCTTAAGTGTAAGAAGGGTTTCAACTTGTGAAGATGAGAGACAAAACTACTCCAGGCAGAGGGTTCAGTGTAAGCAAACATTTTTAATTAGGAAAAGTCCTGGTACTCAGAACAATCTAGTGTGAGCGGAGAAAACTGTGTGAGGGGCAGGGTGGCAGGTGTCTCCAGATGAAGGGTAGGTGGGTCACCGTAGACCAGGCAGGATTGAACAAGGCTGCCTTGCTGCATATCCTCCACTAAACTGTGGACTCAGTCAAGTCAGGGACCGTGTTTCATTCACGTGGGCTCCCAGGGCCTGGAACACCTGTTGACCCTTAGTGTCAGTTGGAATAGCAGTTTTGCAATTGCTGGTGGTACGAGAATTGTTGGTGATAAAATTCTTGGTAGTATGATGGCACAATTAGTGGTGATATCCAGGGTAGACCTGTTGGTACTTTTTGTGGCGGAACTGCGGGTGGTATTGGTGGTGGTATTCGTATTCACTGTAGCAGTGTATGTCTAGAGATGATCACTTTCTTACTGAATTTCTGCATCCATGTGCCATATTTGACAGTCCATACCTTTGAGAGGTGAATTAATAGCTAACATTGAAGCCTAGACTCGGAGGTGAAAAGCAATTAAAATAGGTCAGCTAGTTTTATTAACATGCTTGACCAGAGGGAGACCTGAGGATTCAGACAAAGCTAAATTTAAATAATTTACATTCCTTAATGATCACATCCTCAGCATCATTCTTTCTGTGCTTAGAAAATGTGCTCTGACTCTGGTGCCAATATGGTCTAATCCTACCTGAATCCCCTAGATGTATGCTGTCGCCTGGGAATGCTCTCTCTGTCGGGAACAGATTTGGAGAGCTTAAAAAACAGAATCTATAGTTTTGGTAGTAATTCAGATTTAATCCAGAGGACATAGGGGCCAGGGGAAGAAAGGTAGCTGCCTCTTTCATAAGAATGTTACCCACCAGCCAGCAGGACTTCAATAAATTACGGGTTCCCTTAAAAATTTACCAATGCCGTTCTATGAGATACTATTATGGGGATGAATAAGCCATAGCCCCCAACCTTTAGCAGCCTTTAATGATACCACTTATTCAGTGCCAGACACTTGTATTAGGCTCATAATATCACTTACATTATTTAATCTAATGAAAATATGATTATACCAATTTTATACTTGAGAAAACTGAGGGAAACCCCTACACTTGGCCCTTAATTAGTGTTCCCTCCCTTCTTGCTCTTGGATAAAGACACCATAAAGTATTTACTATGTCTTAGTAATATCAGGGAACCTTAAAGTTAAGATCTAGGGATCCCTGGAGAGAAGTCCATAGGAAAGGCCCATTATATCCTTAGGATCCAACCTTAGAAAGGACTCAGGGGCACTGTCCCAAAGGATGGACACTGATGATGTACTCTGAGGTTGTATGAATGCATCTCCAAGCAGATCCACATACTCTGACTAGTGTTACCTGACAGAATGGGGCCAGGACCTAGAGGGGTCAGTCACCTTAAAGATTCATGGTCAAATAATGGTTTCTCTGTGAGTAGCCAATCATTATTTAATAATTTTGTGTTTATTCATAACATTTTGTCCAAATGAACTTAAAACCAAACTCTATGTCAAGATAAGAGAAAACCATTTGCTCTGCCTATAATTCTCTCATGCCCTGAAATTCCACAATCAGAAAGTGATCCTTTTATTTTATTTTTTTCAAGAGGACATTAAATCTTTTCTTGATTACACATGATAATGGATGATACCCATATGTCATTTTATCTGGCACTATAACTCAATATAGATATATTGCATAGGATGTGCCAACAATCATTAATAACCAAATAAACTCCTTGACTCTGCTTGGGTGACCCTTTTAATGGTGAACTCCAGATCACGACACAGGGTCTGTCAATTCAACTACACTAAGGTTTCCGAAGACAATGGCTTCTGTGCCCAAGAAGGTTGTAAATACATTTCAATGAAACCTGGCATCACCCAGAAGGAATTCTGACTTCACACTGTTGAGGTAATTTACCAAGATGGCTTCTGAGCAGACTAATTTTACACAGCACACTTATTCTACATCATGATCAGAATATTACATTTAACAATCAATAGCATGAGTGAAAAAAATACATATATGTGTGTGTATATGTATGTACATGTATATATGTATATCCTACCTAATAATAGACAAATATGCAAACTGACCATACCTTCGCTATGCCCGTGATTGGCCAGGAGGCGCGGGGGGGCAGGACTCGGGGTGGCCGGGGTGGCCGATTGGGCTGGCGGGATGCTGAGCTCGCGACGCCAGCGGCGGCTCGAGCTCAGCGTCTGCGCCATGGCTGTGCTGCGGCACAGAAGGGGCCTCTGGGGCAGTGAGCTCACGTCCCACCGTGGACCATCAAAAGTGGGGGAGCTGGGTGCCTGTCTGCTCAGGCACCAGGTCTTTCAGAAGCCTTCGCCGCACCGGAGGCTTCTGAAAGGCCTGGTACACCAGCGGACAGGCACCCAGCTCCCCCGCGATCGAAAGCAAAAGTGTGGGAGCTGGGTGCCTGTCCACTCAGGCACCAGGCCTTTCAGAAGCCTTTGCCGCACCGGAGGCTTCTGAAAGGCCTGGTGCACCAGCGGACAGGCACCCAGCTCCCCCGTGATCAAAAGCGAAAGTGTGTAGGGGACCCTACACGTGCATGATTCAATCATGCACTGGGCCTCTAGTATACATATATTTGTACACTAGAGGCCTGGTACACAAAAATTTGTGCACTGGGGGAAGGGGTCCCTCAGCCCAGCCTGCCCCCTCTTACAGTCTAGGAGCCCTCAGGGGATGTCCTACTGATGTCCTACTCATGGGGAGCGGGCCTAAGCCACAGTCTGGCCTCACTCTGAGAGAGGCAACCAGGCTGATCGGGAAAGGCGCCAATCCCATCACCCGACTGCTGCTGCTACTACCAGCCATGGCGGCTGCGAGGTCTGAGCCCTGGGCCTTGCAGCTGCCGGGCCATGGCTGCCTGAGCCCATGGCTGCCATGAGCCCCAGGCTTCACAGCCACTGTGGCTTTGTCCAGATAGACGTGCAGATGTACGTTTGGAAGAAAGTCCGCCCTAATTAGTATATTACTCTTTTATTAGTATAGATATACATGTTTATATACATATTAAAACCAAAATAACCTCTTATACAATTAGTCACAAATAAAGTCCTTGAATTTTTTGCACATTCACAGAAGTATTGTCTAACACAAGTCTTCTTGGTATCTGCTAGGGCCCTGCCCACACTGAACTTGGCTGGGTTCACACATCTGTTGTAACCTGTAGCTTCCCTGTCACTTCTCTGGCTCTCCCCTCCTGCTAAGCATTGTTTCCTGGAGGTAATTCAAACCTCCTGCCACTGCCATCGCTAATGCTTCTGCTGCTGTAACGACCATAGCCACCTTGGAAAGTTATCCCTTTAAATTAAGATATTATCCTTTGAAACAAATTAGGAATTACTAGACATGGGTTACCTTAGAGTAAATTAATTTGCCTTTTCCTTCTGTCAGGGAGGCTATGATTAATAAAGTTGGGAGTGGTGGTAGAATTATAATAAACTAGAGGCCTGGTGCATGAAATTTGTGCACAGGGGGGCGTGTCCCTCAGCCTAGCCTGCACCCTCTCCAATCTGGAATCCCTCAAGGGATGTCTGACTGCCCGTTTAGGCCCAATCCCGGTAGGATTGGGCTTAAACGGGCAGTCGGACATCCCTCTCGCAATCCAGGACTGCTAGCTCCCAACTGCTTGCCTGCCTGCCTTCCTGATTGCCTCTAACCGCTTCTTCCTGCCAGCCTGATCACCCCCTAACTACTCCCCTGCCAGCCTGATTGATGCCTAACTGCTCCCTTGCCAGCCTGTTTGCCCCTAACTGCCATCCCCTTCAGGCCTGGTCACCCCTAACTGCCCTCCCCTGCAGGCCTGGTCCCTCCAACTGCTCTCCCCTGCAGGCCTGAGTCCCCCCCAACTGCCCTTCCCTGCAGGCCCGGTCACCCCCAACTTCCCTCCTCTGCCGGCCTGGTCACCCCTAACTGCCCTCCCCTGCAGGGCTGGTCCCTCCCAACTGCCCTCCCTTGCAGGGCTGGTCCCTCCCAACTGCCCTCCCCTGCTGGCCATCTTGTGGTGGCCATCTTGTGTCCACATGGGGGCAGGATCTTTGACCACATGGGGGGCAGCCATCTTGTGTGTTGGAGTGATGGTCAATTTGCATATTACTCTTTTATTAGATAGGATAAAGAAGAGAAAGGTTCGAAAGAGAAAGGTAAGTGCTGTCAACTTAAAAATTATAATTTTAAAAGTTCAGGATTTACCTATGTATATACCCAATAGACACATGTACGCATTCACTAAAGATGTGTACTAGAATGTTGAGAGAGTTCTGCGAACAGTTAGCAAAAACTGGAATGGTTGAAATTCCCACCAATACTAGAATGGATAAACTAACTTTTGTATTTTCACACAAATAAACACTATAATCCACAAGGATAAATTAACTACCGCTGCACAAAACAACATGGATGAATCTTACAAATGTGAAAATTAGCGAAAGAAGCCATACACACAACAGTTCATATTGGGTGGTTCTAGTAACCAAATACAAAAAACAGGTGAATTTAAATGATGCTGGTAGAGGTCAGGCTAGCGATTGCTCTCTCACGGGGGCTGAGTAAGTGGAGGGCTCCACAGGAGGGCATTTGTGCTGCTGCTTAAAGGGGGGTGTTCAGTTTATGAGAAATCACTGGGCTGTGCATTAATGACATGGTCATTTTTCTGTATGTATATTATGCCTCCCCCCCCCCAAAAACAAAAAAAGAAGAAGAAGAAGAGAAAGCAGAAAAAACAAAGATTTTGCATCCAATGTCTAGAATTAAAGTTAGGTCCCCTATAGGATATGTAGTCACTTAACCTCTCTTAAATCCTGAGTTCTTTGTCTATAAAAGAGGAATGAACACGAGATAAAATGAGATTAAATTTTGTGACATGCTTTAGTAAATATTAAGTTCTGGTCACCTGTTAATTATGTAGTCTAGTGGTTTGCCATCCTAGCTATGAGTGAGAGTCACCTAAGGAGATTATAATGACAACTAAATAGAACCCTTAGACCCACCACCCTATTGATTTTGATTCACCAGGTATGGAGAGAAGTCAATATACCTCTAATTTCAGAAGCTCCGCAGGTAGCAGTCATGGTTTGGAATCACTGATTTAAAAAACATCTCATTTTATTTTATTTTACTTGTTAAAAATTCTTTCAATTACAGTTTTCACTCCATATTATTTTGTATTAGTTTCAATTCTACAACATAGTGGTTAGACAATCATATTTCCAGGCCCCACCTGGCACCATGCACCGTTATCACACGTATCTCCTTAATTTCAAATGCCCTTTCAGGCTCATTTCTGGGATCTGTGCTCTTCATTTCCATTTGGCAATCACAAGTCACACAGACACAATGCCTTTTCAGAAAGTCCAGCGCAGCCGGAGTAGCATATGCCTGACGAGTGAGCAAGGGCTCTGAGGAGCAAACAGGCCTCTCATCTGAAGCTAGGCTCCTAAAAGCAGAAGCTCTTTTTCTTGGTGGGAAACTCACGAGTGAACTGTAAGTGTAGAACATCTTCACGGCCGTATCCGAAGGCCAAGAGTCTGCCATCGCGTGTCTACGCCAGGAACCATGATCCAATTCATGCTTCGGTTGTGTTTCTCCTCCACTTAGGAAACAAACACCAGCTGTCAGAACAGTTTTTTATAATATTTCTTTTGACATCTTTTTGTGCTTTTACTAGCATGTTGTTTCAACACCAGACCTCTTTACAACATATAAAATCGCTAGACTCCAAGGACAGCCATCCCCATCAGTAAATAAAGCGCATGAAGTCAGAATGCTTTGAGGTTTCCCTTTGAGTCCATATGACATTCAAACTGCTTCATTTCTCTTCCTGTAATTTCTCATTTCCTCCTCAGATAGTTTCATTACACTCAAGAAAGGGTTCATTGCAAGCCAAGGCAACATTTGCATGTTGCCCCAACAGTAAATACTGAAAAAAACCAGCTGCTGAATTTAATCGGTTAGTCATTTTGAGACTAGATTGCTTTCTACAGCCAAAGATAAGACTATAGATTTTATATGGTCGAGTTGTTAAAATGCACTTAAAACAAACAACTCTTCCTTGAACCTATGAAGCTGTATCTGTGTGTGACTTTTATAGCCAATATGTGGTGTTATATTGGATTATATCTGAATTGAATTTGGAATGCTGCTCTGTGCCTTTATTTCCTGTTTGAGGATCCTGGTTATCAATTCATAGCCTGAAAGGAATCTATTCTAGTAGCATCCTACACCTCTGTCATATATATGGCTGGAAAAATTAATCTATTTAAGACTATTCAAATTAATTAACAAAATAAAACAATGGAAAGCTACTTATTAGTTTGAGAACTTGCTTACATTTAATTAGGTATAGTTCCTAAATTCACAGCTTTCTTAAAAATATAAACCACAGAAATAGTAGGGACCTCCTTTGTGACTAAGACCATCTGAAGAAAACGAAATTACAAAGAAGTAACTTAGAAATAATAGCGGGACAACACAGACTTTTTGTTTTGTTTTGTTTTCAGCACATCCTGTCGTCTGAGACACAGTGCAGAAGATTACAGAATACCTACCAGCAAACATTAAAAATTCATTTTCGAATTAGTGTTATTTTGTCACATAAATAATTTAAGTGAAAGTTTGGTAGTGCCTTGCTATTTGACATTGTTAAGGTATGAGCTCTTCCAACAATGTCTTTCGTTTGTCTTGTTTTTTTTCCAAATTAAACATTAACTTTTTCCTCTTACACAGTAGGGTTGAAATCATATTGCAATGCACTGCAGAGGACATCCTGAGTTAAACCCCCTGGTCCCTGAGTACCCATTCTCTTCCCTTCTTCCCTACCTGTTGCTCCGTGAAGTCAGGCCTGTGGACCCCCTGCCAGTGGTGCCTCCACCCTCCTCGCACACTGTGGCTTATTCCGCAGCTGCCTCTCACTCTCTCACTGTCCTCTATGCCTCTCTCTAATCCATGTTTTCTTATCTCTCCTGGCTGCTGCTTCTTCCCTGATGTTCTCTTCTTGTTTTCCATGTGGGTAGAGGATCAATTCATAGCCTGAAAGGAATCTATGGGACTATTGCCTTTTCCCCCCAGTTATGAACTATGGGTGGGTTGGAGAAGTTAGTGAACCTCCCTTGATATGGATGTCTTGCTAAGATTAATAGTCACCTCTCTTTTGTTTTGGTGAATGATTAATCTTAATTGAGCGTAGATCGATGAAGATGAGGTTACTTTTGGTCAAATTTGGACAGACAGCTGATTTTAAGATTTCTTTTTCTCCAGGTCTGTGATAAGGAGAGGATAATATGCCTTTTGTGACATTTCATTTTGAAGAGGAGATTTACAATCCTCAGGAAAAGACAGTAAAGCTATTGATTAAAAAAAAAAGGAATTTAGAAGGAATATGGAACATTTTCCTATTTGCCAACATTTTATTATTTCAGGAATATTGATAAGGTAGTAAGAGAATAGTATGCCTTTAAAAGCAAGACTCTAATTTACATACAAAGTTCATTGGCCATGAGATCTTTAATGTCACTTTATTCAGCCCAAGTGTCAAAGTTTTTTTCCTTGTTCTAAAAATCCCCAAAGAGTAAATAGATTTATATAACACAGAGAAGTTTTTAAAACTTTATCCAAGTCATAATTCAGTGTTATTTTAACTCATTTATAAATAAGTTCTAAGCAACACACTGCAGTGTGAAATATGAAAGTGAAAAAGACACATTTTCTATGTTTTAGAGTTTGAAGGGCAAGAAATTTTTAAACCAAAAAAAGAGAGAGAGCGAGAAGGAAATAAACTGTGAAAACTCCTTAGAATGGAAATGACTTAGCAAAATCAAGCTAAAATACCTAGAATTCCTTTGAGATCACAAACATACATTTCATCATTATTTTGTCCCACAAGCTACAATGTAGGTAGTAAATCAATAGTTCATTCTTGACCCTTTGTTTTTCTAATAGCAACCATTTTTATAAATGATGGGAAAATATAAATCTGATTTTCAAATGCATAATAACCTGGCCACTCAGTGTATATCCTATATAATTAAAGGCTAATACACAAATTGTCCCCTCGACCAGGAGTTCGACAAGCAGGCAGGCCGGCCAACTGCCCATGTCCCCTCCCCCTGGCCAAGCTGGCCGGACCCCATCCATGCACGAATTCATGCACTGGGCCTCTAATGTGTGTGTATACACACACACACACACACACACACACACACACACACACGCACACACTGAGTGGCCAGATTATTATGCATTCCGAGATCATAATAATCTGGCCACTCAGTGTATGTGGCCTGTTGTTAAACAAAACATTGTTATAAGGTACATGACTGTACTCTAGTATTGCTCTTCTCAGTGAAACCGTACATTTTTTTTCTGCCATGGTCCTGCTATATGTGCTCTTCATTGCACATATTTCTGATCAGTTACTAGATGCTCCACATTCCTATCCACTTAAAAAACCCTGTGTATTCGGTGCACCATTAAAAAGCCTGCACAAAAAGCCATTTCATTGTCTGAATAATAGTCCATTTTATGAGTCTACCATGATGAAGTAGCTTATTTCTCCAGTTTTCAACATTTAAGCTATGTCTGCTTTTGCTATAAATGATGCTATGGTGAAAATCATTTCTCATAAACTTTCATCTGCATTTCATGCTACTTTTCAGGTAGAATCCCAGAAGAGAAATTCAAAGATCAGGTTAATGCTCAAGGTTATTGGGATATATCTCCAAGTGATTTCACCAGAAGTTATAAAAGTTTTCTGTTGAAACTGCTTATAATAAAGTGTCATTTAAATGCTTGGGATAAAATCTAGCATACGGTGTGCTCTTTGCCTTTGGGGTACCCAGGTGGAGGTGCAGGAAGGGTTCAGCTGGGAAAAGACTGTTTTATCACTGTCCTTATTTAGAATTGTCCTGAACATGGTGAAAGTAAAAAACAGGTCCATTTTAGTCGGTTTTATTATTATTATTATTGAACTCCCAACAGACAATGCAACACCCCCTTATGCCTACATCTTCGGCAGGACACTGCTCTTAATTATGAACACTTATACACATAAAGACAGAGAAACATATCAGTTTGTTGACATAGGCAATGAACAGGTTATTTATTCAACAATGTTTATGGTGCATTTGTCACATGTCCACATTCCATTAAGAAATACCGATAGAATGTTGAGCAATGGTCATGCTTTTAAGCAGTAAAGTGGAGGCTGACATGAGGGATAATTTTTTATTCTCTTCTACATAGTGGCAATGCCAAAATTTGTAAAAAAAGAACAAATTACTTTTGTCATCAGTGATAAATATGTTTATTACTAAAAGTTAAAACTGGTAAAAAGCAATCTAGTGGTAATCATGCTTTAATTTCATAAACTTGATACAATGCTTCATCAAAAAACTTTCGTTTTTATAAAAGGGAACATTGGAAGGGCTCTGAGAGAGACTATAAAAAACACAAATTGAAGAATGTGGGTTGACAAATCCTGGGAAGTTTCTATGCTCAAAATAAGGCCTCCTCTTCCTTCTTTGCTTCCTTGAACCCACTGATCTGCCCAAAGGCACACCCCAGAAAGCCTCATGGAATGCCTCAGACACAATGAACCACAGAGGCCTTACAAACTTTATAGAACCACAACTGCAACAGGCTTTGGGGCCATTACACTGTATCATTGCTAAGACACCAGATACATTAAGTGACACTCTTGAAATGCTTAAAGAGCATGTGCCTTCACAGGAGCCAGGGCACAAGGCTGAGATGAAGATTCCCTGGGAAATCTAAGCATAGAGGGGAAAATCTAGAAAAATGATGACAGCTCAGGTGATGTCATGAAGATCTGGGCTGAGCCTTCATGACACAGAGCATTCATCAGACACAAGATACCATCAACCACTTATTTCACCGATAATTTCCATGCCCTCAGCTGAGTTATAGACAGAGAGGGTTATATTGGGTACATACTAGTACAAGTGAGTGAAACTGACAAACTTTCCCTCATGGCCCTTAATAGTTTAACAAAATCCAATACAACAAGGAAACAAGGTAAAAAATTTTATATTTTCAAGTCTACTGTATTAAAAAAGAACAGTGTGATTTGAGATTGAATAGGGAACCCTATGTAAGGTGGGATATGTATAGAAAGCCTCTCTGGGAAGGTGATATTCCAGCAGAATCCAAGAGAATAAGGAGTTGGACATTACAGAGCAGAAGAAAGGGATTCCAGGGCCAGGAAATGGCAAGTAAGAGGCCATGAAGCAGGATACATGGCACGTGAAGCCCCTAGAGACAAGTTGGGAACAAGTGGGACAATGGTGCCAGATGGATTTGGAAAGGGGTGCAGGGACCAATTGAAGAGCTCTCCGGAGACCAGCAGACAGAATCATATGGTTGATGTGTGGAAGGACTTGGGACAGGTTAGACTGGAAGAGACATAAAGAAGTAGCGTAAAAAAAAAAAAAAAAGAAGAAGTAGCGTTGCTGTGAATTCAGCCACATCTGGGAAGTCACCAGATCTCCTTTGGAGAGAAGAGACACACAAAAAATGTCACACAAAACCCATAACATCACTGCTTTAATGCATCCTCCCAACATGTCTGGTACCAGGAATTGGGGGTAGAGTACCAGCTGGACCCCCTGTTATTACTACATATAATGGCCAACAAAATGGCAGAGCATGGTTACCATGTAAACCAGAGTGATCATTTCATGCCGGTCCTACACTATCCCAGAATTACTGGTGCCAGCACCTGATACTCTCCAGGGAAGAAAGGAGTAAAATTAAATTCAGCATTTCTATTCTCTGATTATGTCTATAACATGCACAGTATGTTTAAATGTGACAGAACTACAGAATGATGGTTCATTTCTTTATTCCTTTGGAAGTCGTCTCTAAACTTATAAGAAGGTTATATTTTAAATATATTTGTATTGATTTCAGAGAGGAAGTCAGAGGGAGAGAGAGATAGAAATATCAATGATGAGAGAGAATCAATGATCGGCTGCCTCCTGCACACCCCCAGCTGGGGATCAAGCCCACAACCCGGCCAATGTGCCCTGACTGGGAATCGAACCTGATCTCCTGGTTCATAGGTTGACTCTCAACCACTGAGCCATGCCAGTTGGGCATAACAAGGTTATTTTGATACTAGAGGCCCGGTGAACGAAATTCGTGCATGGAGGGGGGTTGTCCCTCAGCCCAGCCTGTATCTTCTCCAATCTGGGACCCCTCAAGGGATGTCCGACTGCCCGTTTAGGCCCGATCCTGGTGGGATCGGGCCTAAACGGGCAGTCGGACATCCCTCTCACAATCCAGGACTGCTGGCTCCCAACTGCTTGCCTGCCTGCCTTCCTGATTGCCCCTAACCGCTTCTGCCTGCCAGCCTGATCACCCCTAACCACTCTGCTGCCAGCCTGTTTGCCCCCAACTTCCCTCCTCTGCCGGCCTGGTCACCCCTAACTGCCCTCTCCTGCAGGGTTGATCACCTCCAACTGCCCTCCCTTGCAGGCTTGGTCCCTCTCAACTGCCCTCCCTTGCAGGCCGGGTGCCTCCCAACTGCCCTCTCCTGCTGGCCATCTTGTGGTGGCCATCTTGTGTCCACATGGGGGCAGGATCTTTGACCACATGGGGGCAGCTATATTGTGTGTTGCAGTGATGATCAATCTGCATAGTACTCTTTTATTAGATAGGATAGAGGCCTGGTACAGGGTTGGGGGCCAGCTGGTTTGCCCTGAAGGGCGTCCCGGATCAGGTGGGGGTTCCCTTGGGGTGTGGGGCGGCCTGAGCGAGGGGCCTGTGGTGGTTTGCAGGCGGGCCACGCCCCCTGGCAACTCAAGTGGAGGCCCTGGTATCTGGAATTTGTTTTCCCTCTACAATTGAAACTTTGTAGCCTGGAGCAGAGCCAAGCATGGGGCTCCATCCGAGGCCGGTAGCCATTTGTGTTGGGGTTATAATTGAAACTTTGTTGCCTTAAGCGGGTGGGCCCAGCCAGGGTGTGCGGAAAGCTTTGCTTCCCCTGTTGCCGGCAGCAACCCTGGCCTGCTCTCTCAAGCTCCATTCTGCTGCCATTTGTTTGAATTTGTTTACCTTCTATAATTGAAACTTTGTAGCTTGAGGGGAGGCTTAGGTCTGGCCAGGGCAGGTGGAAAGCTTGGCTTCCTCTGTTACCTAGGAAACCTTGCTCTCTGTGGCTGTAGCCATCTTGGTTTGGGTTAATTTGCATGCTCGCTCCGATTGGATGGTGGCTTGTGGACGTGGCTTGTGGGTGTGTCGGAGGTATGGTCAATTTGCCTATTATTAGATAGGACAAGTAAGTAGGTCATAGAAAGAATACTCATGCCCCCTTTTGAATAGACTAGGTCTAGGAATAATAAATAACTAAAATTCAAGTCCATCTTAAGAAAGTATAATGAAATGTACCAAATCATATGGAATAATTGCCTTTGTTACTAGACTAATTCTTCTACTGCTAAGATTAGAATGGAAAGGATTGAATGTTGGCACTTCAATATTAATTGGTCTTTCAAAGCTCAAACAGAACTGGCTATTTAGGATCAATTTGGGAAGACTGCCGGCACAATTTTTTTTTTTTAAATCATCCAATGGAAAGGAAAAAAAAAAAAATAAGTGCTAAGAGGCTTAAGAACATTATTAAACTCATTTATTCTTTTTTTTAATATAGGGTAAATTATATAAATCTTACCAAATCAACAGAGGGAAAGATAATAGGCCATAATAAAATATGCAATTTATTTTTAAAATGAGAAAAGAGCTATTGAATGATAAATGGAAGACCCATTAGGAAGTTATATAAACGTTTCCCTTTCAAGTACTATAAATTCCTTATCACCCTAATGTCTATGCCCCAACAGTTTTATTCATTACCATAAATTCCAGAAGTCTCATTCTTTCACAATACATTTCAAACAGAGATATTTTATTTTCATTTTAACAATTAAACAATTTTATAGTCTGGTCTCTTCAAAATACATTCTGCATTTTGTTCAAATAAATGTGACTCGCTTAGTGGTTAACAAAATAGAGGTTAAGTTTCCTCTGAACTTTGCTGTCACTGCTATTGTGGACCTTAAGGAATTACCCTGTACGGGGCTGGAAAAAGGGAAGCCATGAATGTCCCACAAGCTCAGACATCTTGTATACTTCTGGAAATAATCTTGTCATTAGAACTTTTCACTAAAAGGAAACAGGACCAAAAAAAAAGAAAGAAAGAAAAAACCCTCAATCCCTTTCCTAGCTTTAGATCTAACCAAGAGAACAGACTCACACCCTAACAAGCCTTTGGGTTTTAGAGTCACACACATCTGGGGCCAAACTCTTGCTCCTCCATTACCCACAGAATGCACTTGAATGAGTCATTAAACAATTTCTGTGCCTTGGCTTTCTACTCTGGAAAATGGACAAAATGAAACCCTACCAGAACCACTTTCTACCTAACAGAACCTAGAACCATGATTCGCATAAATTAGATGTTTTATAAATATTGATTTTGCTTTCCTTAGAAGTCAGTTGGCACACGTTTTCAAAATTTGGATCCCTGAACTTGTGTCTCACCAAATATCTTTTCAAAGACAAACAGGCTTAGTCCACATTGGCTGCTATAATCACATAATTTATTTCTCACACTTCTGGAGGCTGGGAAGTCCAAGATCAGGGTGCCAGCAGGTCAGTGTTCAGTGTTTCTATTTCCCCAATCCTCACCAATACTTGACATGAGCAGGATTTTAAATACTTGCTGGTGTTATGCCTATGAAGCAAGCCTCTTCTCTCTAGTGTAATAAAGCTCTCCTTAGACAATAATAATGGTTTTAAATGTAACTCCTTTATAGTCACAGTAGAAATAATGGAATACTTCTGTCATGATAGAAACAAAGATAAAAATAATGAAAATGAAAAGAAAATCCTTTCTGAAATATAAATCTGGTTTAAAATTTATCTAGTATATGTGTGGAGTGTTGGCAAAAATACTGGGTTAGCTGTGTGTGGGCTTCGGTGTCATTTCAACTCCAGAGAAAAAGTTGTCTTGCCCATTAAATGGGCGATTAAATTATACTCTCCGTGGCTCTTGCCTTCTCTAAAAGTCTTTCATCGTAATAAGAAGTAAAAAGAACCCAAAGCAAGATGACCAACTCTGTTCCTTTAATGCCTTGGTTCTACAGGACGGACGAAAGCCTGCACAAACAGTGTTGCATCCCCGGGGTGACTTTCTGCTGCACCCCCTATGACATCTCCATAGAGTAGGCCCTAGTCCATGCTTCCACATGCCCCAGCTCCACTGTCCCTGGCCCTTTCACTTTCTCCTGTCACAGGGCTTCCTCATGCTGTTCCCTCTGATTTGGGCCTGGCTAATGCTCACCCTCTTCCAGTCTCACCTCACCTCTTTAAGGAGTCTGTCCCGAGTACCCCAACAAGATCACATTCCTCTGTAATGGCTTCCCAGGCGACATGCCTATACTTTAGTACAGTCAAGTCTCCATCATCACACACTAAGTGAGAGTCAACATTCAAGCATATAAAGTGTGGGATCACCTTATATAAAGTTAGTGGAATAAATAATACTTTATAATTCCTCCCTACAACCACAGGTTGCAGAGAAATAAACAGTGAATGGTACATAGTATGAAATGGACTGAACTGGGGGTCCCAATGTTCATGATATGGTCACATCCTAGTCATGTTCCCTCTGAGATATCAAGAACTGAGCACTGAGAATGGGGAATGAAGACTGGGTCAGGCACGAAAATCAACTGTTTTATACAAACTCCATGTTATTTCTAAGTTTGAGTATTGTGGGGTACCTGTTCTTGAGTTTTATTTCACATAAACTGGTTTACATGAAATTAGCTTGACGTCCATCTCCCTACCTGGACCTTCAAACTCCTGAGGGCAGAATTCTGTGTCATACAGGGCAAACTCTCAGTAATTATTTGTTGAAAAGAAATGAAAAGGAAAAAAGAACCATAAATGTATTTTATGACTGGGAAAGAAAAAGAGATTAGGACAGTACAGAAGTGAAAAAACTTCTTTATATATTTAGAATAATCTCCAAAGTCCTTGCTGAGCCCTGAAAAGCACTGTATTCGTTACCCCTCAACAACCTCATATTTCCCTACCCCTTTCTCTAAGTTTCTAAGGCCCACCAAACTTCTCCTTTTGCCTAGAATTCTCTTCCCTTAGGTCTCCACTTGACTGGCTCCTTCTCATCTCTCTCACCTCGGCTTTAACTTCATCATCACCTGAGAGAAACCCCATCAGAACATCCTATCTATAGCAATCCCACCTCCTCGCATCCTGTTACTTCCTGATTGTTTATTTTATAGTCATCATTCCATGCTGAGAATGTGCTATTTGTAATTTGCTTTGTGTTTATTCATGGACTGAGTGTTTTCTCTATGGAAGCTGCATGAAGGCCTACCTCATTGTATTCCCAGCCCCTATTACAATATCTGTCCCAGAACAGGTACTCAGTAAATATTTGGCGAACAGTGAAATGAAGACTACTCTACTGTGAAAGTAAAGAGCAGGGGCAGGAGGAGCACAGAGCCTGTAGGGGAACTCAGAGGAACAACAAAGTTCCACTCTGATCTGCCCCTTATACCCTGATCCATCCCAGAAGGAGGTGAGGGTGAGATGTGGGGTCTGATCTTCTCTTCCAAACACCAGGGTAGGCAGCTCTAATCTTCAATATCAAGCCAATGTGTAGTCTGTAAGGTCTACCTGACATCGATTTACTATCAAACAAAAAACAACTTTTATTTTTTATTCTTTTAGAGGAAGGGAGATGGAGGGAGAAACATTGATGTGAGACTGAAACATTGATGTGCCCTGACTGGAAATCGAACTAGCGACATTTCAGCGCATGGGATAATGCCCAATTAACTGAGCCACTCTGACCAGTGCCAAAAAAACAACTTTTAAAGAGCCGCATACATGAAAGTGTCTTATTTCACCCTACATTCATGAAAGTGTTTTATGTCAAGCTTCATACATGAAAGTGTTTTATTTCAAGATGTATATAAGAAGGTGTTTTATTTCAAGTGGCTTAAATGATTTCTCACAAAAATGTGGAACTCTTAAAGACCATCCAAAAATAAAGCCAAAGCAGAATGAATGCTTCTACAGATAATTCTCATCAGAGAATTAAATCTGTCTTGTGTAGGAGCAGTCTCTGTAGCCCCCGAGATTCCTCCAAAAAGTCATTCTAAAATTACACATTTGATTTCTAAAGACAACCATGATTAAGCATGACATCTACAGATGCCTGCTCTTCAGTAAAGCTGCAATTTGGGAAAAATCAAAGCCATAAGGAACTACTAGTAAATTATGTAAGGGAGGCTTTTCATTACTCTTT
Source organism: Eptesicus fuscus (assembly GCF_027574615.1). Classification (NCBI taxonomy): domain Eukaryota; kingdom Metazoa; phylum Chordata; class Mammalia; order Chiroptera; family Vespertilionidae; genus Eptesicus; species Eptesicus fuscus. The sequence goes on along the minus strand of NC_072474.1, from coordinate 105,679,707 downwards.
AATCTACTCACTCGGAGTTAAGAGGCAAATGAAATTTGATTATTCGGCCAGTTCCATTACAGCTTCTGTGTTTAATTTACTTTTCCTCAGAAGATTATAAAAGTCATATGAACTATTATTACTTGAAGAGTTGAACTTGACTTGTTTTTTTAAGCTCATTCATTAAGTGATTAGTGTTTTTTAGAGAGCAGAAGCTCTTCATGTGCTGATTTATTCTATCTCTGCCAATAAAATGCCTTAATTAAAGACTAGCTGAAATCTGCTCTCCATTTTTTTAAAAAGTTATTCAAAATAAAAGTAAAAAGCAACTTTATTTATTGACTGTTTAGAGTCTTCCTGGTGCATGTAATGAGTTGACAACCTCAACTAAAAAAAAGAAGAACAGATATTTTTTAAAAGAATCAATTTGGATTTCCTCACATTGAAAGGACTTCTTTTTAAAAGTAGCTCAAAATATAGTCTCTGCTAAGGTGTTGATGCTTCTTAAATTAAGACTTAAAATAAGGCAGGTTTATAAAAAGATAACTAGCTCCTAACATCTATTGCAAATGCTTCAGTACTTTTCAGTACAGTTAGGAAAGATGCGGGTTTTCTGTACAAAGGGTGGCATCTATTTATACAATCCACAAAAAGTCTTAATGGCTTAATGGAGAAAAAGAAAGTTGGCAATAATCATGTTCTATCATTTTAACTGACTACTACTTCCTAACATTTTGACCTGTGCCATAAAACTATCTGAGCTTTAAAGTAAACTGAAAGAGAGGATGGTAATTTTTATAGCTCCAATGCTGATATGCACCTAGTTGACTTTTTGAGATGTGCTTTCTACACATCTTCCTAAGTCCTGAAAGCCACTAAAAGTTCGTATTCTCTCTCTCTCTCTCTCTCTCTCTCTCTCTCTCTCTCTCTCTCTCTCTCTCACACACACACACACACACACACACACACACACACACACACACACCATGAGTCTGGGAAGTACAGCACACTGTACCTGCCAGAATCCTACCTAAACCATAAGCAATGCTGGTGTCTCTTAGCATATGGGGCTGGGTTCCATCTTTTAATTCAACTGTTAGCATCTGCATGGTTCCCAACTCAGTGACAGCCCTCCAGAGAGTCATAGTTCTCCTGCATCATTGCCGGTTTCTGCTTTAGATTAATCCAATAAAAGATATGGTGACATATACTTGAAACATAAAAGGAACAAATCTTTATCAAGACTCTATTATTATTGCCAGGCTTTGTGCAAGATGCTTTACATACAGATCTCACCCAATCTTTATTACAATCAGGTTAGATCAGCATCGTCACACCAATTTTACAATAATTCAGAGTTCTAAGAGAATTTACTTGTGCAGGTCACACTGTTAAGGAGTCAGGATTTAAGTCTGACTCTCCACCTCCTTGTTTATCATTTATTATTTTACTGATTTTTCTCTTATAGCCACAAACTACTTTCCTACCCTTTTTTGGAAAGAGATATAAACATCTTTCCTACCCTTTTTTGGAAAGAGATATAAACAGCATTATACACACACACACACACACACACACACACACACACACACACACACACATTGATTTCAATTCCACAAACACTGGATACATGTGAGAGGGGCCAGTTTCCAAACTGATAGACCATCTTTGTCTATAATTTGTCTACAGTGCAGCTTGTTAATTTCAGATACTGAATCCCGAAGCCAACCATTTGGTACCTCCTACAGTATGTCCTCTTTAATTTTGCTGGAATTGCTAATGGTGCTTTCCACCACACTAATAATGCCTTTCCCATGGTCCTGTGTGCCCTCTGTAAACAACCACAGGTGCAGGTTTTGTTCAGTCTGTGCGCAAGGCCTGCTGCTGTCTGTCTCCCTGCTGAGAAGTCCCCCCACTAGACCGCTGCCCACAATTGGCTGTTGTTCTGTTCTGCAGATTCCCAGCCACTCAGCTCCCCTGATTCAGATGCTGTGGGTCTCTGGGTCCTGGAAGTATTGTTTCCATAGGCTTGGGATAAACACCCTCCCGTGTTTTTAGATAGCTTCAAGAGTGAACATGTGAATATATATACCACCTGAATCTAATTTTGAAAATAGCTGCTTCTCCCTGCCAGGGTCCTGTGGAACTTACAGTTTAGTCCATAAATATCACCTGCATTTCTTACCTAGTTATAGAAATTAGATCTCAGAAAAAATGCTACACTTGTGCTTTTGTTTTTCAGTTACTTTCTACACAATAACAATAACATCGGAGAAAAATGTTTGAGGGAAAGGAAAAAAGAGTCTCGCTGTCCTAGTAATATCAGACTGCTTTTCCGAGTAACCACTGCCTTCATTTATTTAGCAGCTTATATCCATCCAATTTAGTGTGTGGGTTCATTTAGCAGATATTTCCAATGATTATGTTTCCCTAACTCATTACAACTTAAACACAATCAATAGTTCACATCATCTGTGCACTGTCCATCAACATCCTATTCTACCTATGTAAAGAAAAAGCCACATGGAATATTTAGTCTCTTATTTTTCAGAGTCACCACCTTTTAGCTTTTAGCATGGATCACAGAGTTAGAAATCAAAGTGAATATTTTCTAGGGAAAAGCTGGGCTTTGAGAATTCATGAATGATACCCCAAGTGACATATTTGTTACCCAGCTTGTCTGGGACAGAGTTCTACCTGGAGCAGAACTGGGACCAACCAGGAGTCAGGATTCCCCTCACATTATCAATAGCAACCCCCCCCCCATTTCAACCTCTGAGTCAAAACTGTCAACTAACTATATTTAGTAGGAAAGATTCTTTTACCTACATCCTAAAGTATTCTTACATCATCTCCCCCTCCACCTCTCTCTGCTATCAACTGAGGCCTCTGATAATTTATCAACTATATGGGTACAACAGGCTCTCTTAATATGGCTTGTTTCCTTCAGGTTTGCTCCCATGAGGTCCATCCCCTACATCAGTGATGGCGAACCTATGACACACGTGTCAGCACTGAAAGGTCCCAGGTTCAATTCTGAGGCGGCCACATGCCGAGGATGAAACATTTGCTGCTCCTAAGGATGAAACATTTGCGAAATAATGGTTTTTCCTCAAAGTGACACACTACCCTAGTTATGCTCAGTTTTTTGGCGAAGTTTGACACACCAAGCTCAAAAGGTTGCCCATCACTGCCCTACATGCTTATGGAGTGATCAAGCTATTAATAATAGTAATAAGTACTATTTTTGGTACCTTATATGTATTATTCACTGAAGTCAAACAGATACACATACATGTAGATAAACACACCCCAACCTGTATCACTCCTATTTTCCATATGAGGAAACCAAGACTTAGTAAAGTTAAGAATTTGACCAAACCCATAGAGTCCTAAGGTAGAACTAGGATTCAAATCCAGGATTCCCTAACCCGCATGTGATCTGGTTTTGTCATTCTACTCAAAATTCCTTTTCATAGATGCCCAACTGATTGGTATAGTTTGGTCAGATGCCACCATTTGCCAGGGAACATACATTATGAGGGACAATTTATTAACACTACATCCAATAAGAGAGGGATAGACCCCAAGTAAAAGCAGGTTGCAATTACAAGGAGAATATGTGGGTACTGGGTTGGAAAAACAAGGAGCCTCTGATAGCTTCTTTTCATAATAGCCAGGCATTATTCCTTGCAGGTGAAAATATCACTAACTGATAACTGGGTTCATAGACAAAATGTACTACACGTACAAACAATAAAATATGGATTCACTGAATGGAGTCAGTTGGCTGAAGAACAGGGGAGAGGCAGGTGGGCCAGGCTAGGACATTTGGTACCTTAACCAGGTAGTGGCACAATGTTCGGCCAAACTGTCACCTGATTTAGCTTGTTTACAAACCTTATGTCCACTGAGGTGGTAGTGTTAGGGAAAAGTAAGTATGCTGGCTACATCTCACAGCCTTCTGTAATGTCCTGTATGGAAAATGAACCCACATCAGATAACTAAAAATCAAGGAAATATGCCCAGGATAAAAGAATCACTTTGAGCACTGGGGCTCCCATAATTTGGAGTCTTGCTGGATTGGAAAAGTATATTTTTATACCTCATGTTAAGTGAGAGATTTAGGGAAACTGGAGCTTAGCAAAAGACAGGACTAATAAGATTTGGGAACTAGTCCTAGCCAATGCACTTCAGGTTAAGATGCTCTGCCAGCAAAGATAGATATGATGGTGGTGCTCCTCATTTAGAGCAAGTTTCATATTCCTAGGGCACAGGCCATTAAGCTAAAAGTGAAGGAAACTTGCACTTTAAGACCATTTCCAGGCTAGATAATTGACTGTATAATTAAAGTGTGAAATTTTCAGGAAAAAGAATAGACTGAAAGCCTGCTAAATATTTGAAGGAAAGATATTGCCAAGGAAACCTATCCATCTCTAAGCCAATCCTGTGATCTTGCAACTCCATTTCCTGGGGCCTATATTTTTACATCTATGCAGTCCCATGAAGGGCATCCTCGCCTATAATTTCCCTCAGTTGGGACCATGGGGAAATACAAACAAACAAACAAACAAACAAAAAACATCCTATAAGGCAGAACCAGGGTCAAAGGGATTATGGACAAAAGAGATCCTTCTAGAGCACAGATCACCTAAGCTGCCCAATGGCTGATGAAAGAACTTAGTCCAATATCACAATAGAGAGTTTTGTTTAACAGGTCTACCCTTGTCCAGCAAGATGTGTATACTGTCAACTAAAGACTATTGATTCTTCCCATTCTCTTCTTTTCTGAGTGAGAGTCTAATTACAGTTCACAATTGTATTCAGGATATTGGGGGACCTACTAACTTTTAACTTGGTTGCTCATTGTGAAGAACCATATCCAGAAGTGACTGAGGTGACCATCAATCACCCAGAGATCTTGGCGGATGGATAACTGCATGGGACTTGGGGTGGTCACTCTCTCTCAAAGAGATGGGGAGAACATTCCCTGTAGCCTGAACAATGTTTGGAAAGAACTTTTGATATGAATGTGGGATAGCCATATGGAAGAACCATGGCTTTCATCATTAGCAGCCTACCCAATAGCCATTTCCCCTTTCCATAATCATAATGGAAATGTGATTATGTTTAAGATGTCAATGTGCCTAGCTCCTGGAATACACCATTATCGATCTATCTGGATAAATCCTATAACCAATCCTCGGCCAATCATCCTTGCATCTTCAGTTAGCCAAATGAGAGTTTTATACTTTGATTAAATTTTTTTCTTTCTTTTCTACTTGAAAAAATATAAAAGTACTACTTTTGTGACCATGAAGCAATGAATTCAAGGATTAAAAAAAAAACATGCTGGGATGGTAGAAGAGAAGAATGGGAGAAGCTAGGATCACTTTTTGTTATATAAGCAAATAAATAAACTTTATAATTGATGTAACAGTTGAGATCTCCATTACAGTTAAAACATGACTAATACACAAATGATCATATACTATGTGTAAAACATGAGAGAAGGACACATATTTGAAGAATAGAAAGAAATGATGAAGTTAAATTCTCTATGAATTTTTACTACTTTGAAAATTTTATCTATCCTTCTTGAACGTGTTATTTTAACAAGTATTATGTTTCCTTTAAATTGATTCTCAATTTTTGTAATGTGTAGAACTATTAATGAACATACAAGTATCCAAAAATAGGCAAACACTATAATGATACTAAATATAGTTTACTATTTACTGAACAGCTATTAGTGGACTGTAAATACACTGAAATGCCAACAACAACAACAACAAAAGGATTTGAAAATATTCTAAGCAGTTTACCACACCTTTTCTTTTGTTCCCTTAAAAACAGCTTCCTAGAATCGGTCTAATTCTACCCACGTTAATGTCATATCCTACAGAGTTTTATAATTTTAGAGTGCATCCTGATGTGTGTTTTCTCTCCAATCAGTCATCTTCTAATTTTAAGGCCAGCTTTAGAAGACCTTTTCCTTTTAGTGTTTTAGTATTGCTTGTTTAGCTTCTCTGCTATTATTTCATTCATTTTTAATTCCATGCTCTTTCATTTTTTATTCATTCTAATTCTATTCAACAGGTTGTTACTCTCTGTATAATTCCAAGTGTCAGTAGCATTTGACTTGGCTGAAGATTCCCTCCTTCTTGGCTTTTGTGATATCACACTCTCCCGATTTGTCTCTTCCCTCTCTGACTTCTTACTTTTGGTGTTGTTTGCCGAGTCTTTCCTAGCTCTACGACTCTGAATGTTAAGCAGTCCCAGAATACAGTCCTCACTTCCTGTGTATGATTTTGCTATAAATGATCTCTTTTGATCGCAATTTTACTAAAATGTATATTACAAGACTGAAACATTTATATATTTAGCCCTAACCTTTACCCTAAAGTCTTTATCTTAATACTCAACTGTTCACTTGAAATATCCACTTTGCTGTCTAACATATATCTTAATCCTATGTATCCAAAACTGAACTGATTTCTTAGTCCATTCCCCATCTTCTCCTCCCTCAGTTTTCCCCCACTACCACCCATGCAGTAGCTCAAGCCAAATGCCTCAAAGTATCCTTGCTTCCTCTCTGTTCTTTAGTACCATATCCAACTCATAGCAAGTATGGTCAACTCTGCCTGTGTAGTAGGGCTTAAATCCATCCATGTCTCTCCATTGATATTTCAAATCTAATACACTTCCTGCCTAGGATACCACTATATCTTCCTAACTCATCTCCCTGCCATTCATTCTCTCTACCTCACCATTCATTTCCAATAAATCATCCAGTGGGTGCTTTTATAAAATACTAGTAGCCCTGCACACGAATCTGTGCGCCAGTAGCTCGCTGCCACCCTCCAGTAGCTCTCCGCCCGCTGCCCCACCCTCCTGTAGATCCCCCCTCCCCCTCGCCCCTCCATAGCTTGCTGCCCTGCCCCCTCCTATAGCTCTCCGCCGCCCTCTTGTAGCCAGTAGCTCGCTGCTGCCCTCCTGTAGCTCCCTCTAGGTATAGGTTACACTGATGGTCAGGTCCTTTACTGGTGAAACACAGATTCTTCAACATAATTTAGACCAACAGCTTTTGATGTCAGTGTGTCTCATTATCAAGAAACTCCATAGGTATACATATTTTTGAAGATAACTCAGTTTTTCTGTAATGAGTAGAGAAAAAGAAAACTCTTATAACTAAATAGTTGTATATCTTCAAATGGTTTGGTAGACCAGAAGCACAATTTCTATTTATTAATAACTAGTGACCCAGTGCGCGGATTCATACACATTGAAAGGAAATTAATTAGAAGGTGGCCAGCGGGGTGGGAATAGGCCAGACAGGCCAGACACACCCTGGAGCCAACCTCCCACTGGTTGCACCTGGGGTGGCGGCATGGCTCAAAGGGCATCTGCAGAGTGAGCAGGGGACCCTCTGGCAGGTGGGATCCCTAGGCCTGGTCGATGGGGATCGGGCCAAAACCAGCTCTCTGACATCCTGCAAGGTGTCCTGGAGTGTGAGAGGGCACTCTGCAAAGTTGCTGTCATACAGGGTGTGAGACACAAATGCAAGTGTGCAGTAAACCAGATTTGGGGCCAGCAGTGCCCCAGGAAAAACATAACCCACAGCCAAAGGTAAAATCGCATGGCCCCTCGAGGACTCGGGCTTCCTCCTCTCTGGTTTCGGGATGTGTCACCCGAGAACCACAGCTGCAAAGTCACTGCAGCTCTGCAGCTCCTGCATTGAACGCCTGCCCCCTGGTGGTCAGTGTGCATCATAGCTACCAGTCAGATGAACACTTAGCATATTAGCCTCTTATATATGTAGACTAGAGGCCTGATACATGAAATTTGTGCAAGGGCCTTGGCCCCGGCCCATGCCCGCTGCTGCCATGGTCAGGGGCCTCTGCCACCTTTGTGGCAGCCCCTGCCTGCTACAGCTTTGTCAAGAAAGAAGGACATCCAGAAGGACATCTGGTCTAATTAGCATATTACACTTTTATTATTATAGACTAGAGGCCCAGTGTATGAAATTCATGCACAGGGGGGTTGTCCCTCAGCCCAGCCTGCACCCTCTCCAATCTGGGACCTCTTGAGGGATGTCCAACCAACCCTTAAACAGGCGGTTGGACATCCCTTTCACAATCCAGGACTGCTGGCTCCCCTGCAGGCCTGGTCCCCCCAACTGCCCTCCCATGCAGGCCTGGTCCCTCCCAACTGCTCTCCCTGGCAAGCCTTCCCACCCCCCAACTGCCTTCCCCTGCAGGCCTGGTCTCCCCCAACTTCCCCGCCCCCGCTGGCCTGGCCCCCCCAACTGCCCTCCTCTGCTGGCCCAGTCACCCCTAACTGCCCTCCCCTGCTGGCCTGATCACCCACAACTGCCCTCCCCTGCTGGCCTGGTCTCCTCCAACTGCCCTCCTCTGCTGGCCCGGTCAACCCTAACTGCCCTTCCTGCTGGCCTGATCGCCCACAACTGCCCTCCCCTGCACGTCTGGGTCCCCCGCAACTATCCTCCACTGCAGTCCTGGTCTTCCCCATACTGCCCTCTACTGCAGGCCTGGTCCCCCAACTGCCCTCCACTGCAGGTCTTGTCCCCCCCAAACTGCCCTCCCATGCAGGCCTGGTCCCTCCCAACTGCTCTCCCTGGCAGGCCTGCCCCCCCCCCCCTCAACTGCCCCCCCCTGCAGGCCTTCTCCCCCCCAACTTCCCTCCCCTGCTTGCCTAGTCCCCGCAACTGCCCTCCTCTGCTGGCCCAGTCACCCCTAACTGCCCTTCCTGCTGGCCTGATTCCCCACAACTGCCCTCCCCTGCAGGCCTGGTCCCCCTCAACTGCCCTCTCCTACAGTCCTGGACCCTCCAACTGCCCTCCCCTGCTGACCTGGTCTCCCCCAACTGCTCTCCTCTCCTGGTTTGGACACCCCTAAATGCCCTTCCTGCTGGCCTCATCGCCCCCAACTGACCTCCCCTGTAGGCCTGGTTCCCCCCAACTGCACTCCCCTGCAGGCCTGGATCCCCCCCAACTGCCCTTCCTTGCTGGCCTGGTTTCCCCCAACTGCCCTCCTCTGCCGGCCTGGTCACCCCCAGCTACCCTCCTCTGCTGGACTGGTTACCCCTAACTTCCCACAACTACCCTCCCCTGAAGGCCATCTTGTGGTGGCCATCTTGTGGTGGCCATCTTGTGTCCACATGGAGGCAGCCATCTTTGACCACATGGGGGTGGCCATCTTGTGTCTTGGTGTGATGGTCAATTTGCATATTACTCTTTTATTAGATAGGATGTCTATACCATTTAGCCAAGCAGTCCTTGGACAAGGCCTCTGAATTAGAAAAAAACAAGTTTTTCTTATTTCTACAGAAAGGATTCTGTTACCCTCTATATTATATTCATAATAATGTTAACTCCACAGGTTTAGATCTGGGGTAGATCACCTAAAATTGCAAACAACTTCCTCCACATTCACAATGCAAAGCCTTCTTCAGGATATTGCTCCAGGGTCCCTACTCTATTCCTCTACCCCTTTCCTCTTTCCTCTAATATTGCTTCTCCATAATCTAATTAAAATATATATATATTTTAATCTTCTCCTGAGGATATGTTTTTATTGATTTGAGAGAGAGAGGAGTGTGGGGTGGAGAGAAACATTGATGTGAGAGAGAAACATTAATTGGTGGTCTACCTTATGCTCCCTGACAGGGGATTGAACCCGCAACCTAGGTCTATGCCCTGACCAAAAATCAAACCCACAACCTTTTGGTACATGAGATGATGCTCCAATCAACCAAGTCACCAAGCCAGGGCTATTTTTTTTTCCCTTTTTTATTGAATTTATTCAGGTGATATTGGTTAATAAAATTATATAGGCTTCAGGTGTATAATTGCATAATACATCATTTGTATATTTTATTGTGTGTTCACCACCCCAGGTCCAGCTTTTTTTCATCACCATTTATTCCCCCTACACCCTCTTCTGCCTCCCCCCTCCCCCACTCCCCCTTTTGGCAGTTATATGTTTAACTATGAATCTGATCCTACTACTCCACTGGTAGTTCCTGCAAATGTCATGGGTCCTTAATATGGTGGTTATTCATCTGTAGTGTGAATTTTTCTAATTTCTCTTGAGTTGTCTCTCACCTATCTCCCCATTACTCCACTGCAGCCATACTGGATTTCTTTCAACTTAAAGACTTTATTTCATTTCTACCTCCAGACTTTCTCTCCTGGGAGATTCCTACCACATGGAATTCCTTTTTCCCATCCTCTATAGCCTTCCTAACTCTTACTTCTCCTTCTAATTAAATATTATTTCTTTAGAAAGAACCATCTGGAAAGGTTTCATTTCCCCTGATATCGTCTCTAATGACAGTCATCAACTTCATTGTGTAATAATCATGAAAATAATTGGTTTTAATATCAAGAGGCCAGTTGTATTTAAAGACCTTGGGGCCCTAGCTGATTTGGCTCAGTGGATAGAGCATTGGCCTGCAGACTAAAGAGTCCTAGGTTTAATTCTGGTCAAGGGCACATGCTACCATTGCGAGCTCCATCCCAGTAGGGGGTGTGCAGGAGGCAGCCAATCAATGATTCTCTCTCATCGTTGATGTTTCTATCTATCTCTTCCTCTCCCTTCCTCTCTGAAATCAATAAAAATATCCCCCCAAAATTAAAAAGACCTCAAGATAAGAGAGACTTGTTTTAGTGATTGCTGCATGCCAACAAATTGCCTAGTATCTCAGCACATAGTTTGTGCTCAAGAAGTATGTTGAATTAATAAATGAGAATAAGAGTATTGGAATTAGAAGGCTTGGTTAGAGTCCATTTCCACTTACTGTGACCTTGAGAAGATCAATTCAGTTCACTGATCCTCAATTTCCCAATCCTTTAAAAGGGTATTATCACTAACCACAACTAGGATATTTAAAGAGCCAGATGATATATGCTCATCCAAAGAGATTATAAATTATAAAAGGTTTATATAAATTACTATGTTTGACTGAGTCATAAAGTTCCTTAAGATATATAGCCAATACTTCCTTGGAAATTGCTATAGCTAAAAGCTTACATATGTTATACCATATAATTCTTATCTATACAATTTCCTAGGAGGTCCATATTATTATTAACTCACTTACCAGGTAAGAACAATGGATTCACAAATAAGTGATGGAACTGGAATTTAACTTAATGCAGTCTCACTCCAAGACCTGAGTGTGACTACCAGACAAGCCTGCTGGCCATTACTGTATATTTCACCTCTATTTCTCAGAATAAGATAGTTTAGCTTTCATGGGAGATAAATTATATCTCTTTTTAGGAATCCACTTGTTGATGCTAATAAACCAGGTGGTTTTCCACTCAAATCATTAAGAGGATTCCAACACTTTTAGAACACCTGCCTCATCACTATGACTATTTGTTAAACAACCAATGTGTGCAGAATAAACACCTCACAGTTATCAATCTTAAACTCCTTATAACCCTCATGACAATAGGTGTCAGTAGGGCTAGATTCCTTTCTGGAGGCTCTAAGGATGAATCTGTTTGCCCCTCCGGCTACGGGAGGCCACCCACATTCCATGGCAAGTGGTTCCCTTCATCCATCTTCAAAGCAACAAGTTTGCATCTCTCTGACCATTAGTGACATCTTCATTAGTGGCATCCCTCTGGCTACAACTAGGAAAGGATCTCCACCTTTATTACCCAGTAAGTATTGGCTGTACATCTCAAGAGCTTAAATTGTATCCACTCTATAATCCAGGATACTATTCTCATATTAAGATCCTTAAACACATCTGCAAAATTCCTATCTCCATATAGTAAAGTAACAGCCACATTAAGTAGCAGCCACAGGTTCCAGAGATTAAAACATGAACATTATTCTATCTACTACAAAGTAATAGATCTACTAGAGGCTCACTCCCCCTCACCTCCTAAAGCTCTCTGGGAAGTGGAGGAATACTCAATACCTCTCAAAGAGCAAGGACTGAATGGAACCATCAAAACAGAGGAGAGGGGGCTGGCCTAGGAATTAGGAAGAGAGAAAATACAGGAGCAACCTGTACCCCAAATCCAGGCCTCAGTAACACCATACTCAGCTAAAAGCCAGGGTACCCCAACAATATTTCAAGACAGTGTGTTTACACTTGTATAGTTAGTGAATTTATTTTTTATTATTTTCATGTTGAATATTCAACTCACATGACTCTGTTTCTAACTAATATAGCAAAAATATTAGTCTTCTATATAAATTTGGAAAATAGCTGTGAAGAGTAGAAAGAACAAAGGCTTTGAAATCCATGGAATTAAATCTGAAATCTCTGACACTTGCTGTGTGACCTCAAGCAGGTTGCTTAACCTTTCTGACCTTCAATCCATGTATCTGTAGAATTCTACTTACAGGATGTGGAAGTGAGGATTTAACTCAGTTATACATTTAAATTCTAACACAGGCCCTGATCCTATTGGGGCAAAATAAACATCAAGCCCTATCCAATGTAGGTTGCAAGTATAATAAACAGTAGCAAGAATATGGTCTTCAGTTTTGGATTATTTTCTTATTTGTCTGCTAAGCCTCTGGAAAACTGCATAGTCCAGAGCAGACATCACATACATATTAGTTGAACCATATTAAAGTTTTCCCTTTGTATCCAGAGAAAAATACCTTTAGATCAGTAATGAATTATACAGTCATGTTGGCATAGGAAAACCAAATTCCCTGAAACAGCCTCTAGAGCCCTAGTGCTAGTCTTGGGGGCCTTCACGATAGATACTCATACACAGACTGAAACTTACAGTCTTGCATCTAAACCAGGGTGCTATAATTAACATGCAAAATAGATTAAACTACATAAAACAGCCCAGTTCATCACATCCAGCATAAAAATATTCTCAATAAGAGTTCAAAGGACAACCAAATGAAGCCTTTCTAGAAACCTTGGCACTGATTTAATCACAAAAGATTCTGTAGTCAAAGAACAAGCCACCACTCCCCCCGCCCACCCACCCCCCCATCAGTGTTAAAGGAACATATAAATTAGGAAAGAAGAATTTAGACAAGTCAATATTTCAGAAGCTGGTGGGTACCTTCCAGTTGTGATCAATTATAAACCCAAAACAAAGTGAGTCTAATTGTATGGTTCTTGGAGAAATAGTAACTATCCTATATAATAAAAGGCAAATATGCAAATCGACCAAATGGCAGAATGACTGGTCACTATGATGCTCACTGACCACCAGGGGGCAGACACTCGATGCAGGAGCTGCCCCCTAGTGGTCAGTGCACTCCCACAGGGGGAGCACTGTTCAGCCAGAAGCTGGGCTCATGGCTGGCGAGTGCAGCGACGGTGGAGGGAGCCTCTTTCACTTCAGCCGCAGCGCTAAGGATGTTCAACTGCCAGCTTAGGCCTGCTCCCCACAGGCCTAAGCCATCAATTGGACATCTCCCAAGGGCTCCCAGACTGTGAGAGGGCACAGGCTGGGCTGAGGAACCCCCCCCCCCCGCTGGCCTCCCCGCTGAGTGCAGGAATTTCGTGCACTGGCCTCTAATTTGGGATAATATCCCTTCAATTAAGCTAAAGGTTATAAATCCATACCACACTTCTTAAACCCTTATCCCCACCCTCTTCTCAGAAAATTGAATTTCCTTTTGCTTCACAACAAATAGAACCTGTCAAGCATGAAGTCCTCCCCAAACCCAACTTCTTCCTGGTGTCTCAAGGAAGAGCCTCACTGGCTCATACTCCTTCCCAAGCCACACCATCTATTGTCCATTTATTCATTTAGTCAATAAATATTGAGGCACTGTGGATACAAATATAAACAAAACACATCCCTGGCCCAGAACGACTGTCTCTTAAGTAGGCAGACATAGCAATAAAATATTGCACAAATAATAATCCACTCTTAGGAAGAGTAGACTACGTATATCCAAATGCAGCTAGACCTCCAAGACATAATGTTTTTTATTTTTTTAATATATTTTTTATTGATTTCAGAGAGGAAGGGAGAGGTAGAGAGAGATAGAGACATCAATGATGACAGAGAATCATTGATTGTCTGCCTCCTAAACTTCCTCTACTGGGGAACGAGCCCACAACCTGGGATGTGCCCTTGACCAGAATCAAACCTGGACCCTCCAGTCCACAGGCCAATGCTCCATCCACTGAGCCAAACCTGAGCCATGGCGACATGATGTTTTTAAAAAAGCCTATTTGTGTAAATTCAAAAACACACACATTGCTATGATCTGAATGTCTGTGTTCCCCAAAAAATCATACGTGAACCCAAATTCATAACCCCCAAAGATGATGGTATTAGTAGGTGGGGCCTTTGTGGATGGAATCCTCATGAATGGCATCTGTACCCTTATAAAAGAGGTCCCAGAGAGTCCCTAGCCCCTTCCACCATGTGAAGATATGGGAAATTTGTGACCTGGAAGGGTGCCCTCACCTGGCCATGTTGCCACCCTAATCTCAGACTTCCATTCTCCAGAACTATAATATTCTTGCAGCTCAAAAGAACTCGGGCACACATGAAATATATGTCACACTGTGCAGGCATACCTATAAGTACAGATAAAAGGACATTAAAGTGAATGGGAAGGATACACACCAAATTCATGGTAGCCTAGGTAATGCAGGGGAAGGGGGATAAGAAAGGGACCATGGAAGATGGCAAATGCATGTCAACTTTATTGTTAACCTTTCATTGCTTTTATGTAAAGGAGCCTGGCAGCAGATATTCTGTAAAATTGTTCACTATCCATTTTTGGTAAGAAATCCTCAGGTGACTATCATTCTATAAAATGTTCTGTATTTTTATAAGTAGTTAAGACATAAATAGTGCATTTCATTGCAGCACAGTGGAGGGCTCTCCAAAGTTTAATGGTGATAGAATAAGAGGAATGATTCTTTCTATTGTGTTTTTAGCCCATTGCTCTCCACTGCCCAGCCACTGCCCTTCCAAGGTCAATGCCTACAAACATGCCCAAATTCCTCCTGTTCAATAAGACGGATCTTCCAGCACTTATTCCTTCAAGCAACTGCTCCATCTACCCCCTGTCCTTCACAGCTAAACTTCTCCGAAGAGATGCCCACATTTGCTCTCCTTCATTTCCTCACTCACACCCACACCATTGCAATCTGGCTTCTGCTCTACTGAAATTGCTTCAACCCAATCCTTTCAGTTCTCATTTTACTTTACCATGCAAAGCACTTAAAATAATTGACCAAGCACTGGAAAAGCTTCCTTCTCTGGCATCCACAGTACTACTCTTGGCTGTCATTCCTTTTACTTCCTTTTATGATCCATCTCTGACTCCTTTGCTGCTACCTACTCCCTTGTGCAGCCACTTAATTTTAACCAGCCTCTTACTATTCCATTCTGAGCTCTGTTCTCTTCCTAAGTGACCTCCTCTTTTCTCATGGCTTTATCTGCAGTCAATTGGCTCCTAAATCTGTATCTCTAACCCCTTCTGAGATCTAGGTACATATCATCAGCTGGAAACTGACTTTCTCTTACATTCTCTAGAAATATCTCAACCTCAGTAAATCCCAAAGCAGCTATATCCTCAATATTTCTCACTGAAGCCTGGCCGGTGTATCTCAGAGGTGAGCATCAACCTGTGAACCAAGTGGTCATGATTCAATTCCTGGTCAGGACATATGCCAGGATTGTGGGCTTGATCCCAGTAGGGGGCATGCAGGAGGCAGCCTTTCAATCTCTCTCTCTCTCATCATTGATGTTTCTGTCTCTTTCTAACTCTCCCTTCCTCTCTGAAATATATATATTACAGCTAAACACATGGACATCTTCTCAACTTTTGCTTTTCTTATCCTCATTCCAATGCTTGTTAGCACATTGATTATAACTGCTACAGCTCTCAAATCTACCACCCCTCTTCCGCCTGCCACACTGCTTTCATTCAGGTCTCCTGCCTACATTGTCTGTACTACTTTTCCAACTAGTGCCCTTGACTTCTACAAAGCTACCTTCATCATTTCCTTCTACAACACAAATTATCGTCATCCCCTTGATTAACACCTTTCAATAGCTCTCACTGCTTGCGGATTTTAATTCAAACCCTCAGTCATAAATACAAGGGTATGAAACGATCTATCACCATCTACCCTTCCAGTCTCAATTTGAATATATTTCCCTCCATTGCCAATATATAGGCCATGTGGACTTTCTCACCATTCCCTGAATGTGGCTTGAATTCTCACATAAATCTGAACGTTAGCACAGGATTTTCTTATTTACTTAGAAATCCCTTTCTCTCGCCTCCAAGGATGAACCTCAAGACATATTTGAGATGCCCTTTTCCTCTGCAAGGCTTCCTTTACTTCCCTAGGCAGGTAGTTATTGTCACACCTTTGCTCCCAACAGGACTTTGCACGTGCCTCTATTTTATAACTTGAGTCACAATGGTCTAAGAGTTACTTATCCTAGTGTTTCTCTCTCCCAATGAAAAAGCAACGCATAGGAGCTTGGTTTTTGTGATAGTTTATTCATTCAATAAATATTTGAAATCCTACTATTGGCAGGCCCTGTTCAAGGCCTGTGGGACATAGAGCAAACAAAGCCAATATCTACACACAAGGAATCTAAATTCCAGAGGCTTCAATTGCAATCAGTAAACCTGAGGCATGATTTGAAGATGTTTGCTTACATCATTAAAAGGTCATAATAAAATTAGTGTTAACACATATTACTATTATGGGGCTTTTGATGTCATCACTCGCTCAGCATCTCCAACTAGATTTCACCTTTCACTTCTTTGCAACCCCACCAACCTCAGGCACACAAATGTGCATGTAACCCGGGATCTTTAAAAGGTTACTGCTCAGCATTTTTTGATAAAAACTATCACTTCCTGCAAGGCCTGTAGGAAATTTTCTACTAGAGGTTACCCAGTGTAAATGGGGAGATAATCTTGGCTCAGGTCCCCCACAAATCAGCAGGTGTCAGACCCACACTGCATGGATTCATGAAATAGAAATAACAGATGCCCTCTCTGTGGTTGACTCAGAAAATGCCCATATGTTAGTGGCAGTAACCTATATTAGACCTGTTTTAATTTACTGGGCACTAGCTCATGTGTGTCTCATGAACTCTTTGGATACTTGTAGACAGAGCAATGACAGCTTCTCTGGAATTGGTACCTCCATCATGCATGAAACAGAAAAACTCAGAAAGAGGACAGAGTATGGCAGAAATAAATCAGGACAAAGCAGATTCTGCACAATGCAGAAAGGTTCTGAGCTGGGATGGGGTAGCTACCACTGGCCTGAAGCCTTTAGGACAAGTACATCTTTCATAACAGCATTGCAAGGTAACATTACCTTTGTAAAACTTGATATTTAAGTGCTCACATAAATATATATGGAAGTTCACTGTTGGTGAAACTGCACATTGTTGGTAGTTCTTTGTCACTACTTTTTCTAGGCTATAAAGTCTAGTATATCAGACTTTTCTCTTTACAATGGTCAAGGATTAATACAAATGCCTTCACATGAGCTTACTGGGATCTTACCTTTTGAGTTTGCTATTACTATTTCCATCATGTGTATTATTATCTACAAAAAGAAAGAAGTTATGCTTTGTTAATAACTAATGTATACTCTGTGTAGAATTTATGATGAAATATATCCTTTACTCTCCAAAGCACTTTGGAGACTGCTGACCTAGGCATTAAAGGTCAGGCAATGAGTTCTTAATAACAGACCAAAGCCAGATTTCTGAGGTTAGGCAAAGCAGACGAGAAAAGGTAAATAGAAAAAAAAAAAGGAAAAAATAAAGATGAGAAAATGATTACAGCTCCCACCAGAACATGATCAACAGTTTTCCGGTCATTGGGATAACTACTTTATGCTTTTCCAAGTGTAGGGACTCCAGCCAGAAGATGAGATCTGGCTATTTGGTTATTGCATTTCCTGCTTAAAATCTCCTATCACTTCTCATTGCCCTTGAGATAAAGTGTAAATACTTAATAATAATAAAACTCCAACACTGGACCATCTGTCATTGTATCTACCTTTTCAGATTTCTCTCTCTCTCTCTCCTTTGGGCTCTCTTCAGTCATTTAAGTATGTTCCCTACTCTGTTATTGTCTTATCTCTCAGTGTCAATCATATGTCAACTTAATTCCTACTTCCTTTAGGAATTAATTTCTAACCCCTAAATAACATTAACATTTCCCATATGTTCCTATAGCATCCTTTGCTCACTGCTCTGAAATTCTCAGCATGCTGCTATTGCACTGTGGAAGGTATTTCTTCCTTGCTAGCCATCTGTGAGGACAGAGGAGGAGATATTTGCATCCCCCAAGCACCCAGCACAATGTTTGATTTATAAAAGGTGCTAAATAAATGAATTGATTGGAGCGAAGTGAAGTTGAAATGTGTCCTGAGACCCAGAGAGTGAGAGAGAACATTTCTTTGAGCTCCCTAAGTGCTTGCTCGTTGCATTTCATGGTGGCAGAATTATGAGGCTTACCTAATAGTTATGACAATATCTGACTGCTTTATTATCAGGTCATTTAAAAGCACTTCATTATCCATTGTTCAACAAATATTTGAGTGCCCCTGTAGGTCTTGGAAGTGTGCACAGTCTCTTTACTCCAGGTTGGCAGATACCAAACAATTAATTAAAACTGTATTCATTAAGAAACAGTATTCACAGAGTTCATGACTTATTCTGGCAGGATGGAGCATGGCTGGAGTTCTTGGCTTGCAGTAACGCTATATATTTTCAGTTAGTTAGTTTTCAGTTAGTTAGTAATGCTATATATTTTCAGTTAGTTAGTTTCAAGATTGTCTGCGCCCAATGTCTATAGGGTGGGTTGGAGAAACAAATGCAGGATGAAGCAGTGGAGGGAGGGGAAGGTGGGCAGCTATGAAAGTGGAATCCTCTCTGAATGAAAACCATGTATGTGCCTGTGACAACATCCTTCAAAAGTGCCCCGTGCAACACCCTTTCAATGCCCCATCTGCCCCACACTCTTACGCACATTAACCACCCCATCAGCCCTTCAACTCAGGCTCAGGGAGGTGCTGCAGGTTACTTCATTGTTATTCTAACCCCTCAAGTATTAATGGTTCTTTTTCCAACCCACAAGGCTGGGTATCAAGGCTCTTTCTCCCATGCAGGATCCAAGTGACTGGGCACAGGCTTTGGATATTCACTTACTTTGGATGTGATCCAGATATCCAGGTCCCTTGCCCTTTAACCCACTAGCCACCAAACTGGGCATTAGCACTGTCTTCACTGAGCTGAGCCCCTCCCTCCCAGAACAAGATCAGGCCTGCTCAGAATACCACTCTATTTTTTAAATTCTTTATTGTTGAAAGTATTACATAAGTCCTCCTTTTCCCCTCATTGACCCCCTCCAGCCTGTCCCCACATCCCACTCCAGGCCTTCACCACCCTATTGTCTATGTCCATGGGTTATGGGTATATGCATATAAGTTCTCTGGTTGATTACAGACTGCCATTCTTCAGTCTTCCCCACCTCTCCCTGTCCAGGCAGGAGAATGGGCAAATGCCTTAACCCCTTTATGCCTCAATTTACTTATCAATAAATAACTACCTAGTGTCCCTCTTACCAGGTACCCCTATAGTACAACAAATAAAATGTTGAATTCCATTTTTATGATCCTACACACATACACCCAGTCATATAATTTCCTTCTTCTGTATTCTGGATAATAACTTCCCATCACCAGGAGCAAAGGCCTTCACTTGGTCACCAAAGTTTGAGGGCAGAGACTGCTTTATAGCATGTACCTGACTCTGCTCCTCCTTGATCTCCCACTTAGCTCCACACTCACCTTCAATCAGTACAAAGGCCATCCACAATGCACCCTCTGTGCCCGAGTTATTTTCTTCCCCATGGGCACCCTCCAGCCTGGCCATGCCCACCTAGAGTCAGGACAGGTGCAGTGTCTTCTCAACCACCCTCTGCACCTGAACACCGCCCCCCCCCCCATCACATCTTTCCTTTGCAGCAGGACAAGGCAGTCTTCCTATGGGTCACTGTGACTATGCCATCTGTCTCAGAAATCTTAAATTCTTGCCCAAATTCAAATCCACATTCCTTAGCCTCTGCCCCGTCTTGTTTCTCAGCCTCAATCCCTCTCAGACAACCATCTACTCTAGTCAACCTGCTGTCCCCCCAAATTCCTTCATATCACCTACTAAAATGCTGCCTCACTAACCCTCTAAACACAACTGGTGGCTCACAGCCCAGTTCCTCCACAGGAGTCTCCCCAATTGGTCACCCTGGGTGGCCTCCTCTTCCATTCAGGACAAGAGTTACCCCTTCCAGGGGCAAATGCCCTTCTTCACAACTCTCTCCCTCCATCACCCCCAAGAGGCTCCCCTCCTCACTACCCTCCTGACTTCCCATCCTCAGGATTAAAGTACTTTCCCTCCCTCCCCCCCAAATAATAGAAATTACCACAATTTACATTTATCAGGCCCTATCTATTAGGCACGGTTCGAGCACTTTATATACATTAGTTTGGTTAATCATTAATGTCATCTGTGAAAATGAGTCCTCTTCTTTGATTTACTAATTCAGCACACAATGAGTAAATTTTAAGAGGATAGTAAAAGTAAATAAACAGAAAATAAAGATATGTGTGTATTAATAGTGCATAGTATATACTTGAATAGTATTCTAACATACATAAATATTATAGGATAGTAGTATAGTATATATATAAATATTTTTTTGTTCAGGGGAGTATATGAAATCTATCAAGGAGAGTAAAGTAGATAAGGGACAGAGACACAAGTGGGATTTATATTAGATGAAGTCATCAGAGATGTACTGTTGTAATAGAGAACTGAATAAAGGGGGAAGCAAGCCAATGGGCAAGAATGCTACAGGCAAAGACCATTCATAAAGAAAGTAAGCTACAGAGAGGTCACATGGCTTAGTCACACAGTAGTAGACACAATATCTGAACCCTAATTCTGACACCAGCGTCTAATCCTGAGGCTCCATTCTTCATCCACCATTAATGCACTGTAGCAATTCACTGTTAACCAGCTCTGGCTTTTGAAACTCTTATTCTCCAGTACTTGACACGCATGATCATCATGGGCCAGGCACCAATCTCGATACCATTCTCCTCTCAGATTTCTTCCCCCACCCTCACATGTTTCCCTGGTATATGTTCTTGATGCAAGAACTCAGCTGTTGAGTTCTTGCATCAAGAACATATACCAAGATCCAATGAAGGTATTTAGCAGGTGCCTTTGAAAGTGCGGTAAGCTAACATGCTCCACTTAATCAATACATAATTCAAGTCAAAGTAGAATTCTGAGGTGGGGAAGTCAAATATGATTTAAAATCTTAATTCCTATACCCTAAACAACTAACATGCCTTTTTATATTCTGAAATAATTGCTAGCATTATCTCTCCTATAGTAGGTAATTGATTAATGTGATTTGAATAGATAACTATTGAATAATGTCCTCAAAACTATTTCTAAAACTACCAGAACACAGATTACATTAAAACTGAAAATATAATTGTCACTGCTTGTGATCTGAAATTCTATTCTAATGATATTTATGAAAAGCTACAATCTCATATTCAGGGATCCTAGGATAAACATAACTATTTTAAATTGCAATGTATCTAACACATTATTTCACAGTTCAATCTTCCCACTGTAGTGTTTGTAGATTTTGCATTGTCAGTATTTATCCTGACAGATTAACAATAATTCTGAAGGTATTTTTAAGTGTCTATAAGAAATCCACTTTTTTTATTGTTTAATGTATTACATAAATCTCCTTCCCCCCGCCTCATTGAACTCTCTCCAGCCGCCCTCAACCCAAAGCACATGCCTTTACCCACCCCCAATCTGTGTTCATTGGTTATGCTCATATGAATGCATACAAGTCCTTTGGTTGATCTCTTACCCCCTCACCCTCCACCTTCCCTCATAGGTTGGACAGTCTATTTGAGACATTATGCTAAAGGTATTTTTAATGACTAACTTTCATCTGGAATCTACATCCACAAATTAACTAGGAGGGTTTATAGGACTTAGCTGTAAACCTGGTACTTTTTAAAAAAAAATTTCTTTATTGATTATGTTATTACATATGTGTCCTTATCCCCTCTTTACCCCCCAATCCCCCTCTCATGCCCTCAACCCCCTGTTAAATCACATCAGAGTAACCAGTATTTATTACCTTCTAGCTTTGCTAGCTTAGATGTGTTGCCTTTTTAAAAAAAATTATCTTACAATGACTCCAACAAATAATTGGTTTATTCTATAAACACAGGGTGGGAACATTTATTCAGTCTCTGTCCCTGCATAGTGCTGTATTTCACAATTTTCACCTTCCTTTTTCCCATGTTTCTCAATATATGTTTCCAAACTCGCATTGTTTTATTCTCGCTGCCCAAGATCTTTCTCTCCTCCACCTTCACATTAATGCACCTGTGTTTCAGGGCCTGCGTCAGCTCCCTCCGAGGTCACAACTTCAGCAGGAAACTGATGAAACCGGACCACGAGAGGAAAGGGAACGGGGAACAGATTGCGGTAATACTGTGCATCTCAGTAGGAAGAGAGTCAGCCTCAAATTAAAAGGAGTTTGGGAAAACAGATGACATGGAACCTGATTTAAGAACTCTTGGGAAAGATGTGAGAAAGGTTTAGGTGAATCTGATTTTCACAAGTGACCCCAATATTAGATCAGGTATGATACTATTCCTAGGAGAAATGATTGATTCTACAAAATTAAAATTAAAAATTAGAGTGATACTTGATTTCATTTTACAAGTCCTACACTAATTGGAAACGCTACTGCCTTTACTGGTACATTTATCCAACTGACATTAAGAGAACTGGGCACTTTAAATTCCTTTAAGACTAGCTGTAAACAGAAGTTATTACTCATGTTGTACTCTCCAAGATTCAAAATTATATTTGTTTTATGAAAAGCGTGCCTGTCTTCATAGACTGCCAGAATCATAAGTTTTAAATATCTTTAAAGTGGCTTTAGATAACGTCACAGTGTCTCTAAGTGGGTGACAGATAAATCCATATTACAGATGGAAAAATGGAGTGAAGGCAAAAAGAACAAATACAGAATTTCAAGAGACCCCAAAGAAAGAAAGGTCAAGTTCAATATCATTGTATCTGCTTAGATAAGAATGGCACTGAAAGTAATTTTGCCTTTCAACATCCAGCTCACCTTACCCTTACAGTGAATGTTTTATAATATACATTAGAGGCCCGGTGCATGAAAATTCATGTACTGGAAGGAGGTGGGGTCCCTCAGCCCAGCCTGCCCCCTCTCACAGTCCAGGAGCCCTCAGGGGCGGGAGGCAACCCTGCAATCAGGGGAAGGCAATGCCCCCATCACACCTCGGCTGCTGCCACTGCCAGCAGCGCAAGCCTTAGCCGACCCTGGTTACCTGAGCCTCGGGCGGTCCTGGGCGGCTGGGCAGCTGCCATCTGAGGCTTGCCTGTGCCTTGGGCCAGCCCTGGGCGGCTGAAGGGCTGAGAGGACTGGAGGACTCCGGAGGCAGGCACCCCAGCAGGGCTAAGGGGATTGGGCGCCACCATCTTGTGGCTGTGGGCGCTGCCATCTTTGAGGGTGTGGCAGTCAACTAGGATATTCCCTGCTTATTGGCTGTGGGTACCACCATCTTTATGAGGGTGTGACAGTCAATTAGCATATTCCCTCTTTATTAGATAGGCTGTTAAGTTATTTCTTTTCTCCTCTACTCGACATAAACACAGCAAGCCCTCAAATAATGACATTTTCTTTAATGCTATCCTATATAATAAAAGCCTAGGTGGCATCAAACCCTTGCGCAACATCCTTGCGCAACGCCCTCATGCGACGTCGTCACAAGATGGCCACCACAAGATGGCCACGTGCACAGAAAGGCGGGGCCCGGCAGCGCTCTGTGGTGAGGCCTGGGGTCCCATGGCTCTATGTGGCGTGGAGGAGGCTGGTCCCGGCAGAGGAGGGGGTCGCAGCAGGGGAGAGCAGTTGTGGGCCATCAGGTGAGCAGGGGAGGGCAGTTGTGGGTGATCAGGTTGGCAGGGGAGGGCAGTTGTGGGTGATCAGGTTGGCAGGGTATGGCAGTTGGGGGCAATCAGGACATCAGGGGTGGGCAGTTGGGGGCAATCAGGCCACAGCAGGGGAGGGCAATTGCGGGCCTTCAGGCTGGCAGGGGAGGGAAGTTGGGGGTGATCAAGCCATCAGGGGAGGGCAGTTGGGGGCAATCAGGCTGGCAGGGGAGTGGTTAGGGGGTGATCAGGCTGGCAGGCAGGTGAGCGGTTACAAGCCAGCAGTCCCGAATTGTGAGAGGGATGTCCAACTGCCCACAGGGATTGGGCCTAAACTGGCAATCAGACATCCCCTGAGGGGTCCCAGATTGGAGAGGGTGCAGGCTGGGCTGAGGGACACTCTCCCTGCCCTGTGCATGAATTTTGTGTACCAGACCTCTAGTTGTATAATAACATCGGTGAGAAGAAAAAATAAATGGACTCCCCATCAGGGCCACTGTTTGTGAAGTTTGTATGTTCTCCCCACATCTGCCTGGGTTTTCTCCAGGTCCTCCAGTTTCTTCCCACATCAAAAAGATGTGCATGTGGGATGAACTGGCGTGTCTAAACTGTCCCAGTCTGGGTAAGTGTGGGTGTGTGTGACTGGCCCTATGATGGAAGGCCATGCTGTCCACCCTGGGCTCCCGCCTTGCACCCTGCATTGCCCAGATAGACTCCAGCCACCTATGACCCTCAACTGGAATCAGCAGATTGGAAAATCTTTATCTGACTTGCTTTTATTACTCTTTCTTAAATGGATATGTATAGCTCACATTTACATCAATGTCTAATATTAAAGGTGTTTTGGGTCCATATTTAGAAGTTTGGTGATTTTTTTGTGAACTGAAATATTCCATAGAAATTTAACTCTTGTTTATATAAACTAGCCTATGGTAAAACTGGTTTTGTTATATGTTGTTTTGCTTAAAATCACAGTTTCCAAAAATCTATTGACTTCAGTGAGGACTTACTGTATCTGGTGCATCCTCAGTAAATATTTATTGAATAAACAGTAAGTTCTCTGGAAGCAAACTCTACATGCCACTCAACCTAGCACCAAGTAGTTTCTCTGTAAATATTTGTTAAGTTAATCTTATCATTACAGAATCCATCCATCTACAAGTGGACACCATGGCGAACATTTTATAGAAGAAAGAGCTGAAACCGGTTTGGCTCAGTGGATAGAGCATCCGCCTGCGGACTCAAGGGTCCCAGGTTCGATTCCGGTCAAGGGCATGTACCGTGGTTGCGGGCACATCCCCAGTAGGGGGTGTGCAAGAGGCAGCTGATCGATGTTTCTCTCTCATCGATGTTTCTAACTCTCTATCCCTCTCTCTTCCTCTCTGTAAAAAACCAATAAAATATATTTTAAAAGAAAAAAAAAGAAAGAGAAACAGCAACATAATGCTCAACGGCCATTCTCCATGTCCTCAACTCTCTAAATTAAATAAATTTCTCTAAATTAAATCTCTCTCCAAATTAAACTTTTTCTCACAGTGGGTTTGACAGATCTATTTTTGAAATGTCTGTTTGCTATTTCTATACTATTGTTGAGTTTGTTTCTCATATTCACTGCAGACACAACGAGATGATGACCTAAGTAAGGATCAATCACTTTGCACAGTGATGGGATGGGTTGGACCACAAGAGTGCGTTCCCACACTTAGGGTACATAACCATAGTATAAAATATGAAAATGTTATATGAAAATCTATCCAACACATCTCTGGAGGACTTACCATACATGAAATATGGCTAAAAGGTATGGGCTATGCCAACATTTTACAAGTTTTTCTTATGCTAGTCTAATGAAAATTCATTAAATTACCAAAAGTTACAACCCCAAATGAGTCCCCTGGCAGAATATCCATTCTGAGATGCAGAGTATTTTAATAGTTAGATGAGCTATTTTCACCCAATTTTATTATGAATTCATGAAGATATTTGGAACTCATGCCTTCTCTTTAACAACAACAACAACAAAAAAAAAAACATATTTGGGGACATTCTGGGGGACACCTTAGCATCTGTAAACACAATGTGCAGATGGTATTATAATGAAGATGAGGGTGGGAGGGAGAGGAGAGAGAGAGAGAGAGGGCAAGAGAAAGAGAGAGGAGAAGGTAGAAAGCATAGTCATTAGATTGCAGTAGTTACTATATCAGTCCAATCTGATTGTGATTCCCATTTGGGCTGTAGATAATGTCATTTCATAAATAAACTGTTTCACTCAAAGGATCCTTCAAAATATTAAGAAGTGTTGACATCTGGAGATGAAAGTCTATTTTTCCTCCAAAACCTTTTTAAAGTTAAAGGCCTATAAAAATGTCAGTTCAAATTCCGCAAAGACATTTTATTTACTATTCATGAGCAGATGCTGCCTGAATACACAGGGGGACATTTCCCTGAGCCAATCCAAATTTCAGGTAACCAAAAAGCTATAAACTGTTGTTGTGAAATGGGGTGACTACTCATTTTTCCCTAAATAAGTGGGGTAGAATATGGAGGAGGGAGAACTTCCTAAAATGTCACAAATACCACAAGGTATTGAAACTGACAACCCATTTCCAATGGGAGAGCCATTCAACCACTCTGGCTGTGTCCATTCAGGAGGAAAAATCAGCCCTAAGATGGGCATCAAGGCCAACTGCTCAATATCACAAATTGTATACTTATATCCCTGTTTAAATCATCCCTTAGATTGCCAGAGTGAATGGAGAATGATATTTAAACATCGAGAATCTCTCCTTTTTGAGATTTTCTAATGCCATGTGCTGATGCATGCACATAGAGCAGCCAATTGTGAAGAGACTAGGCCACAGTAGGGACAGTGATAGGGCTGAACCTCATCTCATGTCACACCTGCCACAGTTTTCCCTTCCCTCCTGCTTCCCTTGCAACTCAGCCTGACTCTGTCTGTGAAGTCTGATAGGAAAGAAAATGTCCCTAATGAAATGGATGTGTATACATTGAGTGATGTCCCAGATTTTTAATGTTTCCATTCTTTTCCATGGCCACTGCTACAGTGAAAGGATTTACCATCAGCTGAGGATAATGATGAAGATGTACTAATGATGGGAGACAAGGTGGTGTGGCCATGTAGGCTCTGCGTTGGGAACTGTTAGGGAGGTCCACTCTCTGTAACATGAACTCAGACTAGTGTGATCAATCAACATCATGACGCAGAAGGAGTACGCAACTAATCTTCCCACTCTTTTACTTGCAGGAAAATCAGGAGAGGTGACAATCCCTCACTTGGGGGAGATCCCTTGGACTATGCATCCTGGAAGTCATCGGTCTGAAAGGATGAGGGTGAATCATAGTTTCATTCCAAAGACAACTGACTACTACTGTAAATACATAGAAAACACTGGGCACTTGCAAACTGTACTCAAAAATATTGTAAACTCTCATAGCCATGCATGACAGATGCAATAGCATGCTTAGTTCAGAGGAGTACTGTCTTGGTGTCGTATTACTTTACTCACTAACCTGGATGGAAAGGACAGGAAACCAAAAAAGAATGTCACTTCTGGTACATGATTTAACAAGCCATCAAATATGAATTGTAGCCCTAGCTGGTTTGGCTCGGTGGATAGAGCGTCGGCCTGCAGACCAAAGGGTCCCGGGTTCGATTCCGGTCAAGGGCACGTACCTGGGTTGTAGGCTCCTCTCCAGCCCGGGCCCTGGTCAGGGCTTGTGCAGGAGGCAACCAATCAATGTGTTTCTCTCACTTTGCTGTTTCTCTCTGTCTTTCCCTCTCTCTTCCACTCTCTCTAAAAAATCAATGGAAAAATATCCTCGGGTGAGGATTAACAAAAAAAATAAAAAATAAATAAAAAATGTGAATTGTAATTTGGGGTCTTTGATGGGTCTACCACTGGGCAGTTATTTAAATTCAATTAACTATGTTCTAAGCACCTACTATTTTGTGAAGCATTTTTCCAGTCAATAGGATGGGGTACAAAAATGAGTAATTCATGTATGGTATTTGCCGTCATGGAGTTACAACTTAAAAATGCAAATGAGACAAATATTCATAGTTTATTCTGCCTTGTCATTCAGATATAGGTCAAAATAAAAGGAAAATGGCCTATGAAAATTCTGAACATAATTCTTTGGGGAGGAGGCAAGGAGAAATCAGTAAGTCTACATGAAAAAGACCATGCACTTGAAATGAGTCTTCAAGGATGCATTCGATATTGAACACTCAACTATGTTCCGTGGGTAACTTTGGGGCAGGATGTTCATTCTAAGCAGTGGGTACAGCATAGGGTATGTCTGGGGACTAGGAAACAGTTTAGCAGGAAAAGGTACAGACCTGGAAGAGTCATAGGAGATAATGTTGGAATAGAGGATTTTTGCCATACTGTGGGAGCCTTAACTACAAGCTAAGAAAATAGTACTTTTAGTTCTATAAGTAATGGGAAGGTATTACTAATTTTTGCACTGGAGATCAATCTAATTCAAACCAGGTTTTAGTAAATTTATTTGATTGTGAGTGAGGAGTGGCACTTCATGCAAATAGGAGATAGCCAGGATGGCCTGGTAAGTGATAAGCATATAACCTTGAGTAATACCAGTACAATAGGAACTGGAGGAGGAGCTAGACAAAAAAGTTAGAAGAGAATCTGTAAGGTGTGGTGACTGATTCCACATGGAATGGGCATAAATGACAAAGGTGGGAAGTACCATGGGGAAAGAAACAATTTTGCTTTATTTTTTAACTGCATGCCTCAAGAATAACAGCACCATTAGCCCAATTTGGATAATAAAGTGTTCTTAAAAGAGACAACATGCCTTTTCTGACATCCTGACTCTGAGGCGCTGATAAAACTTGCTGATGGATCTGACCGACAGGGCATGGAAATGTCCATCTGGTATTTTGGAAAGGGCCTGGGCCAGAGCTCCAGACTCAAGAGACCTCAGCATCAAGGTAACATGCATCAAAACTACAGCTTGATTAGAGAGGGAGTTCAGAAAGAGAAGGAAAATAAGACAGAACTTGGTAAAAAGTTGCACAAGCTGGACCAAGAAAGAAAGAAGGGTCAGGAAAGAGATCTGAGATGAATAGGAGGAAATAGAATAAGCCAATCACAAAACACAAGTGAGGAGATTTCACTCATTCAACAAATATCTGCTGTTGAGCAAATGTTACGTGTCAGATTTGATCTAGGTGCTGGGGATACAGTAGTGAGCAAAGCACAACAGCAGTTCACAGTCTGCCAAGGAGTGTTGATAAACAGCATGAAGCATTGCGTGCGTTCAGGCAATGTGAATTGAGGAAAGACCATCAGAATGTTTAACCAAATTAAACATTTTTTTAAAAAAAGAAGTAGGTGAATCATGGACCAGGGGTGAATAAACTTGTAATGACAGGTGAAGTTATATAACCTTAAAACATTGTTAAGGATGGTGAAGGCCCATTGAACAAATTAAACACTCATTCTTCCTGCTTCAAGCTTCCCCCTTCCCCCAAATCAAACAAACAAAAAAACACTTTAATCTGCTTGAAATAGTCCCTAAGAAGGAAGGTTAGTCAGTAAGCAAGTATACTCTGCTATGAAATATTGAAAAGCAATATTATCCACATGTTCCAGAAAACCAGTGGGGATAAGGAAAGCAAATAAAAGGACAAAAAAAAAAAGAGCAAGAGGGACCATATAGTTTAAGGCCAGAAATATATCCTCAAAAGGTTCAACCACCTTCTGGTCCACAATTCCACTGAAATCTCACACACATATTTTATATCACGTGGTTCATTAATTTCAAAACCACCCATAGCCTTATTTTTTTTGAAACTCTGCATTAGCATTCCCTCCCCCCCCCCCCCCAAAAAAAAAAAGTATAGCAAGGAGAGAATTGCTGAATTTTAACACTTCATCATATCATTTGTTCAGTACCTTCTCACATTAAACTACAGAAAGAAAGAGAGTAATGCCTTGTGCAATAAAACACTTCTCCTGGGTTCAGAGTAAACAGAATTTTCACTGCGACCCTTGTGGAATTACTAGTTTCAGTTTGCCTTATCTTTAATAAACACAAAACATAAGCCGGGCCATGAGACACCGAGCAAACAATTCAAAATTGAAGGGCCCTTTTGCTCTATTGTTGGTTCCCCAACACAGGAGCTTCCCAGGTGAAATCTGAAACTGGTCCCTATACAAGGAGGGCAAGGAGAGAGTGAGGAGAAGGGCAGACCACCCAGACTTTAGGTGGCAGGTTTAAGATGCAAGAAGGCTTGTCTTGGGTGGCCACAAGACAAGTAGACCTCTGACCGCACCCACCAGAATCTTCCCTGGGTTCAGTCATGTATACCATCCAAATGGTCTCAAAGGCTATTGCTCTCTCAAGGCTGGGCCCTTAAAAATGGTTCTGGCTGTGGGACTGTTGGGTGGAGCCCACAATTCCAACGACAGGGGAGGGGGTGATGGCAATTCAGCAGGCACATCCTTCAATGACCTCCTCAGACAACTACTGAACACATCTCCCTCCCCACTCTTACTTGTAGATGACATCACAGGGCATCTGCCATCCCTAAGTTAGATGGCACAAATTAAGGACACCAGTGACTAATTCTGTAGGTTTTTTCCTCTGACCTTATTTCTGATTCTCTTTTAAATATACTGTTGAATTACCATTCCTCTCTGTCTATCCAATGGTAGCCGTCTTATGTTTGATTCTATTGCAGAGGAGCAAAATAATGGGCAAACGATATCATGAAAAATATATTCTGGGCAGGATTTGGGGTTAATTTGGAAGCTGATGAGAGGCCGGGGAAAACTGAGCACTGCAATTCCTAAGAAACCCTTTCTACTTGTATGTACGTATTTACAAGGTGTCCATCTTCAGTACGCTATAGCATGTACAATTTTTCAACTACAGTGACTTAGAAGTGGTGTTGATCAGTTAGGCTATTAAATGTACTTCCTGTTGAAAAGAGAGCACTTGTTAAAGCTATATTATTATAAAATGTTAGCAAGTCAACTCAACCCTGTGCCCATTTTTCCTCCATTTCTCCCTTTACTTTCCTTCTCTTGTGATTTTCTCCTTTGTCCACCAACAAATCATTTTCACAGTATTCTGCCTTTAGAGTCAGGTCATAAAATACACATATGTTCAAGGGCACCCACATGGACATGTGTATACATGCATAGATACACCCACTTCTCCAATTCCTAATTTATGTTTCACCCTCATACATTCCTCTCATTCTGATCCTCCAGCTAAATTTTGTTTAAATTCCAATTAAGTCATTTTATAAAACACCATCAAAGAGAGAGAGAGATTCAAGGCAAAACTATTTTGGTCATGATGGAAGTTATGGAAATGTTCCATTTATTTGAAAGAAACAAAAGATCAAGAGTTATTGTTTTAAAGCAAGAACTGAAAATAGAGTACAAACCTTTATAAATGGCCATCTTTTCTTATTATCCAGACTTAGTAAAGACCACCCTATCTCTAAGCACAAATAACCAAAGTACTAAAGCATATGTTTGATGAAAATAATATAGAGTTCATATTCAGGGATCATTCTCTAATGTTAATCTTGAAACAATAATAATAATAAGATGCTCCAAGTTACTTTTTTCATTATTCTTCTAATATAACAATGAATTCTAAAATCACGTGAATACAATTAAAGAAACAGGTGTCAAATCAATTCAAGCCAGAAAACTCTTCACTTTGGGTCTCACATTGGCCAAGATATATACCAACATCTTTCCATTCTCCAAGTGAACAATGAACAAATACTGATTCTAGAGATGTACCAAAAGTATTTCTAATGGGTCATGCTCCCCACATGAGTTTCATTTTTCTCATTTTATCTAACAACTAGAGAATATGGCCACCTGTGGCCCTGTGAATGGACTGGGCATGCTGATTCAATCTCCATCTGGCCAACTGAGGGCTGGGCCCTTCCAAAGAGCTGTTATCACCAAGCAGCTGCACAGCGCAAGCCACCCATTGTACCCTGACTTACATTCACCTGTCTCTGAGTTTCCAATCTTTGCCTGGGACATGAGTGCCGTTCCTAAAAGGACAGCTAGCTCTTTATCCTATTCTTAACCAAAGGAACTGCAAAGACAGAGACCCTGTGAATTAAACAACTGCTCAGCCCTCTACACTTATGCCATTCTGGAAAAATTCAATCTCTTAAGAATTATGAGCATTCCTCATAAGATCTATCCTGGACATACTTGGTTTATAATGAGTGGGGGCTATTGGTGTGAATGAAACCAGAACTAAACATCAGTACGAGTTATATATGGAGCTTTAAAGGTGGTAGTCATAAATTTCTTTTTCAGGATCGAGGGTCAAGACTCTTCTCTTTAAAATTTGGCCCTCAAAGAGGAATAGTGTCCTTCCAGTTACAGTGACCTTAACTATTGGAGGGGAGGGGAGGGAGGGAACGTGTCCATTTCTCAATGTCTGAATTAGAGTGATAGACGCAAATTTGTTGACGTGACTCCATTTCCCTGAACAATAACCGGGGGTAGAATGTGGACATACCCCTTCCCTTGCAACTCTACATCCCTCACATCCAAGTTTTTCATCCTGTAAATCCAAACTAGCCGTAGCCATGTGTGTGACCCCCCTCATCTTACATAATCTGGGACGCATCCAGCCCTTTGTTACTCTCCTGCTCCCTACAACAACCTTCACTCTGTGGCTCTTCTAAAAACTGCATGCATCAAAGCCCCCTAACAACAACCTGATTTCAACCCAAGGCACTCTGTTGGGGGACTAGGAGTTTCGCCCCCTATTTTACTATGGATCTCACTGAACTCCTCACAGAGCGTCCTGTCCCTGCTTTCACAGAATGCAGGAGACTCCGAAGGCCCAGCGCCCCGCACCTGAGTGCCCAGGTCCTCCTCAAGGCTGAGCTGGATGTCAATTATCTCCAGGTGTCACTGAGGACCATTTTCTCTGAACACTCGAAACTGTATCTGGCAATCAAACAAGACACGCGCTCCCTCAAGAATCTGACCCAAGTAGCATCCGCCTGTCTATTACCAGGGGAGAAAACAGTTTTAATGAAACGTTTGGGGGCATAAAGGAAAGGTGGAGGGAGAGGATTTCAGCTCATTTATCCCCAGGTGTTAGGGGATAGCACTGTGTGGTCTGAAGTCGCCTGGCAGAGGCATACACAACGCGGGGAATTTTCAGAGAAGGCAAAAGTAGGTACAGGATGGCCGGGGACTCCGCCACCGGCGAGTTTCACACACACTTCAAACATCTCTTCTTCTTGGACCTGGACCATGCGTGCACCCCCTCTCCCGCGCACCCCCGCTCCCTCTGCGCCCGCCTCGCCTCCCCTTCCCAGTCCCGCTCAGGTGACTCTCATGCAGCAAAGGCACAAAGCGTCCCCATCTAGGAAGGGGTCCTGGTCTCAGGTAGCCCGGGAGGGAGGAAGGAAGCGGGGCGCCCGTTCGCCTGCTCAGCGCATCCTACCGCCTGTGGAGCACGCCTCCTCCAGCTGAGCCGAGATGCTCTCCACCCTCCGCACGTTCATCTTTGGGGTCGCTGGGCGAAGGAGCGGGACGCGAGGGTCACCGGGCTCCGGGGCGTCTACCAACGGGTCTGGCACCGGAGCGCACTCGCTGCGCAGCCCAGGGGCGTCCGTGGCGCTGGAGCTAGAGCGGCGGCGGCGGCGGCGGCGGCGGGCAGGGAGCGCAGAACGGGCTGCAGGTGCGGCAGCGGCCGGCGGGGGGCGCTGTGGGCGCTGCGCGGTGATGGGCGGCGGGGACGCGCGGGCGGGGGCGGGGGGCGGAGGGCGGCGGAGGCGGAAAGCGGATGCCTGGCTCCCACAGCCCGAGAGCGAGGAGCCCCCTCCCCTCGCCCGCTCGGGCGCCACCCCTGCCACCTGCTGCCCAGGCTCCTGGATGAGGGGCTGGCGCGGTGGCTTTGGCGACGGAGCACCCAGACCCTAAAGAGACTGAAGGCGACTTAGGGCCGAGCAGGGACCCCTCTGAGAGTTGCCAGCGGGTTACCAGCGGCGCCTCTGGGACCCCTACCTGCTGCGCACAGCGCCTGGCTCTGGAGGCCGTGAGGTCCCTGGCCCTGGGCCTCAGCAAAGGGCGCGCTACCGGATCCCCTTGAGGACTCAACTTCCAACAAGGGGTCTGAGATGTGGCTGCACAAAGTTGGGCTGCGTGCGGAGGGCACCAGAAGGCAAGCGCAAGGAGATGCCCTTCTCTGGAACCGGGCAGGGCGCCAGGAACTCCTAGACAGGAAACTTTCCCCACTGAAGCTAGAACCAGTCATGCCACTTGGCTAGGTGTTGGGAAGCGCTGGCTCTTCACGTGGAGGTACCCAGGCCAGAAGGCCGCCTTGCAGAGTGGGGGTGCAGGAGATAGGGAGGTGTCAGGACAGGCATCCATGGGGAAGGTTTCCTTTGAGGTCTCTCTGGCAGCCAAGATGGGCATTCCTCACACTGTGTCATTTCCCCTCTTAAGCAAACCGAGGCCAGGGGTGTTTGGGAAGATTGGAACAAACCAATAAACCACTTGTGGCCATGGTTACTACTTGGGAAAACCAAACTTAAAATGCCAACTTCTGTATCCACACGAGTTAAGTGCAGGAAGCCTCTTCTGAGAAAGGAGGTCAGGTTGACCAGTTCTCAGGCAACCGAAATAAAACCCCTTCCCACTCAAAATTGCTTAGTTGATGGCCATTATTTGGTTTGAAGCCACTTCTAAGTGTTTGCAAATCATCCACTCTCCTGTGCTGACACCCTCTCCCACCACCACACACACACTTGGCAGCAGCTGAAACCTCGCCCCTCACTCCCAGGTCTCAGCTGTCACCTTCTTGCCCTTTTCCCCATCCCCAGTTCCACCAGGGACTCACTTGGCCTCCTGAGGCCTCTGACTTACCTTTTAGTTCATGGTTAAGGCTGACTCCACCACTGCCTAGGTTCAAATCCTAGTTCCGATACTTAACTAATTTTGTGACTTGGTGAGAATTATTTACATCAGTTGAAACAATGGAATAATAATGGAGTCCATTATATTGGTTTGCTGTGAGGATTTCAGGAAGTTGATAGATGTAAAGGGCTTAGGGCCATGCCTGACACACAGGAATATCTAATTCTACAGCAATTCTTTCAAGAAACAACTCTCGTAACTTTTAGTCCATAGGTGATCACTAACACCCGCCCAGCTCTAAATCCCATTATTTCTATCCAGTGATTTCTATAACTAGCTTTCTGTGTTGATTTGAGTCCTGCAGCCTGGTCAGAATCCCAATTCCAGCTGTTACTAGTTGTGTGTCCAAGTACTAATAATTTAACTTCCCCTTTTCATCTCTAAAGTTGAGAAAATAGTGTCTACTTCCATTAACAGTTGGAAAAGATGAAATGAAGCAACATACGTAAGTTGTTGAGAGTGGTTGTTGACACATAGTAAGAACCCATTAAGAGCTCCCATGGTTATCAACAACCTTATATTTTATCCTGGTGCCTCAAAGAAGAAAGGGCATCTCGGAATTCAGGACAGGTCTGCCCATCCTTCCTTCATAATCTGGGAAGTAATGCACAACCGCTCTTCCACCTAGAACATTTTGTTGGGCCAATCTAGTTCTTAAATCTTATCCAATGCGTCTCTGTCTAATTTGATCCTTCTACATGTCTATCCTTGGAATTAGTTGGAAAGAAGGCAATAAAATTAAGTAAAGCGGATACTGTGCTTAAGAAGTTTGCAGCATTGTATATTATTTCCAGAATACTTGTGTGGGATCTTAGCTACCATGAAATACATCCCCAGAACCTCTTTATTCAGATATTTAGTCATTGCCAAATATCACTGGAAAAAATACACGTTTCTGTTGCCACTTTTACTGTAGGTTCTGATATTTGGGACTGAGTGGTAAGGGTAACTCTGCCTTGTTTGTCCTACCTCCTTACTGGAGCTTCAGAGAACTCACATGGTTACAGAGGATAAATTCATATGTCACAGCATGTTGTGCCAGCCCATTGCTCCTCCTTAGAAGCTGTAGCAGTCCTAGCCCTCTCCCCCTACTCCAGTCAACCCCTCAAAAAACTATTCACAAAAGATTAACAATGGTTAATCTTTTATGATTAACCTCAGGTTGCTTATTGTGTAACATGGAAGCACAGCGTTCCCTGAAGGAACTGTACTTAAAAATGCGTGCAGGATTAGTAAACTCACCATGTGCCAGCCACTAATCTCCGATTTTATGAACATTATTTTGTTTAGTCTTTACAAGACACTACAAAGTAATCATGGTTATTATCATCCCTACTTAACAATTGGAGAAATTAAGACTTAAGGGAGGTAATAAACAGTGCCTCTCGGATTTGAATCCACCCCTCTGACTCAAGAGCTGCTTAATTACTACACTGTACCACCACCCTGGACTAGGATTTAGACTCCCTGGATTCTGACACTTCCCCGCTCTGTGTCGTTCAGAAAGGCACTGACCATCTCTAAGCTTCTGTTCCTCATTTGTGAAGAGGAGAATTTCTGCCTCTCAAGGTCATTTTGAGGATCAAGTCAAGGAATGAAAGTGAAAGCTCTATATAATCCTTGGAATGTTGTAGAAGCACCAGGATTACTTTTATTATTGTCCTGATCTTTTATGGCCCATTACTTTTATTGCCTGTTCTTTTCTGAAGGTCCATCACATTTTAGCATGATTATCTCTTGCTCCCCAGGACTTGTTATGCACTAACAATAATAGTAGAAATTCCAGTATTTAATAGTTACTAAGAGCTTACTATGCATGTTCTGCGTTTAAAACTCAACATCATTATGTCACTTTAGAGAACTATTTCTGCCCTGATTTTAAAATGAGACACTCCGAGAGGGTAAATAGGTAAGTATCCCAAGATCAGCCAGCTGTGAAGCGGTACAGCTGTTTTGAACCCACACTTGTCTGATTACAAAGCTGAGCCGTCAATTTCTACCTGCTACCTCTCAAACCTTAGCAAATGTAAGAATCACATACAAGCCGAAACCGGTTTGGCTCAGTGGATAGAGCATCAGCCTGCAGACTCAAGGGTCCCAGGTTCGATTCTGGTCAAGGGCATGTACCTTGGTTGCGGGCACATCCCCAGTAGGGGGTGTGCAAGAGGCAGCTGATCGATGTTTCTCTCTGATCGATGTTTCTAACTCTCTATCTCTCTCTCTTCCTCTCTGTAAAAAATCAATAAAATATATTAAAAAAAAAAAGAATCACATACAAGGTTGGTTTGAAAGCACCTGTGCTCCAGCCTCTGTGATGGACTCACCAGATTTTGGAGAGAGGTGTTGAAATCTAATTTTTGCTTAATTAATAGACTACATTTTAGTGCAGTTTTAAGTTTACAGAAAAATTATTTAGAAAATACAGAGTTCCCATATACACCCTCTTCACTTCTCCTCTCCCCCTGCTAAATTTTCCTACTATTAACAAACTTAATCTTAGACTTTGCAGTCCCCAGAACTGTAAGAACATAAATTTCCTTTGTCCAAACCACACAATCTGTATTATTTTGTTATGGCAGCCCAGGCAGACTAATACAGACTCAAGAGCAGGCATTGAGATAGCACCACACTATGGGAAAGGTGACCCAGATGTGGTCTGCAGCCCAACAGCACCTGCAGCATCTGGGATCTTGTCAGAGATTCGGAATCTGGAGCCTTGCCCCGACATCCTGAATCAGTATCCTCATTTTAACAACATCCTCAAGTGGCTCCAGGTGAGAGAAGTTAGCTTGAAATGCAAGCAGACAGGGATCCAGTAGAAAACAAAGGCAGGTGGAACACAGGCAGGGGCAGACAGGGCAGTCTGAGCAAGCCTAATCACAGAAACCAACCATCTATACCACTGGTCGGCAAACTCATCAGTCAACAGAGCCAAATATCAACAGTACAATGATTGAAATTTCTTTTGAGAGCCAATTTTTTTAAACTTAAACTTCTTCTAATGCCACTTCTTCAAAATAGACTCGCCCAGGCCGTGGTATTTTGTTGAAGAGCCACACTCAAGGAGCCTAAGAGACGCATGTGGCTCACGAGCCGCAGTTTGCAGACCATGGATCTATACTAATAAAAGGGTGATATGCTAATTAGACTGGGTCAACCAACTATCTTCCGGACATCCAACTTCCTTCCAGACAAACTCATGGTGGTGGGGGCCAAGGAAGAGGCAGTTAGGGGCAATCAGGCTGGCAGGGGAGGGCAGTTGGGGGTGAGATCAGGCCAGCAGGGGAGAGCCATTGGGGGTGAGATCAGGCCAGCAGAAGAGGGCAGTTGGGGGTGAGATCAGGCTGGCAGGGGAGGGCAGTTAGGGGCAATTAGGCAGGCAGGCAGAGGCAGTTAGGGGCAATCAGGTGAGTGGTTAGGAGCCGGTGGTCCCAGATTGTGAAAGGGATGTCTGACTGCCGGTTTAGGCCCTATCCCATATCTGGCCTAAACCGGTGGTCGGATATCCCCCAAAGGGTCCCCGATTGGAGAGGGTGCAGGCTGGGCTGAGGGAACCACCCCCCCCATGCACAAATTTCATGCACCAGGTCACTAGTACTGAAATAATAGAATGGTTTTGGACACAGAGTGGGAGGCATGTGAAACCAAGGGAGGGCCTGCAGCAACAAGGTGTACTGATGCCTAGGAATAGGGAAAGTTCAGGTCCAGTGCTGGGTAAGAACAAAGAGGGAATCAATCAGGTGGTGATATAGGTAGATTATAGAACAGGCTTGTAGCACATATATACCCCTAGACCTACTAGCTTCACTGGAAACTCGTTATTGGATCCACCCCATTGGGGAGTCTGAATCTGCTTATAATATTCCATACTTTTGCTTAAATCTTCTGGACCATGGAACTCATTCTTGGGAAGAGGAGGGCACGGCAAAGGGGAGGGATCTCGTTCCAGTTATCACAGATATAGAGATCACCTTGTGAGAAGGGCTGCTCATCAAGACAGAGGCAGTCAGGGCTTATTTGGCACAAGGGGAGGCCGGTGTTATAATCACAGCCAATTCACTGCATCTCTTTCTCCCCCCACCCCCTCTCCACCAGGGAAATGCACCTGTTTCACCTTTTGCACCAGTCCCTCCTCACATGGCTAGAATTGTTTATTGCCTCATTAGATTTCAAGCAGCCAATATCCACAACCTGGGTCATCTGACTCCAGCTGAAAATTGCTTTGTGCTACTTGATCTCTCATGATTATTATAATAAACAGGGGAAATAATCTATGTTGAGATCCTGACATTAAAGGTAATCTTCATATGCCATAATGAGACCAAAAAATAAATGTGGTAACCATTTTAGGGCAGGAAGGTTAATTCCGACATTCTTGTAGGATTTCTATATTCAGTAGCTGGTTTGGTCTTTACAACTCAAAGAGGTAGACAGGTCAGATTCTATTATTCCCACTTTGCAGATGAAGAAACTAAAGTGCATGGAGAGCAAGCGAGGTACTCGAATTTCTCACCAGGAACATAGGATGCAGCCAGGACCCAAGCCTTCATCATCTGACGTCCTTCAGCACTTGATGCTGTATGCCTGGCCAACTTTATATAAGCTGGGGTATTGCCAACTGAACTGCGATTCTCTGGGCACCAAAGTGCAGGTTTGCCTTGCAACCTCATCTTGCAGGATAAGTCGATGTTATACATATAAAATTTTATATCTCTTAGCTGCATTTCCAGACTTGGCAACTTCAGGAAATCTGCTGGCTGCATTCTCTATAGGGCAGAAGACGTGACTAGGGGATTTTCTCTGGAGCAGAGATTTACTTAAACCAGCTACTTAAAGTTAATGTCCTTAACGAAGTTTATGCTGAAGAGGAACCTAAATTCCAGCTCTATGTTCTATATTTGAACTCTATGTTCTAATGGGGGGATAGGTTCATTACATTCCAAACCACTTCATACCTTTTATCCTTCTGTTGTCTTTAATTGCTCTTTGTACTGCATTAGACTACAAATCGGTCCTTGGGGAGTACGGATCTGTGCGCTTACCTGTGAGCACTTTGAAAATGTCCAAAAATGATCTCCATGTAACTGAATGATCTTGTTTCTAGAGTGTTCTTCGTAATCAAAAGGTGGACATAGCTGCAAACAGAATTTCGTTCTAAATCACTAGTTTTATTCAAATATCTGATTCAAACAGATCAAGTCCTTACAAAACAAAGGCGATATATATGCATTGCTCTGTTTATGTGTGTGGGGTTCAAAGCACTGTACTATCTTGCTGATAAGGAAGTTACTTTCTGCATTTAAGATTTTTCAATAAATTAACATTTGGGGGGAATATTTTTAATTTGTTTTTTAAGGTATTGATAAAATTAAAGTTCTTTATATAAATAAGAAATGTTGTAGGGAAAACAAGAATCTATATTTTCAGTTAAGGTTAAAAATAATTGCCCCAGTTCTGAGCCTGGATAATTCAAACCTGGGTTTGACAATCTGTCAGGATTGAGGAATAAAGCTGCCACATATACTCTTGTCAACATAGATGAA
The DNA here is from genome assembly GCF_027574615.1 of Eptesicus fuscus. Classification (NCBI taxonomy): domain Eukaryota; kingdom Metazoa; phylum Chordata; class Mammalia; order Chiroptera; family Vespertilionidae; genus Eptesicus; species Eptesicus fuscus. Next base: position 105,639,175 of record NC_072474.1, on the reverse strand, counting down.
GTATCTCATGCTCAGGTTCAGGTGAGCTACTGAACAACCTGTCGACAAATGGAAAAAAAGGATGACTGAGACCTTCAAAGTTTCCATGCCATTAGGTTTTCAGAAGCTCAGAATTCTTTAGATGGGTGACGTTAACGAATGGTCATTTATATTTTATTTCCTGTATTGACTTTGGCAAATACCTGAATTTTACCCATTTTTGACAGCTATCAAAATGCTCTCTTCCACTCATTCACATGCAACCAAAGTTTCATAAAACAAAATGCATAAATTATTTGAAAGATCTTTTTTTTTCCTCCTCTTAGCAAAAGCAATATTTGATGAGTAAAACAGCATGACTGCATAGTAGCAATAAGATTGTGTTGGGAAAATGTTGGTAGCAGATTAACTTTGATATCAACTCAAGAAAATGTAGTAGATAAATATGTAGTATAATGAAAATTATTTAACAAGTATAAGACTCAGAATAATCCTGTGAGCTAATACTGTTAGTATACCCATTTCACAGATGAGGACATTAAGGCACCCAGTTACAAGTCGTTAGAGCCAGCATTCAAACCTAGGCACTCTGGCTCCAGAGCTCCTGCTGCTAATGGTGAAGTTACACTGCTCCTTTATGCAGAATGAGGAAAGATTCTAGTGCATCTTCCTGAGCAATACGAGTACTGTTAATCCTGGCTTAACATGATGAACAAGGTGCAAAACTCCAGCCTTGAAGATTGTAAGTTAATAATAAATGCAGGGTTGTGCCATTGTGAGGTAGAGGGGAAAATATGTATTATTCATTATGCACAATCTCAAGAAAAAAAGCACATTACAAAGATAGTGAAAATTATATCAACCGATCATCCATTAAACAGACACATTCTCCCCCAAAAATCACAAGGCACAGGGTAGAAGAGGGAGCATTTTCTAATTCCGTCACTCCCCTTTTAAAAGGTACAAGCATGTTAGTCTGCCCCATTGAAGATCTGGGACTAGGCACAGGATGGAGCCCATTATCAGATGCGTTTTATCCATTCCGGCCAGCCCTGTGCCATGGAAACCAAGAAAAGAGAATTTTCCAAGAAGACAGTGCCTACAGTAACAGGTTGTCAAGTACACAAAGGCCTGAAATAACTTCTCCATCATATTTAGGAGCAAGGAGACCATTAGTGACCTTCTTACAAGGATTAACAAGCAACTCCTTCATATATTTAAGATTCTCTTTGAAAATTAACATCGTTTTATTTTGTAGCCTCAAGATATGCATAATTGGTATTTCTGGATAAGAAGAGCTACCATTTTTGAGTACCTATCCTATACCAAGTTCTGTAATTGGCACTTGTTATTGTCTAACTACTACTCACAGGGTAGCAAATTTCCTTTCCATGTGACAAGTGAGGATATCCAGGGTTAGAGCTATGAGCTGAGATCATGGGCAAAGCCAACAGGAATAGTCCAAACTCCCCAAGGTCACAGACCCTGCTTTAGTGTCACTCCACTGTACAGTTCCTGTTGCGTTCCCATGACAAAAGGCAGTAGGAACACTATAAATTTTGTCAGCCGATTCAAGGATCTCCTTTAATCACTTGTTCCAATTTTGTCTGCCTTCACAATTTTGACTGACATTTCTATTTGAACTCCGTAGCAATTCAAGAATCCTCTGGCTTTGCTTGTGGAGATGTTTTAATAACTGGAGACAGAATCATAGATAGAGAGCAAGCAGGCAGCTGTGGTGGAGGGGGGTTGCGTGGGGTGGAGGAATTAAGCAAAAAAGAAAAAAAAAGAGAGAACCTAGGCACAACAGTGCGGTGATTGTGGGGAGAGTTGGAATAGGACATAGAGGCGATAAATAGTGATGGAAAATTAAAATAAAGAAAATAAAGAAAGAAAACATGATTAAAAGGGTCAGAAGCTGAATGCAGGATGAAGAGAAAGAAAGAGTATTAATGTCTAAGTTTTTTAAAGGTGGGGCTAGATGGAGGGTGGGCAGATGATAATCCAGAACCACTAGCTAAGAGAATAACTAAAAACGAGTCCAATAAGAAAAACTAAAAAAAAAAAACAAAAAACTGGACATTGTTAATATAATACATCAAGGGAAGAATAACCAAATGTGAAAGAGAAGGTGCTGGGCTAGCAAATAAACCTGCACAGACAGGTAGCATTGAACTCTGGGGAAACAGGGAGACCTGCCCTGATTCCATAGTCACAGGAGTTGAGTTCTACATTGGCTGGTTATATTTGCATAACTTAGAGTTTCGCTTTTTTTTAACCATTAGTTTCTTCATCTGTAAGAAGGGAGTAGCTGTTCTTCGCAGTAGAATGAGGTTAAATGTGATAGTGTGTGAAAATGACCTTACTCATTTGCATGGTTTTACATGTTAGAGCTTAGAACAATTTGGAATGATCCATCTGTCCATTGAATGAAAGGTCCAGGATGGCTTATGGTAAGGTCACCAGAAGAATACTGTTAGTGAAACAATTGGTGATGCTAGGTGAGCCTGAGAACATTATTTTCTTAATAGAAATTTAGCTAATGGCACATTATCATGGGTCGATAACTAAGCAGATGGCAAATGTAAAATATAATCATAGCTTTTGGTATCCAACCCAAATGCAGTGGTTTCAGATGGTTAGAAATGGGTGCAAACCATGCTTGGGATTAGAGGTCATTTTCTGATCATGAACAGCAGTGCACAAAATTATACAGAGCCGAACATCCTGGTGTGAGCATTCCAGCAACCAAAGGTGCCTTATGAGTGCAAAGTTCCTGATGGCCCAGCGTCAGCTTACACAGCCCACCTGCCCCCTGATCCCACTTCTTCGCTTTCAAAGCACTCTTTTCCTTTCTTACCCAGGACTTACCACAAATTATAAATAATTATTTATTGTGTATTTAAGTGTTTTATGACCATCTCTCAAGACATATATATGTGTGCGTGCGCACACACACACACACACACACACACATACAACTGTAGACTCCTTGAAGACTGGAATCATCTTTGGTTTCTGGAAAAATGGGGGGAAATGGGCACTCAATACAAGATCTGTTGAATAAAAGGATGATCATTCCAAATTGTTCTAAGCTCTAACATGTAAAACCATGCAAATGACTAAGGTGATTTTCACACACTATCACATTTAACCTCATTCTACTGTGAAGAAGAACAGCTACTCCCTTCTTACAGATGAGGAAATTAATGGTTAAAAAAAAGTGAAACTCTTAAATTATGCAAATATAACCAGCCAATGTAAGTCTTACCTGGAGCATCATTGAGGCTGATGTGCATACTACCTGTGTGTGTAGGGGGTGGGTCTGCATACTAACTCAAGGTAGGTGTAAGGAAGGGGTGTATTGTGGGTGCTGACCTCCCAGAGCTACACAGGAAAGAGAGAGCAGCATTAAGAAGAGTGTCCAAACCCCAGCCCCCATTGAAGCATGTGCAGTTCAACCAGTTCAACCTCTCAGTGCCGGTGAGTCTCCGCAACACCCCACTGAGCTTCAGGCTCCCCTTTGGTCTGACTGTTGTTTTGTGAACAGTGCAGACTGTCCTCTCCGAGCAGCCCTTGAGGGCCCCTCTCTCTCCTGAGGTGGTACTTAGTTGGTTTCGACACAGACAGTAAAAGTCCCATTCACAAGCCCAGATGGATGAAGGACAGGAATCCTGGATGATGTTCAGAAGTGGAATCTGGCCCTGACCAGTTTGGCTCAGTGGATAGAGCATCAGCCTGCGGACTGAAGGGTCCCAGGTTCAATTCCAGTCAAGGGCATGTACCTTGGTTGCGGGCACATCGCCAGGGGGCGGGGGGGGCGGGTGTAAAAGAGGCAGCTTATCGATGTTTCTCTCTCATCGATGTTTCTAACTCTCTGTCCCTCTCCCTTCCTCTCTGTAAAAAATCAATAAAATATATTTTTTTAAAAGTTGAATCTGGCCTTGAACTCATAAGCAGTGCCCCCCAACACCTGCCTCTCAGTTCACCTGACCTATGCTGGTATTCGGTGCTTCCTTCAGACCACTTTCCACAACCCTGGAAACTCCAATGCTCCCTCTATACTATTTTCTCCAGGTCCTGACCCAGGATATACCTTAAATCACTGCCCTTCTCATCTTCTCATCTCTAACAATGAAATTTGATAGATAGGGAACTTCTGAGCATAGCAGGCTCAAATTATCAGCAGCAGGAAAATAGATCCCCGTTCCTTAAGAGAAGAAATGGTTTTCTGTCTCTGACACACAATTATGTTCTCAGCATACTATGAAATTGGATGATAATGAAAATGTTTGCATGATCTACCGGGGAAGGTCAGTGTCCCCATTTTCATCTCAATGGGCCAAATGACTCCAAAATGCACCAAAGAATAAGCTAACTGCAAATTCTTACACGCTTCTCATATTTCCATCTACCTCTCAGACCAAGGAATAATCACTGGAACTATCACCAAAATGTATGAAAAGGTCAGAGTATCCTTAGGACTGAACGCAACTCTAAATTTCTTGTGGGGAAAGGCTTGTCTCGGGAATACTTGCAAAAGAGAAGTGAACAATTAACATCCAAGCTATGATTTACCAAATCTTATGCTTTTCCTGGCATTGTGTATCAATTCACTCTAAAGATTCTTACCTACTCAAGGCCCAGGTTCCTGTGTCCCATTAGACATCATCATGTGGATATTCTAACACCTTCTGCGGGGACCAGAGCTGAAGCTCTGTCTCCTGAGGCACAAACATGCCACATTCCAGCTTTCCTTCCTTCTTAGCCAGGTCTGCACTTACTGTAGATAAGTTCAAATGAGTTGTGACAACTACTTTTACAGCCTAGGAAGGTATCATCCCAAAACCCAGAGCTCTCCGTCTGGATGATAACATTTTGATAGGTCAGAATCTAGTGAGAACTTCAAAATAGCAACGTGAAGCCTTTGTAATTTTGTAGTCCAAGCAATCTTGCCCTGGCCAAGTGGCTCAGTTGGTTGGAGCACTGTGCCATACACCATAAGGTTTCGAGTTCAGTCTTGGATTGGGTGCATACAGGAGGCAACCGACTGATGTTTCTCCCCCCACCCCCTTCCTTGCTCTCTAAAATCAATAAATATCCATGGGTAAGAATTCAAAAAAAGCAATCTCATTGTTTTATACACACATAAAGACTGTATATAGTCATTAATATATATTTTCTCTGATATTTATATCACAAATACTTTTAATTATACTCAAAATACATTTTTCCACCATGGAAGAATGTGTAATTAAGGAATTATAAGAAGAAGAAATTGTACAGTTCACCGAATAAAACTGTCCAAGAAAAGCAACTAGGAACTAAGAGTTTAGACATTATCCCTGAAGGGCTATGGCTCATCTTCTGTCACCTCGTATCCATTTAACAAGAGTGTTCTATGGTTTGGTGATGAAAACACAAGTGAAGACTCTACAGAAATGATATCCTCAATTTCCCCACCCCTGGTGATCATTTACCAACCAGTAGCATGAACAGAGTTTCTATTTAAATCGTTGCCTCAAACAAAAGTTAGCCAACAGAGGCAGACAAAAGTGTTCCTTTCTGCCACATGATGGCTGGAATAAAAATAGTGCAACCAAATTGGAATGTCAAAGATTGACTTTACACCCTGGCATTTCTATCTGAGTAATCTTAGTTAAATGCTCCCTCTTTCTGTCAAGGAACACACTCTCTAGGCATTTTGGTTAGCAGTCTTTCCACCCACCATCCAGATTCTCTATTTCTGATAAATGTTTAGGTGTTAGAGTGGATCACATGGCTTTCTCCAGAAATCATCCTCGGCCAAAGTTAGTTATTTAAATCATTTACCAACAGCAGACACTGCAGAAAACCTTCAGAGTGTGTTAAGTCTGCACTGACCGGTTCTTCCAACTCTGCACCTTTCCCACTCTATACACATGATCAGGGATGGGATGCTGAGCACTCCAGTGGCCAAGAATGTGTAGAAAAGCCATCCCCACATTTCCCCACATTTCATGACATCTAGCCTGTGTAGGAAGGGTAAGAAGTCAGAAGAAGCATCTTTTTTTAATTTTTTTTCTTCATTGATTAAGGTATTACATATGTGTCCTTAACCCCCATTGCCAACCTCAACCCCCACCACCCCCCCCCAGTCATGCCCTCACCCCCCTGGTGTCTGTGTCCATTGGTTAGGCTCATATGCAAGCATATAAGTCCTTTGGTTGATCTCTCCTCCTTCCCCCCACCCTCCCCTACCTTTCCTCTGAGGTTTGACGGTCTGATCGATGCTTCTCTGTCTCTGGATCTGTTTTTGTTCATCAGTTTATGTTGTTCATTATAATCCACAAATTAGTGAGATCATGTGATATTTATCTTTCTCTGACTGGCTTATTTTGCTTAGCATAATGCTCTCCAGTTCCATTCATGCTGTTGCAAATGGTAAGAATTCCTTCTTTTTTACTGCAGGGTAGTATTCCACTGGGTAGATTTACCACAGTTTTCTAATCCACTCATCTGCTTAGCATCTTGAGGTCTTGGGTAGATTTGAGATATTCAGAAGCCACACCGAGTTTCTCACTGATCTTCTAAAGTTGTCTATGGGTGGTGACATGGGGATCCTTCCTACAGAGGTGCCTACAGAGACACGAGAGACAGAACAGAAAAAACAGCCTTGCCCAGAGAGCAGATTATGACACATTTTGCTCCTCCCACTACCACGTGGCACCCTGCATAAATTAAGTCCTCAATAACTAGTTTATAAAAACTAAGGTTTTTCAAGATTTTCCTTCATCACTCTGCTCTTCCTGTGACAATGGAATCAATGTCTTATTCTTTTGCAGGGTATTAGGGACCATCCAGTTCAATCAATTCCTTTTCAAAGTATCAGAAATCCAGAAACTTTGAGCAACTTGACCACAATTGCCCAGTTAGCTCCGATTGTAGCCTGTGGGAATGTGACCCTCCTTGATGCCTCAAGGACTATGCCCCTAGCCCCTGAGTTATTCCAACTCTATGGCCTTTCCCAACTCAGGACCTTCCACACAATATTCCCTCTGACAGGAATGCTATGCTCTCCATACCCCAGATTATATGACAAATAACACTTTCTCAGAAAGATCCTGACTTCCTTCCCAGGCTCCATCTCCATTTCTCTCTCTCTCTCTCTCTCTCTCTCTCTCTCTCTCTCTCTCTCTCTCTTTCACACACACACACACACACACACACACACACACACACACACCTGGAATTTCTTGGGAGACTAGAATCATTTCTGTGTTTGTTTGTTTTTTCTTTTCTTTTTTCACCATTAGCTATCCAGCTCTAGACTCAATGCCTAGCACAAAATAGCTACTCAGTAACATTTTGCTGAGTAAAAGGATGAATGGTTACATTTTGTTTCAGAGGTCATCCATTTCTTTTACATCACAATGCACACTTGTCTCTCTTCAATAGAAAGATAACTGAGGGTGCGGTCAGCCCATCAGCTGATTTTTCTGGATCAATTTGGCTTTATGCAGGAGATAGATTCCCCTGAAGAGTTCATTTCCAAGTACAACAACTGATCATCAAAGGAGGGAGTTAGAGAATCAAAATGCCATTGCATTGCATCTGTCACCTTAGGAAGACACTTTCCCCAAGGAGGATAAACAAGGGAGCAGAAGTATTGAATTAGTGCAAATGAACATTCGAATACACACTCCAGAGAAAACAGCAGGAGACAGAACTTAGTAGTAGAAAAGATGACAAGTTTATAATTCAGATCGCACCTCAAAAAAAAAAAAAAATAATGATCTAGTTTGGTAGATTAAATGAGGCAACTTAAGTTTGTCCACTCTCAATCCTCTCCTCATTGTGGATTGTCATTTTATTCATTCACCTTGAAAGTCCTTCAAGGATTCCCTAGTGCTTCAGGATAAAGCCTTCCTTCCTCTGAAGGATGTATAAGGCTTTCTGCAATCTGTTCCCTGCCCTTCCCTTTATAGTCACATCCTAACACCCACTCACCCGCCTCTACACTGTAAATACACAGAAATACTTTGCTTCCCAGCAGCCCTGGTCTCTCTAACTTGGGAGGATGAGTCCCCACCTTGACCACTTGTTCAGTCTAGTTCTGTATTAGTGTTCTACTGATACTGTAAAGAAAAACCACAAACCAGTGGCTTAAACCAACACAAATGTATTATCTTGCAGTTTTGGGGGGTCAGAAGTCTGAAATGGGTTTCACTGAGTGAAAATCAATGTGTACACAAGGCTGCACTCCTTGGGAATGATCCATTTTCTTGTCTTCTCCAGCTTCTAGTGGCACCCACATCCTTGGCTTGCGGCCTCCTTCCATTCAAAGTCAACAATGGCCAGTTGAGTGTTTCTCACCCTGCATCACTTTGACAAGGACTCTCCAGGTCCTTCTTTCACCTTTGAGGATCCCTGTGATCACATCAAGCCCAACCAGATAATCCAGCAAGTCTCCCTATTCAATGCCAGCTGATTAACAACTTTAATTCTGTCTGCAGCCTTAATTCCCCTTTGCTATATAAAATAACATATTTACAGGCTATAGGGATTAAGACATGGATATCTTTGGGTGGCCATTATTCTGCCTACCACAAATTCCAAGTTCATCTGACCATTCTTTCCCATTTGGTGCCATTCCCTGTGAGTGTCAGAGTTGGGGCTCCTCATCTTATCTTCAGCTCCAGTGATTCTGATATAATTGGGCCCATTATTTTGTATTAAAATCACTGACTTAAATGTATATATTCTTCAGAAGAGTGTTTCAGAATTAGATACTAACTAAAAATGGATCTTGTAAATAAGCCAGGTACTGTGCTATATGTGTTGTACCATTTGATTTTATATCAGTACTATGAGATAGGAATTATATCCATTAAATAGATAGAAAAACTAAGTATTGCCGTGGTGGTTAAGTTCATGCACTTCTAGCAAGTCAGAGCTGAGACTTGAACTCATGCCTGTCTGGTTTCCATACTAACCTACATTGTCTCAACTTGAGGTCCCTTATCATTCACACTGAAGGCCCAACACACCATAGATTTAGAGATCTGTTGAATTTTGACTTTATTAAATAATTTTCCCCAATAATATTTCACTCTCCATCTTGATGAGAAAATTAATCTACTAATTACATCTTATTTCTTTATTCTGCTTCTCATCTCAAAGACAGACTATTTTTGTCAAATTGAATATTTATTTTTAATTGAAAGAATAACTGCACATTGCTTTAATTCTTTAACTGGCACAGATGATCATTATCCAATGACAATGAAAGCTACTTAATAATTAAACTGTACCTTTGCTTAAAATGCCAGCAGCCTAAGCTTACTACCTACCCTTCTGAAGAAAACATTTGAATTAGTAGCTCCCAACTTCAAGAAATCAACAGGTCTAGAGTGGGGCTTGAGCATCTCAATATGTTAACATCTCTGCAGCCAAATCTGCTGATCAACTGGGTTTGGGGATCAGAGTTTTAAAGAATGTTACACAATCGTCTTTAGTTTACATTGCTTTCCTGTGTGGTTCCTCATAGAAAAGAAATTGTCTGGTCATTGTGGAAATTCATGAATGCTCAATAATAAATTAATCAAGCACTATAACTTAACTGATAGCATTAAATATTGTAGTAAAAATGAATAGGAAGGACTTAACTGTGGTAAGTAAAATTCTTGCAGTCAGTCCTAAGAATGTATCCAGTTTGTTCTAAGGCATGATTTTTTATTAATGGAATGCCCCATTAAACCCCAACACCCTCTCTTTCATAAAAATAACAGAGGAAAGGAAATAAATCAATGTTCTTTCAGTTACTAATGTGTGTAGTTTCTTTTCTTTTTTTTTTTGTTTACATAGAACTGTCACCTTTACTAAAGATTGTTTGTACTTGAAAAACAAAACAAATCTATTTACCAACACAGAGGCTGACCCACCTGTTTCCCTAGCTGAAAAAATAAATGAAGTCGATTATATGTTAAGTGCCCTGAGAAGTAGAAAACTTTTTGTTTCTCTCTTTTCTCAGGGTGTCCAGGGTGACAGCTGAGACCTACACAGACACTCTATAACGAGCATCTATGATGTGTAATACACTCAAATAGGCACTAACCCAAAAAAGCATCATTTACCTTTCCTGTGAGCTGCACCCAGGAAAAAACAAATACTTCTACAATCACAGAGATAGAGGAAAGCAGGCATGGCAAAGCATGCCCTGTTCTTAACTTTTTTCCCCCAGAATTCACATATGACCCTTCTGCTCAAATCTCATTGGCCAAGGCAAGTCATGTGGGAACAAAAGTAGAGTGGAAACAGACTCCAAGCACAAAGAAGAGCATCTGCAAAGTCTCAGGAGCCAGAGATAAAATGTTTTGTTCAAGTTAGCAGGGTTTCTTTGGTAAGAGTTTGATGGGGTGACCATGACAAGACACAACACTAAAGGCAATAACCTGAGGACATATAAAACTCCTCTAAATCCCATTGTGGGAACCCTAATCAGAGTACACTGGATGTCCAAGGCCACTCTGAGCATGGGAATCCTAATCCGGGTGTTCAAGGCTAATTTGCTATCTGCAGGTGCAAAAGCAAGAAACCAGACACTGAGCAGGTGTGCCCTTCTATAACCCAAAAGATTGCTGTCACTATTTGGCTAGAAGCCTATTATGTCTACGTTGGTATAAAGTGTGATAGTGACCAGCCGGAATGAGTCTGCTTTTATGTAGGGCTGCTGTATATACTGAGGCTGCTTGATATAGTTCCTGTGTTTGCTATTGTATTAGCAAAGGATGCTTTTATATAAGGGGGCTTCTGTTTGTGCAATGGCTACCTCTGCAAGGCTACTTTGAAGAATTGCTTTGTCTAATGGCTCCTTAGTAGCAATGGCTACTTGGGTTGCAATAAAGACTCTCTTATATGTCTATAACTTCTAATGTCTTCTCCATCTGATACCCAGCATTCAAAGAGATCCAGCACCTGGTAGAGGGACTTGGACCCAACAGTTAGCATAGTGTATCAGGGTGAAGGAGTGAGTACTCCCACAGTTGCTGCAGTGAGCAGAGTCAAGGAGAAACTTACTCCCCAACACCTATCAAGGACTTTGAATTGTATCTTAAAGACAACGAAGAATCAGATGAAGGTTTAAAGAGGAAAGTGGCATAATCCAATTTGTGTTATAGAGTAATAACTATGGCTATGGCATATGGACTTAATTTTTGTGCACCTCGATTTACCAGGAGAATACGCAAGTGGAGAAATCTAGCAAACAGTTGCATACACAGGACTGGTAGGAACCATTGCACTTTAGGAGTTTTGAATGCATAACTTTGGATTAGATGTGGCCCTAAGGCCTTATTTGTTTGCCTGTGAGACCTTCTGATGATGCATGTACTCTTCACTTGGTCCTAGACCCTACTATTGTTATCTTACATCTTTCTGGTTTGCACACTGTGTTAACTAACTGGCCGTGGGAGGCATTTGAGTTTGTGGCTTCTGATGTGGTTAGGGTTGCCTAATAAACTATTTGATGACCAATTAAATTTGGATTTCAAATTAAAGAATGAATATTATTATTATGGTTTCCATCTTTATTTGCTAAATATTTCAACACTAGATATAGTTGATAATGGCACACAGAATAGAGTCCATATTGCCATTAATGAAGAAGGTTCAAGGGCAAAAGCAGAGGCACATCAACATTTAAAGAGCATTTATGAGACAGGAGAATGAAAGCAGATGTAGGAGAAAATCTGAGAGTGCAAAGTAAGAGAAACCAAGGCCAAAAGTGCCTCAGGAGAGGTCAACGACATCACATGCTGCGAGGGTATCAAGCCAGGTGAGAACTGAAATTTTCCACTGGATTGGTGACAAGAACATCATTGGTGTCCTTGGAAGAATATTTTAGTAGAGCAGCCAGGAAAAAATCAGTTGCCTTCAACTGAGAAGATAAGGAGAAAGTAGGGATAGGATATCTAACTATTCAAAAATGTTTGGCTATATTGGCAATGTATGATGGAATGGTAGCTAAAATAGAGTCCAGAAAAACGTTGCCCTCCCCATAGGCAAGGCTTGATCACTTTAACTGTGGATTAGAAGAAACAAGTAAAGATGAATAAGTTAAAGAGATGGAAAAGAGACAGGATAATCAGTGTAGTCATTTTATGAAGGAGCCAGATGAAGATATGCTACATAGTCCAGGTACAGAGATTTGTCTTAGCAGAAAGGCTGAGAAGCTAACGAGTGTCCAAGGAGTGAGATTTGGACCAGGCATTTGAGGGGTTTTCTCAATGAGGGCTTCTACTGATTTTCCTGGGAAGTAGACATGAGCTCTTCTCTTGACTTTGGGTATGGCAGGAATAGGGTAAGGGAGGAGGTGCCAATAATCTGGAGAGAGTCTTGGATTAGGAAATACTTGAGGAATACTTAGTAGAACTGAATATTCTGTTGGATTGAAATCTACATTCAGATCCAGAGTGACCATCGGCATCTTGACAATCTACAGAGTTGTTGGCCACCCTCTGCATGAGGACTCATGCCTTTTCCTAGGGTCTTGGTTCAACATGGAAGGAATCTGGATCCACATGCTAAGCCCTGCATTAACTCTGGAATATTAAAAGGTGCTGTGATATGATAGAAATTAACAGCCCAAGAAGGGAAGTAGGAAATAAGACCAGGGATACTTGTGGATCTCAGGGGCGATGAGGCAGGTATGCAGAGTGGTTAGGGGCAATGAGGCAGGCAGGCAGAGGTAGTTAGGGGTGATCAGGCAGGCAGGCAAGCGAGCAGTTAGTAGCCAGCAGTCCCAGATTGTGAAATGGATGTCTGACTGCCGGTTTTGGCCTGATCCCACAGGGGCCCTGGATTGTGAGAGGGTGCAGGCCAGGCTCAGGAACCCTCCCCCCCAATGCATGAATTTCATGCACTGGGTCTCTAGTTTCAGGATAATGCATTTGTGTCCATTCCATCTTTAAAATATTTCCTTTCTCTGACTCTTTTCCTTTGAACATTTAATAAAATATTTAGTCACTGTTAATTTGAAGAGAAATGTACTGCTTGATAACCCAACCTAATATTTCACATATTTTATAATTTTTGATGATTCTGCATTTCATTTACTCATTTCAATAAATAGTCTTTGAATGATATCATTTGTCAAAGCTCATATGGGTAAGATAAACAGAGTACATAATCTCAAGAAATTTAGCAACTCCAATTATTAATCTGCACTTCAGGAAAGACTAGTACATAAAATGTGACTTAAAATGTTAACATGCTAATGACACAATATTATGTGTGAGGAAGCATATAGTTATACTGTGAAAACTCCCCAAAGCCCTCCCCTCTTCACTTTTCCTGCCCAAGCCTCTTTAAAATTCTCCCCAGCCTGTTTGGGAAGCAATTCTCTTCCTTTCCCTTTGCGGTGCAGCCTTCCTGTGCATAAGCTAAATGAATCTTCTTCTCTGTGTCGCTTTCTAGTGATCTCTTTTGATTTCTATCCTGGGAGATCGCAAGTTCTTAAAACACCATGATGCCACCACTGAATTTTCAACACCAAGCACAATGCTTACATATTTGTAATGGCTCAGTAAATATATAACTAAATGATCTAGGACAGATAATGGGTTATATTTCCATGCTCTTATCACTAAACCACCCGTTCTCTAAGAATAGCTCACCCACCTTGCTATTCCTAGAACAAAGAACCTTATCAGAACCTACTTGGTGTTTCCTTTCACTGAACAAATAATCATCAAGTGCCTATCCTGAAAAATGCGTGGTGACATTTTAATTGACTCACCAAACAGTGTAAGGTGAAATCTCCACAGGGAGATGAGCCGGATGTGGTTTTGGTGCACCAGCCGCTGAGGCCAGCAGTCATTCATGCCCCACACAGTAGTCTATTTCCGAATAACCACTGAAGTATTCCGAGTTGGGATTAACCTAGAAGCACCTAGCAAGGCCTCAGCTACAAACCCACACCATTTCAATGATTATGGTCAATTCCGGAAGCTTGGGACTCCCCATCTGAATAACCTTACTGCTTCTCATGAATGGGGAGAGGCATTTTTATTTAGAGATTAAGCACCATGAAAGGGCCATGAAGTAATTTGGATTGGAAGGCACCTGAGATATAAAGGGAAGCACGTAGAAAGGAGGGTAAAGGTGGCACAACAATTGCCTTCTCTGCAAAGAAAGACAAAGCAAGACAGCTTCTGTTTTAAGAATTTTCATAGAGGGGAGTATTTCCATGACAACTGAATACTTACTTATTCTAATTGCTGGAGAAACAAAGCATCTGAAAAGTCAGGAAATATGTTCCAGGCCCACAGAAGAAAGCGCAGCCAAAGTAGGAACATTGATGTTGAAGACTTTCAATTTTTAGTCAATATAAAAAATTTGACAATATTTTTTTACAAATTAGCTCTTTAAAAATGGCTTTGAGGTATGTGGATGAAAAGGGGCCACATACCAAACCTGACAAGGTCAGGAGAGACCTGCATGATGGCTTCAGAGACCTGAAATAACCAAAAAGGTTGGTCTGAAATTAAATTTTTTAACTAAAAGTGATACCACTGTAATGAGCTAGTTATTAGTAATGGGAAAGTAGCAAAGGGGAAGTCAGACATGATAGGCGTGTCATTTGAGCAGCTTCATCAGGAAGCCGCATTTTCATACTCCCCAGGTATTCAACCAAGGGGAGAGAGCTGCATGTCAGTAAATTTGAGGGGCCAGGGAAGGTGTTTCTGTCAGTGACACCTGGGAACAGAGGTCGTTGGCCAGAATGGGCATGGCCACTGCAAGCATGTGGGAATTTGGAGATCTATAATCCCCTAGAGAAAGAATTGGCTTTCTTGGGACTCTTATGGCTTGGGGCATGCTCTCCTGGTTCTCTTGTATTTGCCCATATGGCCCACGACCATGCGGACCCCACACACAATGGACTGACTAACAGACAGCAGCTAGCCTGATGCTATATTGGACTATGCAAATATGGAAGGGAAACTCTGGACACTGGCTCTGCTTTAAGCTCCTCTGAAACCCCAGCTATACTTCTTCTATGACTGGAGTGAGGGAAATGGGACTTTGGACACCCAGGGGTGTCATTCCATGGAAATAAAGCTTTCTGCTATCTCCCATCCTCCCTTGAGAGTCTCAGAAAATTCCTTTTCTGGAGATACTGCAAGAGCTCCACCCCCAGCAGCAACAGTGGAGGGGGCGGGGGAAGTGGGGAAAGGGCATGCATGCTCCCCTCTGATAACAAAAGCAGTTTATGGTGGGCAGTCATGTGCTAGGTTACAATCTTCCCTGACAAAGGTCAATTTTCACCTTAATTAAATATATTGTCTTTTTTGCATTTATGATAACATATCATTGGATGTCAAAGTACTTTCTTTTTTACAGACCCCTCAAAGCACAGGTACTGCATCAGAGACCACAAACCCCTCATTGTTAATTGAGTTCATTGTTGACTGTTAACTATTCTGTACCCACCAATGTAAAAGAAGTATGTGTCTATCTTTTTTATCCAATCCCAGAAGTCTCACCACTTTGCTTTCTCCCTCCTCCCTAATCTATCACCAATGGATTTCATGTAACCCCCCTTATGCCTCCTACTTTGATTGTAGAGTAGAAAATAAGGTGCAAAACTGCCATTCTCTAGGGAGCATTTTCTCAATCTGTTGAGATTTTTGCTTCCCAGCAATTATCAAAGTTTGGCTCAAATAAACTCACAAAAATTATCTACAGGTTTGAATGTTTCTTACATTGACAGGTACAGTAACTCTACACATCCATCACCTTTGATTCTTTAACTTATTTATTAAAGATTAAATTGACTGAGGAAAATAAGGAAAGTCTCCAAAGTGAACCTGATGGAAATGTGATAAAATCATGGAGTTTAAATTAAATTAATGCCAATTGAATGGACTGATTTATCAGACTAGTAACGTTTCCCTCTTATATGCACAAAGGATATTATAAACAATATCCTATTTCAGTTTTTTTTAAGGTTTGTACGATAAATATCACATACTAAATTAATGTGATGTAAAGTTCAGCAAACTGACCTAATCAACAAGTCGGGTCTAACATTAACTAAAATAGGCAAGACAGAAGACAATGACTCTTTTTAATGCAAGGCAATTCTATTCCAAAATCCATTTTCCCTTTGAAGAATTCTATTGTGTTGCAGATCATTGCTTCAAAATAAGGATTTTCTTCCTCATTCTCTGGAAACATATTTCTATCCTGACCCTTTCTGGAATTCTCCATTGCAAGTTATGAGTGTATGTTATTGGCAACCCAAATATAGAATGGAAACGGTGATGAATTCATGATCTATGGAGTTGGAAGACCTTAGTCCAAACCCTGCTTTGACCTTTTCCTATCTATTGATATAGAGAAAATCCTTTGACCTCTCAGGGTTGCAGATTTTTTATCTGCTTAAAAACAATAAAAATGTATCAGTCTAAGATATTCACTCAATAAAATTCATTGTGCATCAGACAAGAGATTAAGCACTGATTTTTAAAAAATAAGTCTTGACCACTGTTTTGATAAATAGTCTAGTGAAGAAGACATGCCTAAATAATGGGTATGTGAAATATTTTCAAGGCCATAACATTTGAGCTGTCTTATAGAATAAGTATGCTGATGGGAGGGAAGGAGTATGAAGATAGGGTAATAAGGAGATGAAAGAATAATTTGTGTAGGGTAGGGAGTTAGGGGTGGTGCAGAGAGGAAGGTACAGGTCAGATTGTGAGGTACTTGATATGCCAATTTGAGAAACAGAATTTTTTTCCCCAGGAAAATAGGAAGCTAGTATAAGTTATGGCAATCAGGCATAACAAAGTTGGACATTTTATCCTGAAAGATAACAGGCTTTGCTACCCAATTTAATCTGAAGTAAGGACTACTTCAACTCATCTTTGAGCATGAACTTACTCAAATCTACCATGATGCAGAAATTGGTTGCCAGGAAGGCGACCAACTCATTTCATGGGACTTTCACAGTTTTATAATTTTTTTTTTTTAAAAGTCCCACTTCCTGGGAATTTTCCTGGTTTTATTCAAACTGGAAGATCCCAGGACTCTCCAAGTTTTAGCACTGAAAGTTCTGGCTCAAGAAAGCCTGAGCAAACTGAGACAGTTAATCAACTTAGTAGCAGTCACAAGACTGAAGGTGAGAGTGCTGTGTGGATGGGTCCTAACTGTGGTTATATGTGCAAGTAAGGATGCTCTTAATTTTGTGCACAAGTAGTTCTTCCCACAGTCCTGGAAAAGTAATGCCGTCTATTGTCATTTTGCATCTAGGATGACATACCATGGGAATGTCAGCATAACCCCCTTTTTCCAGACCCCTCAGGGTACAACCTTTCACCAGAGCACATGACCACAGAACCCCTCATTGTTATCTTATTCCCTAAATACCATCTCCATCTGCTATAAATGTTAATTATTAATTATCCTATACCTACCAATGTAAAAGAATTATTTTTCTCTCCATTTTACTTTTTATTCGATTTCAGAGATTTCCTCTCTCCTCCCTAATCTACCACCAGTGAATTTCATGTAACCTCCCTTACAACTCCGCCTTTGATTCTAATGTAAAAGATAAGCTGTAAAACTGACATTCTTCAGAGCAGTTTCTCAAAGCATTGAGATTTGGCTTCCTAGCAACTGTGGTCAGTTTGGCTCAAATAGAGTCATAAAAATTGTCTACGGGGTTGGATGTTTCTTATGTTGACAATATTTAATGTAACAATATCTAAAAACTAACATTACAGTATACGTTAGAACAAGTCTTCTGAATCATTCATCCCCTTATACCTATACAGTCTGTCAAAGATAAAAAGATAGTAGCCTTTTAGCCTGCTAATATCTCAGCAGGATAGAATGTTCCCTCTTAATCTCTCCTCCTAAGAATGTTGAGGCAGCAGTTAAGCAGTTGAGGACCTAGTGGTCGAGTGTGTCTCAAACCCATGAGGACACAGGGTGGCATGTAAAAGTTTCGTCATTACTGACTCTACTGGCTTTGAACACCAGGACCAATGAGTCCTCCTGACCAGAACACACATGGTGGAGGAGGCAGATGTCAGAAGAAGAAGGGGAAGAGCTGCAAGGAAAGAAAGACAACAGTAGCAGTGGGGTCCATGTGGCCATCCCCGATGGATTCAGAAAGAGACAAACTGATGGGAACGCTGAAGATACATGTCATACCATCCTCTGAATTCCAATTAAACTGATTTCTTCCTGGCAACATGCTGTGTTCCTGAGCCTTTCTAGTTATTCCAGAGCATAGGACAGAGCTATGGATGACACTTAACATCATAATCATTGTGTGTACCATGCAGAATGGGAGATAAAGATAGACTCATCTTAAGACCTATTCAAAGTGGTTTTACACCAAAACAACAGAAGAACTTCAATTCAAGATGGTTTTCCCAAAAAGATGGTCCAGCAGCAGAAACCACCAAAACAGACTTATAAATGGACTCCGAAGTGTTTCTAATGTTCAAGGAAATTAAAAATATAGACTATGCAATCCATTTGTTTAGAGGAGATTATATAATTCCTGTTCTCCAAGGAAAGAGCAAGAACTTGCAGGCCATCAGCTCATGGGGTTGCCAAGTTGGGTTTTTAATTTACTGTCTTGATTAAATAAATAAACAGGATAATGATATAAAACCTAATATTTAAATTTCCAAACCACTTATTTTATTGTTTACTAGGGAATTAGCTTTACTTTAGAGGCACTCAGCTGTGTAAGCTGAGCTGAGAAGCAAAACAGATCAGAAGACTTTTCTTCTTAAAACTTTGTTAGTATATTTTGTTTTTATTAAAGTAGTATTTCCCCTTAACATTTCAGTGACTTAAGTATTCTACTAATTTATAATGAATATGTATGTAAAGGTTTAAATTATTCACATAAAAATAGTCTACATTAAGAATTAGATAATTATATTTTAAAATAACAAAACAAAAAGAACTATTAAATATTATTATACCTCAAATGTAATAAGAAGCACAAAGTATAATGTATAAGAATAATAATATTATAGTTTGCATTAAAATTATACCAAGAATTAACAGTACTAAGCAAATTCAAAAATAATTTAAAAAAGAAAAACTTTATATAATATGTAGTGAAGTATCCTATCTAGGAAATATTAAGTATATGAATTTAGTATTTAATAAATATATCATAATGGCCATGAAAAAATATTCTAACAAATGTTCATACATTAGAGAATTTGTGTAAAATGTAGTTTGGAGGTGATAAATAAATTAGGATAGGAATATAGTATAGCAGTTATATCTAACTCTACTTTTAAAATATTGTCACATGTAGTAAGAGGTAAGATGAGAAACTGTGGATGCTAGGTAACACGCTATACTTTTTTTGAGGAATATCAACTAATATCTTGAAAGTGACTTTTGCAGCATGTCGGCAGAGGTCATTGATAGGTCATGACCTCTAATTGACCCTTAAGCTGGGCCCAGCAATTGGAGGCTCCTCACCCATTCTGTGTCCTTGGAATGCATCACGACCCATTCCCAAAGTTTGAACTGTTTGAAGGACACAGCCTTGAGAAAGCAAAGTGTTCTTGGGACCTTCTGGATGGTATATGTGACTGAACCCAGGTGAGGCCTCTGTGTAACTTGTAAAATTCTTGTAGGCGTGTATGGAAATCTACTCCTCTTTCAGCTGCCCAAGACAAGCCTCATATGTCAGTTCCCTTTCTTATGAAAACAAACATGCCCCTACCAATCTGGAATGGTCTGCCTCTTTCATTGGTCTCCCCTTGCCCACTATGTACAGGGGCCAATTATTGAACGGGTGAACATGGGATTCAATTTGGAAAAATTTTAGTTAAATTATGATAAGAATTCTCATAAAGTATACCCTAAAAATAAAATCTATACTAATAAAAGGCTGATATGCAAATTGTCCCTTCGACATGGAGTTCAACCGGGAGTTAGACCAGGGGGCAGGGCCGGCTGGTCAACCACCTGCGGCCCCTCCCCCTGTTGCCCCCACCCACCCTGATCAGGGGCAGGGCTGGACCACCAACCACCTGCAGCCCCTCCCCACTGACTGGCCCCATTCTGATCACCCTGATCAGTTCCCATTGGGGTGGGTCAGCTGGACCCCACCCATGCACGAATTCGTGCACCAGGCCTCTAGTTTAGAACACAAGGCCAATTTTACAGATGTCTTTGTCCCACTAAGTCAGTAAATCATCTCATTAATTTTAATGCCTATTTATATGTTTGAATGATACATACATTAATATTTTAAGTATTTAGAAAATGGCATATGTGTAGATATTCATACAGTGCTTCAATGTGGACTTATCATGATTCCCCCTGCCCTGCTCCCACAGAAGGCATTAAAATCCTGGGATGTTTTCAGGTCATGAAGATGACCTTGGCCACGGTAGGGGCTACTCTGCCCAAAGCTGCACCTTCACACACAGTGAGCCTCACCCCTTCCTCCTCAGGGTTCTGAATGCATTCAAACCTTGATGGGACTCAGGGCCAATTCAGCCTCTATTTCCCAGTGAAATAAATATGCTGAAGTCATTTGGAATGCTTAGCTTGAAGAATGACAGGGACATATTACAACCTTCAAGTTTTAAAAGCAAATGGAAGAAGAGCCAGGCAGATTCTCTTTCCCCAAATTAGATAATGAGCAGGCCAGTTGAGGGCTGACAATCTGCACTCAGCATCAGCAAGAACTCTGGCAGGGAGAACAATGAGAAAGTGTTCCTCGTGTGATAGCCACCTTCCTGGCACTGAAAGGTGCCACCCAGAGGATAAACAGTGATGTCTGAAACCTCCATGGCCCCATCTATCTCCTACATTTTTAAAAACTTGACATATTTTAATACCCTCCCAGGAGGGTTAAAGTGACACACCACCCAGGCACATGTGTTCAGTTGCCATGTGTGCCTGTCATGACTTGCAGGAGGATCAAGACACACTGCCTTCAAAGCCTCTTTTTGAGTCCTTGAAGTCTCATGCCCCAGCATCGTTTTGCCAGTAATAACACGCAGGCCACCCTTTCCAATAATCAGATTACAGATCCAAGTAAGTTGCAACTGGATCACTACAATTTGCTTACCTGGATCTATTCCTTCTTGTCAGATTTTACACTAAAACTCTGTCCAAAATTCATCCCTCCTGCCTGCTGTTTCCCAGCAGCTGCCATATCATTGTCCAGATGGGGTGTCATTGTTATTGCATTTCTGGATGAAGAACACTGGCTGGTTCCCACTTTATATTTAAGCACAATTATGTATCCGACAACTACCTAGGTCAAATAAGGCCATAGTCTGTCTACAAGTACCGGAAGGCTCTTGGATAGCTGGCTATTCTCCTGCCTAAAAAAATCCTTAATAGTAACATTGGACAAATTTTGTGGAATGTGATTCCTGAATATGTTACATTTTCAAATGAAGGTAAATTAAAACAGGGCTCATCAAATTACCTCTCTGTGCCAGGGAAAGCATGCCTCTGTGTTTTGGGTGAATATTTTTTAAAAACTTCTCCTTTTTCTCCACATATGAATTAGTATAGATGTTACTGAAGGAACCATATACTTGTATAACAATAAGATGAAGAAAAATATAGTAACTATTTTCTGTGTGTTTATTATGTGACAGATATTGTACAAAACAATTTATCCCATCATCATTTATTCAACAAATATTTCTTGATTGCCTTCCCTGTGCCTGACAGAGAATGTTCTTGGCATTGGGGAGTGAATGGTGAGCAGGACAGAATTAATTCTGGCCCTCATGGAGCAAATGACCTGTGTGGGAAATAAGAAATAAACTAGAAATCAAAGAAATAAATGATGTGAGGTTGGGAAAAGTGCTGTGAGTCAAGTAAACTGGATTCTGTGTGACAGAAAAAGTAGAAGGAAAATGGTCAGAATAGGCTATTCAAGGTGCTGACATGTAGGTCGAAGAGTCAGCTGTGACCTTCCAGACACAGGAGACAGCAGGTGGGATGGCCTGGAGCAGCAAAGAATGCCATGAGCTTCTACATGCACTGTTAAACCATTTATTCCCCATACAATGTTAAGTTGTGGGCATCATTAGTCCCACTGAATGGATGATAAAACTGATGTGACTTGCCCAACTTCACACAGATAAGAACTTTTAATGCTCATGTTTAAACTCCTGTCTCATCACAGGGATGTCCCTCTCATTCCCTTTTAATTTAATAGAATCAATGACCCATTCCTCTGGTTTATTTCACATGCCGGGGTTCTTTTGTTGTTTCTGGTGTATTTATTTGCACAGTAGGCCCTCCTCCTCCCCCACCCCCCTAATCTGCAGTGATACTTAAAATTCATGGTAATTCATTAGTTCAGGTGACTAGGGTCAATGGTTATAAAATACAATATTTCATTTTGATATCACATTAGCCGGTGTTCTTATCCAATTTTGAAATACTCATTGTGTCCACTAATGTGCCATCTCTACTTTGACAATGATTAAAATGCTAAAATATTTAGAATAAAGTTTAAAAATTGATCAGATTCAAACCTACCTACATTTGGGATTTTTAAAATTCCCACACTATTTTAAGCAGAACTGATAATTCCAGATTTATTCTAAATCTCTAACCCAGGACAAATATTAGGAAATGCAATGAAAACTATTACTTGTAGTGTTTTCAACACTCTTGACAAGAGATGCCACATAGTAGCGCAAAAGAAAGTCAAGCCTGGCTTATGTGGCTCAGTGGTTGAGCCTTGACTATGAACCAGGAGGTCATGGTTGGATTCCTGGTCAGGGCTCATGCCCAGGTTGTGGGCTTGATCCCCAGTAGGGGGCGTGCAGGAGGCAGCAGATCAAGGATACTCTCTCATCATTGATATTTCTATATCTCTCTCTCCTTTTCCCTTCCTCTCAGAAATCAATAAAAATGTATTTTTTTAAAAAGTCAAAGTTATAAAAGCCTTGCAATTCAGTCTCTGTGGCAGGCAGCAGATTAGGCTCACCTCCTGGGATAGGTTTAGTCAAAAGGAAACAGGTATCCTATGTGGATGCCCTGGGGCAGGAAAATGAATGCAAGATGAAAAGCTCAAGTTTTATAAGCTTGCAAAAATCAGCATAGCAATCCGTGTGCGAGGAATGGACTCTAGCAGGTGAAACAGTGAAGCATCCATAGCAGAATCAACCTCCGCTACAATATTAAAAAATATTATTGGCAACAACAACATTCCCTTAAACCTCCATGACTGCGTTTTTCATTCAGTTATGCATCTCACTGCTCTTCATGTCTCGCTAATGAAGTATAGGCTCTCATGGACCATAAATCTTTTCCGTAGCCGACATAGGATGCCAAGGCCAAATGAAAGTTTAACTGAAGGAGTCATTGCATGCAAGCCTTTGGATAGTAATGCTATTTCGGTCTCCCCAAAAGTCAGCTAAAGAAAGCCTCAAATTTTGGAAATACCATCATGAGCTTATGTTTTCACTTTCTTCATTTAGAAACAGAACATTCTAAAGGTTAATTGAAGGAATGGGCATTCATTCTCTTTTGCATTATGCTAAGATTACACCTATGAATATAAAATGAACAGTGTCGCCAAAGTAACAATGACCAAGTACAAATACACTTTGCTTTGTCTTTCCATTTTTAATATTTCCCGGAGGACCAGAGGACATAGTCAGTAGACTCATCCCCATTTCTTTTTTTTCTTTTTTTTTTTAAATATATTTTATTGATTTTTTTACAGAGAGGAAGGGAGAGAGATAGAGAGTTAGAAACATTGATGAGAGAGAAACATCAATCAGCTGCCTCCTGCACACCCCCTACTGGGGATGTGCCCGCAACCAAGGTACATGCCCTTGACCGTAATCGAACCTGGGACCTTTCAGTCTGCATCATCCCCATTTCTTGTCAATTTCTTCTCAGTGCCCCAATAGCTCAAGCGCCTATGTCACCAGGGAGGCCACAGCACAAGAGGAATTCTAATAGACTATACCTTAATGTTTCATCTACAAAGAGAGACGACCTTTTGGCTGGTCTTGCCATAGCTAAGCATATTTGACTGCCAGGGAGGAGAGCAGCATGGGTTTTTGAGGCATCCACAGGAACTGAAGAACCCGTTATAGTTTGTTACCATCAGCCTATTTCTGAGAACATCTCCATGTCTCTCCCAAGGCAACGATAAAGCTTGTCCCTTCTTCAGCACACACGGGGCTAAAGGGATTCTTCAACAAAACTCCCAAAACACAGGCAAAAGAACATACTCTGATTTCAACGAAATTAGGAAATTTCAAAGAGGAGTGAATGGGAGGCAGAAAGGGAGATGATGTGCCCAGTGCCTTAAACAAGGAGTCCGTATGTAGGACCAGCAGGGGACTCCGATCAGCTGGACAATGGGCACGGATCAGAGAAAATAGGCAAAGGAAACAAACCAGCAGTATCCAGAGAAAGAAACCCAAAATGGTCACAAGAATGTGAAAGAACACTAAAATATCTTGGCAACTGGAAAAAAGGCAAACTTAGACAATATCAAGACAATATGTTATATGTTTTAAGTTGGCAATAATTAGAAAGTTGGACACGTCCCAGGGCTCATGGGGAAGTGAGCTCTCTTTGCCAATGAGCGTGCGACTGGGGTAGGCATCATTCTGAGAGGCAATCCAGCACTACCTGGAGACATATACATAATTGTATATAGTTATTCACTTATGCATCAGAGTAGACCAGCCCAGGATGTATATCCCAGGGAAATTCTCAGACAGTCCCATGAAGATTGGTTCAAAGCATTGCATGTGTTGGTAAAGAGTTGGAGGTGGAAACCAAGTTAACAGAGGTTTTTTTGTTTTTATTTTTGTTTTATGTATTTGCATACTTTCAGGAAAGCCTGCACTTTCCACTTGAAATAGCCCCTGCCTTTCCTTTTAGCGTATATACAAGCTTCACCCTTTCCATCACCTGCCTGGCCCCTAACAGCAATGGACTTCACACCCTGCTCAACAGTCCTGTGCCTCAGTGCTATCCCCCATATACCCTGAGCACATTTAAAAATGGGAGAGAGGCCACTGAGCAGGCGCAAGGCTGAGAGTAGAGGATAAAATGCCAGCTATCCGTCTGTGTTTTCTGATTAGTGTTTTCTTGAGCGAGCTCTAACTCTGCACATGATACGTTGCAGAAACAAGCATATGTAAAAGGATTTTTCAAAATATTCTGCTTGCTTGAAGAACATGGCCAAAGAAACAAAAGAGCAAAATGACAGACCTAAGATCTCTCTCTCTCTCTCTCTCTCTCTCTCTCTCTCTCTCTCTCTCTCTCTCTCTCTCTCTCTCTCTCTCTCTCTGCTTTCGTTTGAGCCATTTACAAAATGACACATCACAAGAAGATGAGAGCCAATTTTCAAATTCTGATCCCTCAGCCACTTCTCCATACACCATGCTTAGAAAGCCAGCAGCCCCCACTGGCCAGCTTTAAGGGCTTTAGTCTGCTAACGGAAGCTCTCCAAATGGACAGATATATAAATACTGTATCACGGGCTGGTTACTAAAATGAAAACTCTGTCTGCAAATTGGACAGCAACAAAACTGTGTTGGAAATTATGCTGGGGGTGGGAGGGAGGGTGTGCAACCATGGAGGATCCATGCAAACTGTCACCATTTAGTAGGTTTCTCTGCAAATGCAGAATCATCGGCTTAGAGACCCCATGGATGGGCACAGCTTTGTGCTTTACACTCTCTGAGCTTTGTTTAGCAATAGGCCGGCACTCAGTGAATTATCAAGTGCTAGGTAAATTTACTAAGAGGCATTTAATCCAGTATTATCATATTCCTGTTAGTGTTCAGTTCTCCAATTTCCCGTTCAAATGGACAGGAGAGATTAGGAAAGGATTCATGATAAAACAATCCAAATTTTAGAATTATAATTAGAGGAATGCTTAGTTTAGTTAAAGCTAAACTTCCGACATAGTATTGTCTTTCAAATCACCTTTTTTGTTAAACTCTGCGTATCCATTCAAGTAACCTTTAATAACTGTTTACTGTGTGGCAGTCATTGTGTTAAGTGGTGTGTGTGTGTGTGTGTGTGTGTGTGTGTGTGTGTGATCATTTGATGCTACAAAAATCCATAGGGGATTTTGATACATCTTATGAAAAAAACATTTAATATGTGAATATTTTTTAATCAGTCAGTCACAATTTTTCCAAAAGTAACCACCTCTAAGGATATACATACAGGAAAGAATCATATGTTCACACACAATGTACAGGAGTGTTCATAGCAGCATTACTCCTAATCCTCCAAAATAATAACATTAGGATGGATAAATAAATTATGGTTCATTCAAACAATGAAATACTATATGCCAAGGAAAATAAAGAGATTGCAGAAAGAGTCATGCGCTGCATAAGGACATGTTGGTCAATGATGAATCACATATACAATACTGGTCCCATAAGGTAATTATGAAGCTGAACTACTCCTATCACCTAGTGATGTGGTAGCCATGGCAACGTCACAGAATACCTTTCTCGTGTTCGTGGTGATGCTGTTGTAAACAAACTTACTGCTTTGCCAGTCATGTAAGAATATAGCACATACAATTACAATAGGCTATCCCATCTAGGTTTGTATAAATACACTGAGTGATGTTTGCATAGTGATGAAATCACCTGATGACATATCTCATAATAAATCCATGTCATTAAATGGAGCATGACTGCATGTGCAATACTATGGATGCCTTCACAGAAATAACATTGAGCCCTAACTGGTTTGGCTCAGTGGATAGAGCATCGGCCTGTGGACTGAAGGGTCCCAGGTTTGATTCTGGTCAAAGGCATGTACCTTGGTTGCGGGCACATCCCCAGTGGGGGGTGTGCAGGAGGCAGCTGATCGATGTTTCTCTCTCATTGATGTTTCTAACTCTCTATACCTCTCCCTTCCTTTCTGTAAAAAAATCAATATAATATATTTAAAAAAAAGAAATAACATTGAGTGAAAGAAGTCAAACACAAACAAAATATGCTACGTGACTCCATTTATAAAAAGTTCAAAATTAACCAAAAGAGGTAGAAGTGTGGACAGTGGTTACCATTGTGAGCATGCATAGTGCCAGGAAGGGGCACAGGTGGGGGATCTGAGGTGCTGGTAGCATCCTGATTCTTTACTTGGGTGCGGGTTGCATAGATGCTTGCTTTGAAAAAGTTTGAGCTGTACCCTTCCCTGTGCATTTGATACTCCAATAAAAATGCCTGTTCATTAAAACAAGTAACCACATTAACAGTGAGAAGTATGTGCTCTATAATACCCAGTTTAAAAAAACTTTAAAGATCTAACTTATGACTATAACTTGGCAAATATAACACTGTGTACTTGCAGAGAACCAAAAAATGGTAGGCATATATTAAGGTTTTGGAATTAACAGTCGTAGTATTTCTTTCTGAACTTTTCTCGCTGTTAGTAGAACAGATATAATTACGTTCTAAAAGGGAAAAGCAATATTCTGTGCATAAGATTCCTCCAACCTGCTTGTCTAACATGAAACTCCCCAAAACTCAATATGTCTTGTAGTTGGGACAAATATGCCATGAAAAGTCAATTGTTCCATAAATCAGTTTTCCTTCATATCTGTACAATACACATGCATCATCAGTGTTGTCTTCCAGGTCATATAAAACATAAGGAATGTTCCCTACTCTGGTTATTCACATGATATTGGTGTCTCAAGTCCATGACTCCTTTTTTTGGCATTAAGTATGAAATAAAATAAAAAAAAGATTGGATACATGCACACACACACAGGTACACACAACAGAACAGTTTACATTGTTCACAGTATAATGTGGAATTTTCACAGGGGAGGTAAAGTCTACAATCTGTATGGAGGTTTTGTCCTCTTACTTCTCCCAGTAGAGGTAAATCATACCATTTTAAACTCTAAACTGCAAATAAAAAGTAGTGTCCTCTTAAGTTCCAGATAAGAACACAAAACTGTCATTTGAACAGCAGGTGGCAATTTGGTATCATCACAACAGCACATAGGAAGGGTATGTACACATTCTTCTGTTACCACTGAAAGTAAATATTCATGGCCATGGAAGGGCATTACAGGAAGAAGATCTTGTTTTTCATCCTCTTTATTTTTTTTTTTGGGGGGGGGGCAGTGGAACCATTGTTGTTGTTTTTTAATGTATTTATTGATTAAGGTATTACATATGTGTCCTTATTACCCTCTAGCCCCCCACCCCACCCCCACTCATGCCCTCATCCCCCTGTTGTCTGTATCCTTTGGTTAGGCTTATATGCATGCATACAAGTCCTTTAGTTGATCTTTCCCCCTACCCCCACCCTGCCCTACCTTCCCTCTGAGGTTTGACAGTATGATTGGTGCTTCTCTGTCTCTGGTTCTGTTTTTGTTCATCAGTTTATGTTGTTCATTATAATCCACAAATGAGTGCGATCATGTGATATTTATCTTTCTCTGACTGGCTTATTTCACTTAGCATAATGCTCTCCAGTTCCATCCATGCTGTTGCAAATGGTAGGAATTCCTTCTTTTTTACCACAACGTAGTATTCCATTGTGTAGATGTACCACAGTTTTTTAATCCACTCAACTGCTGATGGGCACTTAGGCTATTTCCATATCTTAGGTATGGTAAACTGTGCTGCTATGAACATAGGGGTGCATATATCCTTTCTGATTGGTGTTTCTAGTTTCTTGGGATATATTCTGAGAAGTGGGATCACTGGGTCAAATGAGAATTTCATTTTTAGTTTTTTTGAGGAAACTCCATCCTGTTCTCCACAGTGGCCGCACCAGTCTGCATTCCCACCAGCAGTGCAAGAGGGTTCCTTCTTCTCCACATCCTCACCAGCACTTGTCATTTGTTGATTTGTTGATGATAGCCATTCTGACAAGTGTGAGATGGTCCCACATTGTCGTTTTGATTTGCATCTTTCGGATGTTTAGTGACTTTGAGCATGTTTTCATATGTCTCTTGGCCTTCCTTCTATCTTCTTTCAAAAAGTATCTATTTAGGTCAGTTTCCCATTTTTTGATTGGGTTGTTTATCTTCCTTTTGTTAGTTGTATGAGTTCCCTGTAAATGTTGGAGATTAAACCCTTTTCGGTGATAACATTGGCAAATAAGTTCTCCCATGCAGTGGGCTTTTTTGTTGTTTGGTTGATGGTTTCTTTTGCTGTGCAAAAGATTTTATTTTGATGTAGTCCCATTTGTTTATTTTCTCTTCAGTTTCCATTGCCCTAGGAGCGGTATCAGTGAAGAAATTGCTTCGGCATATGTCTGAGATTTTGCTGCCTGTGGATTCCTCTAAGTTTTCAATCTCTTCTTCTAACTTACGTACAGAGAAAGGAGAGTTCAAGCAGATTGTGAAATTTAGCCAACAACATCCTAAATATAGGGACCTGCTGACGTATATGGCATTTCTGTACTTTTGTTCCTCTTATTCTAAGTGTACTAAGTCCTAAATTTTCTACATAAAGATGACCCCAATAAATGTATCCCTATCCTATTTGACTCCAATCATGCTTTCCTCTTAGCTGTTTGTCTTTTGTTTTGTTTGTTTTTTTCATTAAGGTAGGAAGTAAAATAAATCTACTAAACAAGTTTAAGCAAAACTGCTGAATTTATTGATGAGCTATAGAGATATCCCATGAGGGGGCGGGGGACAGAAAGTATAAGAAAACGTGGAGCCAGTTACATGGGAGTCTGGGCCAAGGGTCCACATTTTACGTATTCAAAGCATTCTTTTTAATGAAATATAACATTAATTACCCTACTATAGAAACATCTGTCTATCGCCCAGGGAGCCTTCTGTTTAGGGAAGTAAAATTACATAACAGAACAAGTGTATTGTTTATGCAGGAATGAGCACAAGAACCATTTGCTGCTGCGTTTCTACATAAATTACATTCGTTTATAATATTAATCAATCAACAGTGTTAAATATTTCACTTTCTTGGGAAAACTAGGGAAAACCACTTCATCAAAAAATAGTTAGGTAAGGACAGAAAGGTTGGAAAATTACACACAGTACTGAAACTGATGAAATTTCTAAATATTTTAACATGGAAATATGTGAATCAATATTTTATTCAGCTAGTCAATAGGCAGAGTTTCCACTTAAACCTGGATTTTTAGATTTCATAAATTATGTGGATTAGAACTGGCAAATACTTACATTTCCCTTGTATTGTGACCTAGCTCATCTTTATCTTTTCCTTTTATTTTTTAAGATATAACCAATTACACCTATTTTGTATACTTACAGAACTATGTATCAATGGTTAAAAATGAAGTCTTCTAGGTTTCTCTTAAAAGTTTATAATCTGCTTCAGTGTTGCTTATAGAAATAAACCATATTTTTATTGCATTTGTATACTTAGGCATTTCTCGTTAAAAACCAATTTTATAAATTGATACTTGTACATCTGAGCAATCTCATTACAGTGAAACAGAATGTTCGAATGAGACATATTTGTAACAGGCAGTCTGAGGTAGTCACAAGGATCTGGATGTAATACTGACTCTGGCAGCTTATAGTCTGATGACCTTAGTCAGCTTAGGTCCAAGGTTATCACAGCTAAAATGAAAAATGTAAACGCATAAAACTTAAAGTATTATTATGAGCATATCAGAAGGCTAATTGCTCCTTATGTGATTCATCTCAATGACACTCCCCTCCCCATACACAAAACAGTCATAAAGTGCTTCATGCGGGTATGTTTTTGAACCACTGATGGAACTGGGCTTTTCACATGTGCACTCCCTGGACAAAGGACAGACCCAGCAGTGTGGGAACAGAGAGAAGCATGAGGATGCTAACTGCAGGAAATACTAGAAAATGTAGGGACATCATGTGCTCTGTCCCAGGCCACATGTCATGTTGAAAACAAGTTTAACCAATGTCTTTTAGGTGGCTGAGAAGTCTCAATTGTAACTGAGTTATACACAATAATACATTGCAATCTCGAGTCTCCTCAGTTTTAATACCAAAATGTAGTTCCTAGTTTTCCAACTATGGGCATGAAATCAGAGTGGGAAGACCTTGAAAATTCATATCCCAGAGAGAAGCTGACCCAATGGTACTTAAGAGTTTCACTTATTTTATTTTACTTACCCTCACCTGAGGATATTTTCCCATTGATTTTTAGAGAGAGGAAAAGACAGAGAGAAATATCAATGTGAGAGTAAAACATCCATTGTTGCCTCTTTTGAGTACCCTGACCAGGGCCTGGGCTGGGAGGAGCCTGCAACCGAGATACGTGCCCTTGACCAGAGTGGTCAGCAGGCCAACACTCTATCCACTGAGCCAAACTGGGTAGGGCAAGATTTTCACTTTCGAACTGTCTTCTTAATATATAATTAAACCCTATAGTGTTCTAAATGTCCTTTGAATGAATACATTAATATAGTAAGACTTTGTGCATTTAAAATATTTGTGTACTTTTAATCATCCAGTTTCCATATAGCCAATCTGTGTAATGAGATATGTATGTTTGCACAGCAGGGAAAATCCTACAAAGACAATTTCTGTAATTGAAAAGTTTAGTAGCATAAAACAAAGCAGAGATCTTAATTTCACTGCATACTCTTCCTGTACTCATTAAGATGTTCAGGGCTGACTGAGACCAGAAACACAATGGGAAATGCTAAGTGCTTTTGCCTTTATTAGCATATGTAATGCTTCGATTTGCTGAAAATGTGGTTAATCTGCATTGCACAAAGGGACTTCTTTTAAAAAACATATGCTATCGTTACTTTTTCCAATACTGGAAAGACAGTGGTGTTTTATTTAGTGAATCATAAGTTGTTGCTAGTATTGTTCTCTCCCAGCAAGAGATTTTCTAAAAGGTAAGTTTGCAAGAGGAGTTTTGTTTTGTGCATAAGATAACATCTGAGACATTTTTATATCCTGGGCCACTTGTGGAATGGGCTGCAGCATTACTTAGTAATAAAGGAGCAAATGAAAGCAAGGAGGGAAGGGTAACACCACAAACAACCACTGAAGAACATGCTTTATCATCCTGAGAAATGAAATCTTGCTAGCTCTCTCCATAGCCTAACAAACCCTACCGGCCTGTTAACAGCTTTTGTAAATGGGTGCTAGAAACCCAGCGTGAACAACATGGGCTCAATGAAATGTCTTTCCGTCACGAAGTCACCTACAAAAATCAATTTCACTGGAAGTTTTGACCATGCCTTCCTTTCTCCAGGCTTCCTCATTTCTTATCCTCCTGTGTTTCGTATGATGTATACGATCATTAATTTTATTTCTGTGCGTGACATTTATAAAGTGAGCAGGAATAATTGCTAATGTGCTTTCGAAGCAGAAAAACTCATTCGTCAAATTCAGAAAATTTGTTCTTGTAAAAATGACTATTCCCAATGTTAAAAAGTGAGCTTGCATTCACTCCAGATGATCACTGGGGCCAATGTTATGTTTGCAGCTGCAACATGTTATAATCTAGTGACGGGTGGCCTATCAGAATAATGAGATGAAACTCCCTATTAACTCTTCCTGGAGAGTTCTCTTTCTGCATATGCGTTTCTCAGATATTTTCTACAAACTTTTTAAGGAAGCATCAATTTTGGGTTCCCCTTACCTCACCATGCAGGAATAATTTGCCATTTTTATGACTTCAGATCAAGTTTTTCAGCCAAACACTGCCAATTGCAGGTGAGAAGCAGGTATGGAACAATCTTCCACTTTTGTTCTAGGATCTTTTGTTTTCCTTCGAGCTTGAAGAGACCTTTTATTTCTTGAGTCAAGGGCTCTCTCTATTTTTTTTTTTTTTTCTATATGACCTCATCCATGTTCCTGAATTCAAATACCACCTAGATGCTGATGACACTCATATTTGTATTTCTGCACCAAACTATCCTCACACTCTCAAAATTCATCCTTGCAAATTCCCCACTATACATCTCCACCTGAGTGGAACTTGTTCAAGGGGAATTCATTTTTTTTTTGACCCCACTGTGTACCTGGATTTATGCCAGTTTCTTTACAGCTTTACTTACTTAGTCAATTTGTGTTCCTTTATCAAAGTACTGTACCATAGAGTCCCTGGCTTATAAACAATAGAAACTTGTTTCTCACAGTTCTGGAGGGTGGAAGTCTGAGATAGGGTACCAGCATGGCTGGATTTGGGTGAGGGTCTCTTCTGGATAGTGGACTACTGTCTTCTTGTTGTAAACTCACATGGCAGAAAGAGGTTAAGAGAGATCTCGAGGGTCCTTTTTATATGGGCACTACTTCCATGCCTGGGGACTCCACCCTCATGATCTAATTAGCTCCCAAAGCCCCCACCACTTAATACTACACTTTTACCCCCATAACTGATGAATCAAGGAGCTGGATTATGAATAAATCTATTTATACCATCTAATATTTATTTTTAATTTTTAAACATATTGTGTTATTACCCATATACTTATGTAATATTTGGGGGTTCCAAACACTACATATAAAATTGCTAATTTGAGGTCTTGGATAACATTATCTTCTTCCACATTTAGGCTGAATAATTCTTTTGTTTAAAATATATTTTTATTGATTTCAGAGAGGAAGGGAGAGGGAGAGAGAGATAGAAACATGAAGGATGAGAGAGAATCTTTGATCGGCTGCCTCCTGCACGCCCCACACGGGTATCAAGCCTGCAACCCTGGCATGTTCCCTAACTGGGTATCGAACTGTGACCTACTGGTTCATAGGTCAATACTCAACCATTGAGCCATGCAGGCCAGACTAGGCTGCGTAATTCTTCACCATCTTGGTAGCTTTCTGATGCCTTCAAATAAATTTTAGTAAATTATTAACTATCTGTGATAACAGACCAGTTTTCCTTTTCAAAAATTATTTATAACAAAGGTTGTGTGGTCCAATTGCACATTAGTCAGATGCAGTTTGCTGCAAGTATGATTCATGATGCAAGTTCAAGAACACCCAAACTGCTTTGCACCATATCAATAAGATCAATCTACTGAGTATGCATATGGATGTTGTAAAAATATTTAAATACTGTAAAAGTGTCTACATTCTCTCAATTTCTATATTTATTTTGTGTGTGTGTGTGTGTGTGTGTGTGTGTGTGTGTGTGTAACTGTAGAAACTGGAGACCACACTTTAGTGGCCCTGTTATAGACCATACGTACGGATACACTCTTCTAACAGTTAGCAAGGGAACCTTCTAGTTAAAAGAAGGTATCTAAAAAAAAAGCAGGACCTACTTTATCTTTAGTAAAATAAGTATATGCTTCAACTATATTAACACAATGTCAACAACTCAATCAGCTATTCTTTAAAGTCTTTGCTCTAAAAAAGCTTTAGCAAACATTTGCACAATTCTCCCAGTGGTAGAGGAAACATTATGCCTTGAGGATCATTTAAAACAAACTGCATATGTAGGAACACTTCATTAATTCCGAATCTGTGATAATTTGGCCAAGTAAATTAGTAGTGTTAGAAGAATTACAGTGAAGTATAAAAACGCACTTTAAAAACCAAATTTTCAATCATCTTCAAATACAAACATCTTCTCTCTTATAGAAATAAAAGACTGTTAATCACAGACTCTCTCCATGTATTCTTTAGAGCAATTTGTCTCAAAGAAGTGGAAGCAATCCTTAGTGAATATGTTCTATTATATACCCACATAAAACTCATTTAAAAGGAAGAGAAAGAAATGTCTTTGAAATGGTTCTACAGATTTAGCCAAAATTTTTACCTCCCACTTAGTCCAAATTAGGAGCTTTAACTAGAATATGCTAATATATAAAAACCCTGGGTCTGTCACATCCACAACGACCGGAGGCTTGGCCAACTGGAAGTTAGTTCTGCAGTCAGCGCTGAGTTGCCATGGCGACCCAGCACTGACTGCTATGGTTGCAGGCGTGGTGACCCAGCACTAACTGCTGAAGGGGCTGCGAATCAGGCCCAGAGAGAGGCCTGAAGAGAGAAGCAGGGTCTGATCCGTAGCCTCTGTGGCAGCTATTGATCAACACTTGCCTCTCTCTTTCTCTCCGGGCCTGGCCAGCAGCTGTGCCTCCATTTCTCTCTAGGCCTCCACTGGGGCTGCTGATCAGCCCTGCCTTTCTGATCAGGCCCCATTGATAGACCCAGAGATGCTGACTGGCATAGAAACTGACCAATCAGAACCAAATCTGGGTGAAGTGTGAGGAGCCAATGGCTGCCTAGGAGGTGGAGCTTTTGACACTGACTGGCATAGAAAATGACCAATCAGAACCAAATTGGCTGGCAGAGGAGGGCAGTTGGGGGTGAGATCAGGCCTGCAGGGGAGGGTAGTTGGGGGTGACCAGGCTGGCAGGGGAGGGCAGTTGGGGGCGAGATCAGGCCACCAGGGGAGGACAATTGCCTGTGGGATTGGGCTTAAACCAGTAGTCAGACATCCCCTGAAGGGACCCAGATTGGAGAGGGTGCAGGCTGGGCTGAGGGCCCAACTTTGTGGTAATTCGTTTCAGTAGCAATAGGAAACTAGTTCAGAGAGAGAGGAGGAGAAGTCTAAAGATAATTCTCAGTCCTGCTGCCATTCTCCCTTCTTGCAATTGAGGAAGCACCTTTCATGTCCTGTTTCCTGTTCCCAGCTAATGACAAACTCAAGCACTCTGTGAAGAAGAGAGAAAATAGTTGGTACAAAGGAGCTGACCCTCTCTGAGGTAAGGGCTCCCCAAATTTCTAAAATCTGTCATTTATGGTCATTAAATATTTACTAAGTTTCGACTGTTTTTTCCTGATCCCTCAGGCACTTCTTCCATCAGGGTCTCTTCTCTCCTCTGAGATGTTTGTCACTTCCTGTGGTTTAGTTGATTTAGGTTTCTTTGATTTCAAGCTTCCTGGTGAGTTTTAAAAAGACAACAATTCTTATGGGATCTGTTTCATGTGCTAATGTAAGAATGATGGGCCCCTGTGAATTTTACATCCTACTTAGAATCCATAAGTCTCTATATGACATATCTTTTTCTGCTTCTGACAATGACAAGTTTACAAATACTTCTGTCAAAAAATTGAAAAAACAAAAAGTCTTCCAACACTGATGAAATACACCAAACTACAGATATAAGAATCCCTGAGAACCTAAACAGGGTAAATACAACATAACCCATACTAGACACATACAGCAAAACCACTGAAAAACAACAAAGTAAAAGAAAAAATGTAAAAGCACCAGAGGCAAACAAGACATATTCCCTTGAAAGAAGCAAAACTAAGGCAGACATCTGTCTTCTCTCTAGCAATTATGCATGTCAGAAGTTAAGAGAAGATGTATTTAATATGCTGAAAGACAATAAATGCCAAGCCATACTAATATACTTCAAAAATGAAGGTAAAATCCAAGCATTTCCAGACAAACAAAACTGAGCAAATTAATTAAGAGCAGAACACATTAACAAAAATATTGGCAAAATCCTTCAGGAGGAAGAAAAATATGGGTTTTTTAATGTAAAAAAGGCATATAAAATAGTAGAAAGGGTAAATATGTTATTCAATCTAAATGGAAAGTGAATATATAAAAGCACTAATAACATCTTAGGGAGGTTAAGACATAAACTGGATTAAATTTTGAAGAAATCATAGAACAGGTAGGAGGTCTTTGCATTATCCTGAAAAATCACACCTATGATATTTGCTGCTTCTGTCATGAAGTGGTGGAATTTCTCTTGCCAGACTCAAATCTGAGGTGGCCTCTGATTTACCTGACAGTAGAATGTGGAGGAAATAGCCTCACACCAATTCCGGTGATGGGGAAAATAAGACATTTTTTTTGAGGCTGGGGGTGAGGGAGAGGGAAGGAAGGATAGCAATCTGAATCTGTGCCAGTAACCTGCCTTCTAACGCACACTCTTGCTTGCTGATAATTAACTCCATTTGTGAAAGAATGTAGGAGGCTAGCAGCCTGACTCTGTACCTAGTTAATCAGTATCCCTAATGCACATTCTTGTTATCCTATAATCAAGTCACTGCCCCTTCCTGAATTATCTGGTCTTGCAAGACCTATTTACCTAAATACTCCCATTTTACAGAGTCCATAAACCATGAACCATACACAACCCCCGGAGGGGGTTATCTGCCAGAAGCCAGTTCCAGCATGTCATAATTGCAAGAGTTTCATCAAAAGGTCGATGGTACTTGGGACTCAACAAGGGCTGAGTCACATATGTTATCGCCTGTTGGGAATGGCTGAAGGCATTTCCCCAAACCTGAAAAGGATGATTGTTTGCTGCCAGACAGCTCAGGGCATCTTAATCTACATGTTATTGCCTCCTACTGGCCAAACACCTGAACAGCCGGAGGCTATTCCCCATTCTGACAAGGACTCTGTAGACAAAACCCTACCCTTTGAAGTGTATATCTCCACCTTGCCTTAGGACAAATTGTGTTAATAAAAAGCAAGGGGTCCTGAGACAAGGAGAACTTAGCTCCTTCAGCCAGGCTCCTCTGACCCCCAATGCCTTTCAAAATTATCTTTCATCTCTGGACTCTTACTTCAGTTACACACAGCCTTTCTCCAGATTACTGAACCCTTTTTAATGCCAGAACAAGAACCCCAGCAGTTATCAGTGCTGGAACCAGGCCAGGCCTTTTAGGTGTGGTCTCACAGCCCCCATCCCAACACATGGGACTTTTTACAAAGCCCACAAAAGGTCGGGGAGTCTGATCCATATTTGAGGGACAAAGAAACCAAAGGGTATAAAGGGAAAGCTTCCTCCATATTGGGGGACTCAGGGATTTGGAGAACTGATCCCCTGAGTCACTGTACTAGTACATGTGAAACATCTGAAAATAATGGGTTTATCCTGATCTCCGAGTACTCCTGTGTATTTTTTGGTCACCTGGTAAATTCTGTAAACACTGGAGTCCAGGCCTCAGGAGACTTTGACACTTCCTCTTCACTCTCTTGGAATACTCCATGAGCAGGGTAAGAAAGCTCAAGCTAGGCTACTGAACAAGGAGAGGCTCCACAAAGAGAGATATTCTAGCCAATACACAATACCAAGTGCCTAGACGTTTGAAGAAGGTCATCTAAGACTTCCCATCTTGGCGTTACTTGAGTCCCCAGACATCTGTGCCCCATGCATGATCCCAGGCAAGACAGAAGATCCACCCAGCTGAACCCTGCTCAAATTGCAGAATTGTGAGCAAATCAATCATTGTTATTTTAAGTCATTAAGTTCTAGGGAAACTTATTATACAGCAATAGATAAGCAAACTAATATATAATAATAAGATCAATTAATTTTTAGCACTGGTTTAACACCTAGAAGTTTCAAAGTTTTATCAAATGTTACAAACTTAGCATTGACTTTAACATTTTAGGAAATGTTGTCAACTTTTTAATGTTTCTCAAGAGGGTTGAAGATATTTGGTATGTTTTCAACCTGTAATAGTGACTAATTTGTAAACTAATGTGCACCTTTAGAAAAAAAATTAGAAGCAACATCATAACACTGGTGGTCTTGACTCGGCATCTAGAAGGGTTCAGCAATCTGGAGAAGGGGCTGTGTGTAAATTAAATAAGAGTCCAGAGACAAAACATAATTTTGAAAGGCATATGGGGTGGGGGGGCAGAGGAGCTTGGCTGAAGAAACCAAGTTCTCCTTGTCTTAGGACCCCTTGCTTTTTATTTACACAATTTGTCCTAAAGCAAGGTGGAGATACACACATCAAAGGTCGGGGTTAGTCTACAGAGTCCATTGTCAGATTGGGGAATTGCCTGCAGCTGTTCAGGTGTTTGGCCAGTAGGAGACAATAACATGTAGATTAAGATGCCCTGAGTTGTCTGGCAGCAAACAATCAATTTAATGCATCCTTTTCAGGTTTGGGGAAATGCCTTTAGCCATCTCCAACAGGCAATAACATATGTGACTCAGCCCTTGTTGAGTCCCCAAGTTCCATCAACCTTAAGATGAAACTCTTGCAATTATGACATGCTGGAATTGGCTTCCAGCAATATCACACTGCATTCTGCCCATAGACTAGAGATT
Source organism: Eptesicus fuscus (assembly GCF_027574615.1). NCBI lineage: Eukaryota > Metazoa > Chordata > Mammalia > Chiroptera > Vespertilionidae > Eptesicus > Eptesicus fuscus. The sequence goes on along the minus strand of NC_072474.1, from coordinate 105,600,187 downwards.
GATTCAGGGCCCTACATGTTTTAAATAATTTTGCAGCCAAATCAAAATTCAAAAACCACACTACCAGGGTGAAGAAAAGGTACTTATTGATTTCTTTTCATCAATCTTCCTTATGAGTTCCACTTTAATAATAGCAGGAAATAAAACTTTAACTTTAATTTAATCAGGATATAATGGAATAATTTAAAACATCTCTTAAGGCAATTCAATTGCCTTAAAATGACTTAATTTGTTCCAGAGTTGGCCCCTCTTCCAGCTACTTCACTTCAGGGTGGCATGTGCATGTAACCTATGAGGCTTAAAAAAATCTCATTTTAATTTTTTGCAATTAAGAAATTTGGTAAAAATGGGGGAGAGGGGACACGTGCCTTGCTGACCCCCAGCTGTGCTGCTGAGAGGTGCTTGTTCTGATCCTCTTCTTTGCTCAGCTTGATCAGGTCCTGGGGGCCCCTGCTGCTGATTCAGCCTTATTGTCATTCTCATTGGTTCTGCCGACCCCCAAAGCCCATCTCTTACTGCTAATTTGACCCAGACCCAGGAGGTCCACCTGCAGTTTTGGCTTTAATTAAAGCCCAAATCACCCCTCTGGTAATCACTATCATTGAGCTCCCAGCAGCCTCAATAAGAACATTTGGGAGCCTGTGATTTGAGAACATAGTCAGTCTCTCCCACTCTCTCCAACATTGTGGTTTCCTCGGGTTATTACACGGGGTTCCGAAGATTCAGTCTCCTAAATTCCTGTCTTGAGGTAGAGCAAATTCCCCCTGCTGTTAGTTTTACCTAAATCTTATCTAACCTACTTCCCTATCTCAGACTTCAGTCTAGAAAGGGGAGATTAAGGCACAAGTGGCTTAACTCTGTTTTTCCCAATTGTGTCTCCTTCACTTCTCTGTAATCCCCCAGAGGGACAAGAGCCTGGTTTTCCTCTTCTTTGTATATGACCAGGAAAGTTCCCTGAGTCCTACCTTCTTAGAACTACCCACTTTTCCTCTTCTCCTAAGGACACAATGTTAGACAAGGTGCAGAGATAGGAAAATGGGCATAATGACTGTTAGGGTCGCCAAAGGAGGAATGCACAAGGCCATAAAGGGGTAAAAATTATAAATTTATTGTTATATCTGCAAGCAGAAGGGCTGAGACCAAAATGGCATCAGAGGGTCAGAGTAGGGGGAGCAGGATATTTATGTCCCTTGTAACCAGAGTAACCAGTTGGACCAGGTGTAGGTAAGGACCAGGTGTAGGCAGTCCTCTGGAAATTGGGTAAGGCAGAAGGCCATTAATCATGAGACCCATAATGAGAATAACAGGACAGTCGCTGGGAGTGGCAAGAGCTCCAAGCAGAGCGTAATGGGACTTCCAGGGAGGGGGGTGGGCCCCAACAGAACATAATGGGGCCTAATAATGACTAGGGAACAAAATTGAGAAAACACTTCAAAACATGCTCTTTACATATACATTTCAACATGCAGGTGTCAGTCGAGCCTGGTTGTTAAGATTTCAGGTTTCTTAGCCAGACTCCCCAACATCAAATCTCTGATCCCATTCTTAGTTGTGTGACTTTGGACAAGTTCCTAACCTCTACACATCTCAATTTCTACATCTGTACCATGGAGATAATGACAGGATCTATCTCGTGGGATTGCTGTAAGAATGCAATGAGTTAGTTTAGGTAAAATTTCTGGAAATTAGTCTAATACTTTGTAAGCTCACCTCAATCACTATATAATGACTGACTATCCAATACAATAAAGAGCTATTATGCTAATTAGACCAGACGGCTGAATGACCTGCCAAAATGACCAGTGAGCGGGGGTGGGGGGAGTGGCCAGTGAGCCTGTGCCGCTAGGCCAGCCGTGGCAGTCCCGGCATCCCCCCTTCCACAGAGATGGCGAGAGAGGCATTGGCCCTATCCCAGTTCTGGTGCTGCGCCTTCCGCAGAGGCAGCCACAGGGGAGCAGGCCTAAGCCACAGTTGGACATCTCCCAAGGGCTCCCAGGCTCCCAGGCTGCCAGAGGGATGTCTGAGTAGTAGCTTAGGCCCTATCCCCTAGGGAGCAAGCCTAAGCTGGCAAGTGGACATCCCCCAAGGGTCCTGGACTGCAAGAGGGCGCAGGCCGGGCTGAGGGACCCCCACCCCCCCAGTGCACGGATTTTTGTACACTGGGCCTCTAGTAAATATATAAGAGATATGCCTCCAAATTAAGACACAAGAGTGATTCCATAGTGTGACGTGACAATACCATTTCAGACACTATTTCTGCCATCAGCCTGTACAAGTTGTTATTGGAGCTTGAGAGAGGCTGTATTATTTGTTATTTAGTGTTTTTCCCCCTAGGATTTGACCTTCCCTTTCATGGAGGTTTGAAGTCAATCTGCAATAAACTTTGTTATTTGCTCTGACTCAGCGTGGGATAATTGTCATTTAAATGGGCCTGTAGGTGCGTGCTGGGAGATGCTAGGTGAAGCACCAAGAAAGTAAAAAAGGACAAATAATCCTACCCTTGAATTGTTTACTGTTCTATTATGGGAGACATAGATAAAACAGACTATAAATGAGTCAGTTCCAAGAGGTACATAGCCATTTGCAATTTTGCTGAGCAGATGCAGTCCCATCGGAAAGAGAATTCACTGTCTAGATGTTGGTACATTGGGCTTTCTGCTTTCCATCACCTCCATCTAAATAATGCAGGACTCACCTAAGTGATACCCCAGTGGTAGCAAAAAGGTAATACTGATCTCTAGGTACCTAACTTAATTACAGGATTACAGGAAGGGATGTAGAAAGGGCCTGGAGAGAAATAAACTCAGAGCTTGTAAACAATGTGTGCTGTGTGTGACGCCTATTGAATAAGGGTTATCACCACCCAGCCTGGGCACCAGGTGCCCCAAAAGGTCTGCTTTGGCCCTTTGTGGAGACCGTGCAGCATCTTTGTAGGATCCATTCCCATCATGCAGCCTTGTGATCCACAGAGCAATTTTCAAGGACGACCCACTCTGCAAAATCTTACAAGGATTGATTTCATTCTTTCTTTTTACCAATTTAGATAAGTCCAACTAGTGGCCTTTAAAAACAATGTGTCTTCAAAGGCAATGAAAATCCATACATGCAATTTTTTGGAGCAGGCAATGAATACATTTCTAAAACATTTAATCAGTATAAATAGGTAGAGTTAAAAGTATATCTTCCCCACCCCCGATATTGAGCTGCAATTTCTCCTCTCTAGGACAATAAAGTAAAAATAGTTCCTTGTGCATCCTTCCAAGGACATTCTATGCCTAGGTACAAATCTACATAATTCATTCAAAATTCAATCAATATACACTTAACACAAACATTTGCTTACTGCTTCATTGTTTTCACTTAATGTATATCAGACAGTTCCCATCTTCATTCTTATTGGTCTCATTCCTTTTTCTGTTCACATAATATTCCAGTGTGGATGTATCATGTTTTATTTAGGAAAACTTTTGTCAGTGAATACTAATGATGCTTTGCCATATTCTTTACATATGCATAATTTCCCATATATGCAAATAGAACGATAATTGCTAACCATAAATATTGCTCAATACTAGTGTAAAACATAAGCAATTTAAATGTTCTAGCTGCCACATTTGTTGTTGTTGTTAATCCTCATCCGAGTATATTTTTCCGTTGATTTTTAGGGAGAGTGGAAGAGAGAGGGAAAGACAGAGAGAAACATCAATTTGAGAGAAACACATTGATTGGTTGCCTCTTACAGGAGCCCTGACCAGGGCCCGGGCCAGGGAGGAGCCTGCAACCAAGGTACACACCCATGACTAGAATCAAACCTGGGACCTTTTGGTCACAGGTTGACTCTCTATCCACTGACCCAAACGAGCTCAGGCCAGTCACCGTTTTAAAAAGTAAAAGAAAAAAAAGTGAAATTAATTTTTAAATGTGTTATATTTAACCCATTATGTTCCAGATAATATTGTTTCAACATGTAAATCATAAATTATTATCATGAGCTATTTTATATTCTTTCCCTTGTATTAAGTCTTTGAAATCAGTGTATATAGGTTGGGACAAAGTAGGTTTACAGTTGTTCATAAGGAAAGTAATACAATAGTTAATAAATAATGATACAAAAATAAACTCGGTGTTTTACATACTCACAACTGTAAGCCTTCTTTTGCCCCACCCTGTATTTTATCCTTAAGGCACATCTCAATTCAGATGAGCCACATTTTAAGTGCCCAGTAACCAGATGAAAAAATAATAATAAATAAATAATAAAAATATAAATAAATCATTAGACTAGATCTGCTTTTCAGTGTCCTGTCTCTGCATTTCCCTTTAGTAAATAACTCCGTGTTAATATGGTGTCAAGGAATAAGGTAAAACAAAACAAAATCAAGGAAGTCATATATCAGGGAATCAACCCAAGAGACGGGGTCAGTCACATAACTATCTCCATTTTACAGATGATGAAACTGAGGCAAAAGGAGTCTATTGGAAAATATAGAGCCTATATTTAAATTCATTGTAAAGGGTGCAAGGAACTGTTGGCCCAGAAAGAAACTCAATACAGACTGATTCATTTGCCTCTCAGCATAACCATTATTGCTTGTCTCATTTTCAGTTCTTATAAGTGTATTTCTTGTATCTCATGATCTCACTCATCTAGGGGAAATAATGAACAACATAAACTGATGAACAAAAACAGACCCAGAGACAGGGAAGCATCGATCAGACTGTCAAACCTCAGAGGGAAGGTAGAGGAGGGTGGGGGTAAGGGGGAGAGATCAACCAAAGGACTTGTATGCATGCATATAAGCCTAACCAGTGGTCATGGACAACAGGGGGGTGGGGGCATGCATGGGGAGGGGTTTGGGATGGGAATGGGGGGATGAGGACAACTATGTGATACCTTAATCAATAAATAAAAATAAATAAATAAATAAATTCATTGTAAGTAATTGTTTTTGTATCATTAAAATCAAACACTATTTCATCATAAATGAGATAAAACAAAACAGAGTCACATATTTAAGCAAAAGTATACATTTTTTAATGTATTCTAATGTCTCCTTTTTATGTTTCCTTTGTACCACAGTGCTTCTGGAAGAGATTGCCTTTTCTGGAGAGCTGTTTTCAGTGCATCTTGACTTCAGATGTTTACAATTCTGATTACTTGTTATGGCATCTTTTTAAAGTAGTTTTATTCTTACGGGTCATTGCACATTGAGACAAAATGGTCTGCTGGTCTGTCATAACAATGAAGGAAGATTTAAGTTCTAAGTATGATAAAATGCTTAGAAATTGAGTTGGAAAATCAGTTCAATCCACTCACCTAACTAATAAAGGATATAAGTTTTGAAAATAAATAGCTTGCAGCCATAGAAAGTATAGAAAGAATTCATATTTGCTTTGGTTTTCTTTATGAAGCAATAGCTGTTTGTGCAGCCAAGAGAAAGAACTATAAGAAATTAAGGAAAAGAAACAAACAGCCTGATGTACTTAAGGGTAATTCCCTGATTTGCATGGAAAAGAGGAAAGAGGTGACCAGCAGGCCACTTGGAGCATCATTAGTTTCATATACAGAGATTAGGAATACGATGAAAGCTCTCTATCTTCATAACAATGAAATCGGGCTACACATGTGTTTTGGTAAATATTAGAGGAGTTTCTCTTCATAGTTGGACATATTTTATGGAGAATAAAATATCTTTCTAAATAAAATGGAATCAGTAGTAAATTGTAGGAGATTACGTATGAAAACGATTTTTCAATCCTACTTTCAGTCAAGCAATAGATTTAAAATGTAGGGTTTTTTATTTTATTTTACTTAAACATTAATTCCTCATAGAATCCTTCTATATGGTGCTCATACTATTCACTTCCTGGGATGTCCACTTTCCTAAATTCAATTCCATATATGTATGTGCCAGACACTCATATTGTAAAGTGGGAATACAAAAATGAATCAGACTTGCTTCCTGCCTTCAATGTACTTTGCCACATTGAACTTCCACTCTCCTTAAAACCCACCACAATATCAACCTCTTTCATGAATTCTTTAAAACTATTCCATCATACTGTGCACGTCCCATTTCAAATTCTATTAGATCATGTAGTTGAGCATTTACTTTTTGGTGATGGTTTTTAATCCAGATCCATTTGATAATTTATTTATTCAGTAAGTAGTGATCATCTAATACCTACTATAGTGTTTTAAGAGACTGAGGACACACCAGAGGAAAAGATAGACAAGGACTCTGGATCAAGGTGGTTACAGTCTAGTGTAGGAAGGCAGAAAATAAGTAAAGTAACAAATACGTAAGACATTTGAACTATTGATAGGAACTATGAAACAAAGTCATAGAATTGAGTAATATAGCACTTATTTGTTAAGTCAAGTACAATCATTCTCTTAACAAAGATAATTGTTACTGGATTTAGGGCCCACCATAAGCCAGCATGATCTTATCTCAAGATTCCTAATCATATTTGCAATGACTCTTTTTCCAACTAAGATCACATTCACAGGTTCCTAGTGGACACCTTTTTTGGTGGCCACCATTCAGTCTACTACACGTCTTAAACCGAGCTTCTGAAGTAGACATTGTTGTCATCCTCTTACAGGCATAGATACTCTAGTACAGAAAGAGTAATTGCTATGGTCACTCAGCTAGTATGTGGTGGAGCTGGGGTTTGAACTAAGAGACTGGCTTCAAGGTCAGCGTGCTTACCCACTATTCTATATGGTGTCAGGTCAGAGTTCTCTGCAGGCACAACATTTGTGTTAAGACCTGAATAATGAGAGAGAATACTCAAGGCAGAAGGAAATACCATTGCAGATAAAGTAGTTCTGTCTTCTCAATCAGATGGCATTGAAGTTTTGAAACATGGCTTCCAAATTCTTAGACTCTCCTCCCACCCAGTGGGGGTCTATGAGCCTCACCTTGGATCTTGATGGCCTTGTGACTGGAATTGATCAATAGTGTTTCATAGAAATGATGTTATGTGACCTCCAAGGCTGGGTCATAAAAGGGAATGCAGTTCTGACTTTGCTGACTCAGGCTTGGAGGCCTGAGCCACCTTGTGAGAAGTCTCATCATGCTTAGGCTGCCACGCTGTGGGGAAGCTAAGCCACGCGTAGGGGCAACCAACCCATGCTCACTCTAGTTGGCAAGAGTAGTCATCAAGTCCTCCCAGCCTAGGTGCCAGACATGTGAGTGAAAAGCCTGGAGATGACTTCAGTAACCAGCTGTGGCATTGCCTCCAGTTTATGCACCTTCCCACATAGGCCAAGATGTTATGCAGCAGAAGAAATAAGCCATTTTGTTGTTTCATGTCAAAATTCTTGGCCCATGGAATTTGTGAGCATGATAAAATGATTGTTGCTGTTTGCCCTTAAATTTGGGTTGCTCTGCTCCATAGCAAGTAGGTAGTTACCACACATCGCTGCTTTGTTTTCTATCTGGTCTCCTAAATCATGTCCCACAGAGCTAACCACAGAATAGGTATAGGGTGGTATAGTAGAGAAAAAAAGAAAAACTCAGATATTTATCAGCAGTTGGTCAGAAGACCAGAAATCTCTATAGCTATTTTTGGTAGGAAGAGAATTAAGATAGTAAATTAAGTGCCTACAAACGTGTGGGAGAACTGGAGTAGGGAAAAGGTCTAGAAAGTGGCTGCAAATTTTTAGAAACTCAGAAAGAGCAGGAGAGCAGGGAAGTTGACACCCATGGACTTCATTGCTTACAGCACAGAAGCAGGTGTTCTGCAGAGTTCACCAGGAAGCCACTGCAAACTTCCTATCTACTGTCTGCCCAGGTGTCTGCCAGGATCTGCTGCCAGAAGATAATGGTTTATCTTTCCCTCTCACCTTCCAAATCGTGGGTGAATGCCAGTCACTGGCCAAATCAATTCTACAAACTAGATCCTACATATGGTGAAGGGGCTAAATGAGCAGGAACAGTGCTCGGATTCAACACTAAATGGCACTGTCTGCCCCTTTGGATACTCAGCATACATATTTAACCTTATACATATTTTTAAATTCAGAAAAACAATTTAAACAATTGATTTTTAAGTAGTTTTACTCTTGGTCCTGGTTTTGTGCATATTTTTATGTGGTTCAGATTAACTGTATTTTTCTCACTTTCTTTCCTGGCCATAGTTTTTCAGTTTGTTGAAAAAATAAAAAGGAGTCATTTTCTTTCCACCATTTTCATTCCAAGACTTATATATTCTTGTTATGAGAGAATCAAAAATCAGTAAGAAGCTCCAAGAATATATCTCATTGGATTGGACCTATCTCAAGCCTGCAAGGTATTTTCAGCCATTTCAATGTTCCTTTTTACCAATCAAGCTGCTTAGCTACTTCTGGGTGATTTGGTATATGGTGAGCCAGTGAGTTCCAAATATATGAGCCAATGCCTCCTTTCTTAGCTGTAAAGCAAAAGTAGTATTGTGTGGGACATCATAATAGTGAATGAGGCATTCAATATATCCATATATCTACATCCTTGCTAACACATTATATTTTGTCTTTTTAATAATAGCTACTTGAACAGGTGTGGGGTGATGACTCATTGTGGTTTTAATTTGCATTTCCCTGAAGATTACTGATATTGAGCATCTTTTTCTGTTGGCCATTTGTATGCCTTCTTTTGAAAAATATATATTTAGGTCCTTTGCCTGCTTTATACTTTGGGTTGTTTTGCTGGAATTCAGTTTTTTGAGTTACCTTTATATTTTGGCTATTACCTCCTCAGATGTATGGTCCACTGATATTTTTCCCATCCTGGAGGTTGTCCTTTCACTCTGTTGATTGTTTCCTTTGCTGTACTGATTTTTTTTTTCATATGATGCAATCCTTTTATTCAACATTTGCTTTTGTTGCCTGTGCTTTGGGGATCATATCTAAAAAAAAAAAAAAACCATTGCCCAGAATCCCAGTGGTCGGCAAAGTGCGGCTCGCGAGCCACATGTGGCTCTGTTGACTAATGAGTTTGCCAACCACTGGGATAGGGGCTTAATCACAAGGAACAACAACAGCCTGTAATTATTGGAATCAAGAGTCTAGGTCAGTGGTCGGCAAACTCATTAATCAACAGGGCAAACTCATTAATCAACAGAGCGGCAAACCGCAGCTCGCGAGCTGCATGTGGCTCGCGAGCCGCACTTTGCCGACCACTGGCCCAGATCAATGTTAAGAAACTTATTTCCTATGTTTTATTCTAATGGTTTCATGTTTTACATTTACATCTCTAATCTATTTTGAGTTAATTTTGTATATGGAGTGAGATAATTGTCCAATTTCTTCTTCCACGTGTAGAAAATCAGTTTTCCTAACACCATTTATTTCCTTTCCCCATGGTTTGTTCTGTTCTTGTCATCTTTGTTGAAAATCAATTGACCATACAGGTGCGGATGATTTCTGGACTTTCTATTCAGTTCCATTGGTTTAATGGTCTGACTGAATGCCTTTCATTACTAGAGCTTTGCAATATATTTTGAAGTCAGGTAGTATGATGAATCCAACTTTGTTGTTTTTTTTTGTCAAGATTGCTTTGGTTATTCACAGTCTTTTGTGGTATCATATGAATGTTAGGATTTTTTTTTTCTAACTGTGAAAAATACTATTGAAATTTTGATAGGAATTCTATTGTATCTGTAGATCACTTTGAGGAGGATGGACATTTTAACAATACAATTCTTCTAATCCATATACATTGGATTTTACCATCTATTCATGTCTTCTTCAATTTGTTTCATCAGTGTTTTATAGTTTTCTGTATAACCTCCTTGGTTAAATTTATTCCTAAGTATTTTTGGTGTTATTATAAATGAGATTGTGTCCTGAATTTATTATTTTTTATTTTTTTATAGTTTGTTGTTAGTGTATAGAAATACACTAATGTGTTATTTTCCTATTCTACAACTTTACTGAAGTTGTTTATTAGTTATAACATTTTTAAAAATCAGTCTTTAAGGTTTTCTATATATAAAATCATGTTCCCAGCAAATGAAGATAATTTTACTTCTTTCTAATGTGGGTGCCTTTTTTTTTCTTGCCTGATTATTCTAACTAGGACTTCCAGTAGTATACTGAACAGAAGTGACTTCTGCCATGAGTTTCATGCCATTTGGCCTCCTTGTTTTATTCCTAATGTTAGAAGAAAAGTTTTTAGTTTTTTGCAGTTGAGTATGATGTTAGCTATAGGTTATCATATATGGCCTTTATTATGTTGAATTATATTCTTTTTCTACCTAATTTGTTGAGAGTTTTAATTCAAAAGCTCTTTTCTAAACATAGCTTTCAAATCTTTTTTATTTGATTTATCATTCCCCATTTCTCTCTTAATAGAATGACTTCTGCCTTGAGGCTATCAGGCTAAAATGTATCTTAATCTCTTCTTTGCCCCAAAGCTTGATCTTCCTGAAATTTAATTGCTCAAGATATTTCTCAAATGTGTCTTCTAGAAGCAATTGGTTTTTGTAGTCCTTCAATATTTTGTATTTCTGGATTCTTTATATTCTTTCATTTATGTTGGAAAACTGGCAAATTATCATCTCTAATAATTTATGCATATACTAACACTTAAGTTCTCAATCACTTTCCCTAGAGCTGCTGGCATAGGAGGTATATTGTCTGTCTTCCAACTTATTACATGAAACAAATGTTTGGCACCACAGAATGTGGGTCAGGTTTCGACTTCTGCCATGAGTTTCATGCCATTTGCCTTCTAACCAGTAAATTAAAGACACTTGTTCAAGTTCTTGTTATAGCAGCACTTTGCTTCTAGTATCCAGTGTTCTATTAGGGAAAATAACCCCAACTGGTAAAATAACAAATGTCAAAACTTCAGTGACTTACCCTGTCTAGTTGCTCCGTGGTTAGATCTTTGGCATGAGGACCCAAGGGTCGGGGTTTTGATTCCCAGTCAAGGGCATGTACCTCAAATGCAGGTTCCCCAGCCCCTGATAGGGGTGTGTGCAGGGGGCAACCAATCTATGTATCTCTCTCACTTCTATGTTTCTCTCTCTCTCCCTCCTCCTCTTTCCCTTCTAGTCTCTCTAGAAATCAATGGGAAAAAATATCCTCTGGTGAAGATTAAAAACAAAACTTACAAAAAAACACACCAAAAACACACACACACACACACACACACACACACACACACACACACACACACACAAAACCTCCAGTGACTTAACACTGTAAGGTTTTTTAAATGTAATCATTCAATGTCCAATGAGGTGGGAGCATGGCATCATTTGAGACTCAAGCTCTCTCCATTTCATCATGGATTCTGGGTTCACCACAGGATAGAAAGAGAATGGAATATAGTTATGGACCAGGCATGTGTCGCTTTTGCTCCATTCCACTGGCCAAAATGCTTTTCATGACACATGCTGCCATGTGCTATGGAAAGGCTGGCAAGTACCATCTATCCATGAGCCCAGGAGGAAAAGAAACAGGTGCAGGGACCAGTCAGACAACAGGTCCCATATCAGCTCTCGTACTTAGTAGCTCTGCAGCTCTCTAAGGAAGTTTCTTCATCTGTAAAAGGGTATTTATATACAAAATTACTTTCTTATGGAAAACTCTAAACACTGCCAAACTATTGAAATAAAAAGAAGATTGTTTTTAGAATTATAAGATGTGGTAGAGATCATTTTTTCTTTTATTCCTAGAAATTAAGAATGGGTATGTGATTCATACTAGCCAATGGAATATAAGAAATACAGTCTGTCAGTTCGGAACTGAGATGGTGAATATTTCCCTGCTCCCCAATCCCTCGGCTCCTTTGATTTTAGAATGTAATTATTGTGTCAATGAAAGATGGTTGCCTGTCTGTCACCTCAGGCTCCTAAATCACTTTACAAATTCATATGAGGAACAGAGCACTGTGCCAACCCTCAGGGCACGTGTAGCCCTGAATGAGCAACAGACATTTGCTGGGTTCAACAACTGAGAGTTAAGGGTTAATTAGTTTCTAAAACCTGGTAGTTCTCATCCAGAGTTGACATTGCTCCCCAGAGGACATGTAGCAATGCCTGGAAACATCTTTGGTTACCACAACTGAGGGAGGTGTTCCTGGGTAGTAGTAGGGACCAGGGGTGACACTAAATACCCACAGTGCACAGGACCGCCTCCCACAACAAAAAATGTATCTGGCCTCAATGTCAATGGTGCTGAGGTTGAGAAACCATGCTAGTCTATCATGACAAATAAACATTAGCTCCAAAGTGTTTCCCGCAGTCCTTCTGGGGAAGCTACTGAAGAATGTGCTGCCACAAAAGAGAGGTAAATCAGAAATGGGATTCAGGAACTAAAGGAAGGAACCCCAAAGAGAGGGGGTAGGTGAAGTTGATGGCGTGACCCCACAGGCAGGTCTACACAGCTGCTGAATGAGAGTGGAAAAGAGACTAAATCATTGCAGGAATAGTCCCTCTAGGGGAAAAATGATCTGCTGCTTGATGAGTCTGAATATATTAATAACTATCTTCAAGTTCTGTTCAAAAGTTTGGGAATTAATTAGTGATAGAGTCAGAGAAAATTAAGTCATTAAAAAATAAGGCAATTATTTACTCCATGCAGACTTGTACAAAAAAAGGAGTAATGCATGATATAATACATGGTACAATAAATAGAAAAACTGGGAATTACATTTAAATTTTATAGTAATAAATCAAATATATTGATGTAACCTAAAAATGTAATTTAATTGTATTGCCAGGCTAAGGAGAGGGGAAGTGTTTGCATGAGAATGTGTATGTGTATAGGAGGAAGGAGGAGGGAGTTAAAAAGTTAAATTTTCATCTTCTCCCATAAGAAGTCAATGGATAATATTTAAAATGGAAAAGTCAAGAAATAGCAATGTAAGCATGTTACTTAGATTTATGAGGGTAAATACCAAAAACAGTAAAAAATAAGTTAAAACCAATTACTTTTGTAGAGATGGAAATTGGTGAGAGGGAGTCATTGGGTGAGGACACTTATTTTTCATTATAAGCTTAATAGTACCACTTAACTTTTTAAACTATGACCATATGTTACTTTTGACAAAGACAAAATGGCTTTTACAAAAGTGAGGGCCAAATAAATCAACGTTCAGACATTAAAATCTTTTGTTATGTATACATTGCTATGTACAGGTTAGTCATGATTATTATAGCTGATGCCAAAGATGTTGTTAATAATTAATGCCAGGCCTCAACATGCATGTGGTCCCATGCAGGACTACATACCACATGTATTACCCAATTACTTATCAAGAAAGGAGATGGAGTTCCTGTCAATCATTCAACAAACCCTTACTCAGTGTCTACCTGTGGTAGGCATGGACCCTGCCCTCGGCATCCATGTAGTATGGTAGGGATGTATGACCTTGACCACAAAGTCTGACTTTGATTTAGAACACTTCCTGACCAGGGGTTTTCTCAGTTGGTCCTATTTCTCAAATTCCCTTTTATTGGGATCATGTTATAATTTATATAGGCAAACCAGGAACAGATTCCTCTCCCACACCTCATGCCTCCTGCCAACCCTCCACCTTTTCAAAATCAGAATTAATGGCATTTTTTACTTATGCTCTTATTTAGTATTCTTCCTTATAGTATAGCCAGCTCTGTTGGTGTTTTTTACTCTCCCCTTTAAGTTTGTAATATAATTCATATTGTCAAGCACTGAACACATTAATAAATGTGACTGAATTACAGAACATATTCACAATGATTTGAATCAACACCCACAACACACACTCCTGCTATTTGAAGGATGACAAAATGCAGTTTAAAAAAAATGCAATTGGCACACTCCTAAGGAAAAGACCACCCAAGTCTCTATTCCACTGTTCTTCAATGCAGCATCTGACAGATTTACTTCTGGAATGTTCTAAATAGATCCACCGCATAGAACCTACACTACTCTGACTTTATCTCAATTCCAACAAGCCAAATGGTGCAGGCCTCAGGGCCTCTGGGCCTTCAGCCTTGAAAGGGCGATGCCAGGCGTACCTCTTTCACCTGGACAACACTTAGCCAGGCTAACACCTGTCAGTTGGAAAACCTAAATATCTCCTTCTTATAGGTCTCAGCATTTAATTATACCAACTATCAGTCTTTCTCACAATACTTCTTTTTTACACTCATCTGCTATGCAATAAGAAATACAGGGGTGGGCAAAAGAAAGTTTATAGTTGTGAGTACGCAAAACACAGTTTGTTCTTCTATTATCATTTATTTATTTAACTAGAGGCCCAGTGCACGAAATTCATGCATGGGGGGGGGGGGGGTCCCCTCAGCCCAGCTTGCACCCTCTCCAATCTGGGACCTCTCAGGGGATGTCCGACTGAATCGGGCCTAAACCGGGAGTCAGACATCCCTCTCACAATCCTGAACCACTGGCTCCTAACTGTTCACCTGCCTGCCTGCCTGATTGCACCTAACTGCTCCCCCTGCTGGCCTGGTCACCCCCAACTGCCCCCTCCACCATCCTGGTCACCCCTTACTGCATGGTTGCCCCCAACTGCCCTCCCGCTAACCTGGTTGCCCCTCACTGCCCACCTCTGCCGGCCTGGTCACCCTTCACTGCGCCCCTCCCACCGCCGGTCTGGTTGCCCCCAACTGCCACCCCCTGCAGGCCTGATAGCCCTATGCAGCCTGCTTCTCAGTCATTTGGTCACCCCTCACTAACCCCCCTGCCGGCCTGGTAGCCCCACACAGCCTGTTCGGTCATCCGTTCGGTTGTTTCAGATGCAATGGTTGCTTAGCCTTTTATATATATAGATCATTTTATTATGTATTATGAGCAACTGTAAACCTACTTTTGCCACATATATTTGTATGTCTGTTCCATGACTGTTGAACATAAGCTCTCTGAGGATGAGAACTGCTCTGTTTTCTTCCCACTCTACATGCAACACCTAGTTCAGGTCTGGGCACATATTACAGTTTTAAAGAAAAAAAATTTTTCTTTCAAATAAAGAAATTGCAATCAGTTTCAAAAGGCAGTGTTTGTGGGCTAAAGTTGCAAATGAGTTAAGGTTATAATTTTTCTAGAAAAATATGAAACTAAATAATATTTGCACATGATTAAAATGTGCTAGAGCTTGGTTTTCAATTCAGTTTGAATTATATGATTCCATTAAAACTGGAATTGAAGTTACTAAAACAAACATTTCACCTGCCTACTATGAAATACCTCAAAAAGCATGTTGAAAAACATTTTTTTCTTATTTCTTGAGTAACAAATGGTTAATAAAATGCAAAAGAATTCCAAGAACAGTGGCAAGTTTGCACTGTTTCTAAAATAAAGGCAATTTAAATCTAGTATCATGTCTATAGATATCATATTTAAAGTTAAATAATAGTTGTATTGACTATAAATATTTATATTCTGTGATAGTTTATGATGGCCCAACAAATAGGTGAACATTGCAAAGCTCAGTCAACTATCACTTGGACAGATGCTTGTTTATTTCTGACAGTGCCCGAAGTTGAGATGTTTCAACACAGCCCAATACTTGGCAGTCAAAGGAAAACAAGGTCAAGCTTTTACTCAGCCCCAGTGCCCACACACAGTCACGACTTCTTAAACTTTAACATATTCATTCAGCTGCTTTGGTGTCACCAAAGACACAGATATTTTTTTTAACAAGTACACTATACACAATTGTCTACTTTATCACTCCTCTATTTTAAGACAGGTTTTTAAAAATGACACCATGATTGACTTCAATTCTCTATACAGAAGAGGCCCATCTTTTCCCAGTGTTAATCGAGCACAGATTAAGTATCTGACAAGAAATTGTGGTCTGATTACTACTACATTTGCCTATGTGCTGAGCACATATTATTATATAATCTCTGTGGGCTGAAGGGCCTGGGGAAACCAGCCAGAGTAGTTGCAACTCAGGTGCAGACACACAAACCTATCTCGTGTGGAACAGTCATGTTTCTGTCAGGCCCAAAAGCCCTGGGGAGAATGTGAGAAACATCAAATCTTTCCTAAGCTGAAACTGTTAGAATCAGTCCTGTTTCATCACCTATTAAATGGACACAATAATATTTATTATTTAAGAAACATAAAAGTGTTTAAGGATAGGATTATCATTATTTTATACACTCATTATATTATTTTATTATTGCAGTAGATGTGTTTACTAAAGAAAATTTGTAAGACTTGTAAAAATACAAGTAATAAATTAAAATCACCATTAAATCTCATCAATCAAAGTGTACCTGATGCAAAATTTCTTGTATTTAGGCATATTGATTGGGTGCTTACTATGTTCCAAGTATTGTTCTAATACTTAGGACATCCTCATAGAGGCCACATTCTACTAGAGGCAGTAAGCAGAGGATGAGAAGACAAGCAATGAAAATTAACATAATACATAAGCATATCACACAGCATATTAAGTGATCTTATTAAATGATGAGGTGCTATAACCTATTGATATGGAGCCAAAGAGCAAAGGAAAAGAACTTTGTGATATTGGTGTCCACTTTAGTAGGAATCTTTCACAGAAGATCCTTCAAATCTAAACCAAAGAAGAAAATAGAATTTACATTTATTGGGAGGTCCATTCCAAACTTGTGTGTACCTAGGGTAAGTCTCATGGAGAGGTAATAGGCTATATGTCTCAGTTTAAAATGCATAAATTAGTCTGGCTGTGGTTGCTCAGTGGTTGAGCATCAACCTATGAACCAGGAGGTCATGGTTTGTTTGATTCCTGGTTGGGGCACATGCAGCTGATCAATGACTCTTTCTCATCATTCATGTTTCTATCTCTCTTTCCTTGCCCCTTCCTCTCTGAAATAAATAAAAGTATATATCTTTTTTTTTTTAAATCAAGGTTTTCCGCACCAACAATTAGTTTTTCAATTCTATGATACCAACTGCGTACCCAACAATTTGAATCTATTCTAACACTAGCTACCTGAAGTTAGTGTCAGACTCCACAGGTTTAAGGGTTCATTCCCATAAGACTGCCTCCATTTCAGATACAGGTTGCAAATGGTGTGCATAAGCTGCCGACATGCCTGCCCAGCTGACTATAAAGTCACAAGTTCCCTCATCAAATTTAATAATTCACTAGAATGACTTACAGAATTCAAGAAATAACTTTTTTTACTTTTGCCTTTTAATTATAAAGGATACAACTTAGGAACCATCAAATGGAAGAGATGCCTAGGAGAAGGTACGAAGAACAGGGCGCAGAGCATCCATGCTATTCTAGCACCTCCATGGGTTCATCAACTTGAAAGCTCTCTGAACGTGGGTTTTTATGGAGGTTTCAGTGGTAGGCATGATTGCTTGAGTCATTGGCCACTGGTGATTAAACCTAGTCTCCATCCCTTCTCCCTGGGGAAGTGGAGAAGGAAGGTAGGGAGTATGTGGGGAGAGGGAGCTAAAATTCCCAATCCTCTCATCATGGTTGCTCTATCTGGCAACCAGTCCCAACTCTGAAGCTCTCTAGGGGTCCCCAACCACCAGTCATCTCATTAGCATAAGAAGATACTCATCACTTCAAATATTCCAAGGTTTTAGAAGCTATGTGCCAGGAACTGAAAAAAAAAAAAAAAAGCCAAATATTTATTTTTTTATTATACCTCAGGGAGAAGCACATTATCAGTCCTGAGACAACAAGCCAATTCTAATCTTCCTCAAATACAGAAAAGCCAGGGACATATGGTAACCACCCAGCCACATAAGACTATGACCCTTCTCTCCAGATCCCTTATCTCCCTAAATGTACCTTAAAGGGTCAGGGTCTCAGCTACTGAAAAGGCAAGAATCTAACCAAAGACACCGGAAGAAGCCAACTGCGTTCCTCTGTTCCTGTGAGGCTTCCAAATCTGATGCAGTGTAATCTGGGAGGAGGGGAGTAGCTCTAAGTGTCTTCATATCAGGGTTTTGATTATGATGCTGATGAATAGACATCTTAATTACTGAAATGAACAGTTATTCAAAGTAAATAAGATGGAAAAGCTATGGAATGAATCTAACTTTTTATTCAGAAAAATATGGAAAAATATAATCCCATTCAGCAAATATGGAACAATGGAAGAAAAAATAAAATTACTTTGTTGAGTTTATATTACCATTAGTAGTTGACTTTTGTTTCTGTACTGTAATTCTATACACTGAGCCATGTGGAGACCTAATACTTATTTGTGCTATTTATTTTTCAGTACCTGATCTATTAAGAAACTACTATATGTTTTTCTTTAAAAAGCAAAAATTTAAGGAGTACTCTTAGAACACTATATTGTTTTAAAGTATTTTAATAGCACCAACAAAATTCTGTCCGAGATGAATATGATCCTGAGAAGTTTCCCATAAGTAATTATCTTTGATTATATACTTTATTTGCATAAAGAATATCCTTGGCTCTGAGCACCATCTAATGCTTCCTTTCGGTGACATAGCCATTAAGAAATTGATTGATAGTTCACAGCCTTGGGCCATAGCCTACTTCTCTGAGTGATTAGAGAGTTGAGCAGCTTCCAAGAGTTAAAGTTAGGAAAAATCCAACTCTTAGTGTCATTCAGGGTTGTCTCCTGCAATGTAGTTGATTGATCTTTCCATCTTCCCATTTGCAAAAGAAGCTTTCAAAAAAGGGAAATGGTAGCAGTGAGAACGGGATTTTTGCAAAGGAGTTCCTTTTGTACCTCCTGTGTTCAGTTCTTGGGGAACATTGTTAACTCATGGGTGATCATCGTTCCTCTTCACTGTTTGCAGCTACTTAGTCATTTTTCTTTTGATGAGTCACTCTTCAAAAATGGCATCTCTCCATGATTGACTGGGACTGTTGGCAAATAGGTCACCTTACTTTCAAGTACCTTTTAAAAATATTTCAGGAATTTGGGCTTTGTAGAAAATTGAAATTCATTCTCTTAAGTATATCTTTTTCTTTTCAGAGAGCTCATCAATTGGTGACTCTGTAGGTTCTTGGACAGATTTCCTCAACCTTTCCATGAAGGGACAGTCTGTGCCTTAGAGTTGACCTCTGAGACCCAGCTTCTTCTGTTATTCTTTTTTTCCACATACTAGTCCTTCATGGTCTCCTGGTTTCCTAACTGAGACCACCTCTATTTCCCCAAATTTGATTGGAATTTTCAGGATATGAGTATCCCTAATCATAATAAAATAGTCTTTCTCATATTCCTATATACTTTTTTCTTCTTGTTTCCTGTGCCTAAGAGAAGGTTCTTGTAATCAGCTCCATTCCTTCTTACTCTCTGCCTATTCCTAATGTGTTTACAAATCTTCAAACTGCATAATAAATGTCTTGCACTAATTAAGCACAGCATGGGAAGAAAGTTTTCTGGGTGCTGAGGTCTCAGCAAGACAGACAAAAACATGTGTCATGCTTTAGAACTTAGCATGGTTAGTTAGGTCTTAAGTAGAATCTGGGCATCTACAAGTGAACAGAAGTATAAAATATATACTATAGGCATTTCATCTGTTTTGTTCTTCAATGTATCCCCAGAATTTATTATAGTGCTTGGTACATAATATTTATCCAGAACCTATCTGTTGAATGAATGACTGCATGGATGAAAGAAGGAAGATGGAAATGCAAAAGGTAGTTAAAAAGGAAATAATTGTCTATTTGGGTCTAAAGAAAAAGTGAAATATGTGAGTTGATGCCTAGGGAGAGGTCAGGATAAGAAGGCAGCATATAGCATGGGATTGGAACCAGATATTTGTACCTAGCCCTACACCATGGATATATATCTAAGAGGGATGGAGAGAGGAGCTTCAGGTAGAAATGAAGAACTGTTCTCTTGGGGAACTTTGCTAGATATGAGGATAGTTTGTGAAAGATCAGAGATGTTTTGTTTGACCTTTAATACCAAGATGGCAAAGTAGAGCAAACCTCCACAGAGACATTCATGTCTTCAGCACTGACTTTCCTCAGAGACACAGCCCAATATTACCACTTTGAAGGTATGTGACTTTGGGGAGAATTGAAAATCATGCCCTTGACTTGGGCATCAGTTGATTCGTGGTGGAGCCACTAAAAAAGAAAAATATGATGAGTAGGAACTGGAATCCTTGTATTTTGTGAAAGAGAATTAGTCATTAAAATGTTCTTTATTGAAACTCATTCTATGAAGTGAAATTCATTCTATGAATGGATGTGGCATTATTATTATCATTAATGAATTAATTCATTCAATAGCTGTTTTCTAATGGCTACTAAGGCCCAGGCTCTGTGATAGATGCTACAAATACAATGTGAGAAACACACAATCTCTATCGTATGTATAAAACAGGGCCTATATAAAAGAAAAAAAAAAGTCATTACAACAAGATAGGATATGCACAATGACATGCACCTGCTGCAGAGTATTGTAGTCCTTATAGGGGCACATGCTTGAGAGGCTTTTGGAGATGTAGATTATAAAAAGTTTGAAAATAAGACTCAGAAGAAATCAAATGAAGACCAAACCTCTTTTCACTGAGCCTATGTCTGAAGTTTCCTTATTTAAATATAAAAGGATTGCACCGACAAGAATAATTTTTTAAATGTGCTATGTTGACCTAGTCATTTAGAAGGCACCTCTTCTTCTTTATTAAAATCCTCTTCAAATTAAGTCCCCAAGTGGAAGCTCACCTATGGCAGTAAATTGAATATAGCATTGACCTTCCTTCTCCCCAAAATAGTTCATCTATTCTGTCATAAGCTAGAATGATAGGGGATGGATTTGTAAGGAAATATCAACTTCAATTAGCTTTGACCTGATGTAAATCTTTCCTTTTTTCTTTTTTTTTTAACCTTGTAAGTATACTCTGTAGAGCTTCCTATCAAGGTCAAACTATTCAACACTTCTGAGCCAAACATGGCTATGATTAAAACAGAATCTCACCACAGGCAGCGCTGCAGTCGGAGTGAAACCATTGCAAACTTGTCAGTACAGGAGAGCCCTTTCATTTTCCTTGTTGAGCACATAACATCTGTCAAACAGGATGAGTTAAATATTTCTACAAGTCACTCACCAAATAATGAGATTGTTGAGGCATCCAGGCAATGCACAAAAGGAGCATAGGAGCATGTTTCCTTTTCAATAATGGATTCATTCAGTCATGAATACCCAGATCAGTAGCAAAGAAAACAGAGAACACTCCAGTGCAGAGAAAATAATGAAAATATGTCTAATACTGTAAGTGTTTAGAGAAATATCTACATATGGGGTCTCACATAATGTGTACATAATGTCATTATTTCAGGTTAGCCAATTACCAGAAAATAATGACACCTACTGAAATATGAGTAATGTAGATACTCTGTGAGATTCATAAAGGAACTACACCAAACCATTTATTTTCTTGTTTAATAACCCAAAGAGCACTACTGATTTACTGAGGGCTATAGCTAATTAAGATCCAGAAACAACAGACTCAAGATCAAAGAAACAATATGAATTCACCTAAGTCAAGGTTGTCCATTTTCTCATTTCAATAATGCTTCAAAATAAACAGAGACCCAGCTGTCTAGAGTCAATAAAGTGTTCAACAACTATCTAATAGAGATACTGCCTATTATACCAGATATTGACACTAAATAGAACAGTTAAGTAAAACGTAAAACCTACTCTTATTTATCAGCAAGCATCTCCAAACATCCTCATTCATTCATGTCCAATATAATATGTACTGAGTTCTTACTATGTAAGTAGCATTCTCCTAGACACTGTAGATCTACAAATATTTTTAAAATATGACATGAGCCTTTGCTGGTTTGAATCAGTAGATAGAGCATTGGCCTGTGGACTGAAGGGTCTCAGGTTTAATTCTGGTCAAGGGCACATACCTCCATTGCAGGCTCCTTCCCTGGTTGGGGTGAGTTCAGGTGGCAACCAATCGATGTGTTTCTCTCACATCAATATTTCTCTCTGTGCTTCCCTTTTTCTTCCACTCTCTCTAAAAATCAGTGGAAAAATATCCTTGGGTGAGTATTAAAAAAAAAAAGACATGATATTCCTATTCCTCAAAGAGCTGACTATATTTCACAGTGAAGAGATTAGATATAGTGACGAAAGTACCAAATAATAAATATTGTAAGGAGAGACAAAAGAACAGAGACTAGGATGAATTAGATAAGGCTTCACAAAGGAAGTGATCATTGACTTTAGGAGGCACAGACTATGAAGGACATTATAGGAATGGAGGAGCCTTAATAAAGACACCAAGTAGAAATTTGTGGGTGACTGACTCAGTTCACAGAGGGAAAAGAGTAGCAGAATGGTCAAAAGCAAAAGCTCAGGAGACAAGACAATCTGGGTTTAAATCCCAGATTTGTCACTCTCTGTGCAACCTTGAATACCTTACTTCAGCTCTGAGTCCTTTGTTTCATGGGATAGTGGTAGCAAGTGGGGTATAGAGTTGTTCTGGGGATTGAGAGAGTCGATATATGGAAACCACTTTCAGCAGTGGTAAGGTACTTGGTAAAGGCTGTGTAAGGGCTGGCTCATACTGTCCATCATTGAAAATCTAATAATTTCTATTAGTCTCTCCTGCCAATTTCCTAATTTATTAGATTAGCTGGGGATCTAAGTTCAGGAAAAGTCAAAGCCTATTTATTATAAGCTGAGTGGTCTTAGACAAATGCATTGAAAATCCATAAGAGGAACAAAGTAATTAGCAGGAGCAGAAGATACCATGGCTTTAAAGTGGATGCTATCCAATGTGAAGCCTGTAGATCCAGAAAAATGTGGTTGATCCCAGTGAACCCAATCATTACTTTTGGCAAAATATCTACAAACACTGTGCTATAGCATATTGAAGCAGAGGCTACAAAATGTAGGTGGCTAAGACTAGAAAAAGTTTCTTCTTCCCTCAGCCAAGGGGGATACATATGTTCCAGTATTTTCTAGGATATGTGAAGGGACACCTCAAGTGCCCAAAGCTAACATGCAAATGTGATCAAATTCAACTCACCACTAGTTGATGGCTTCAGTGATCAGCACAGTCCCTGATTTCTGTGACATAATTAGGATGACAGTTTGTCCTTCCAGAACCAGATTTCAGGGAACATATTGTGTGTTACAGTTCTGATTCCTTTGGGACATGGGAGCACATACCAAACACCATGCTGACCTCACGCTAGTGGAGAGGCTGCTCTGGGCAGGCTTACTGAGGAGGCTTCAGCCTCATCATGCACATCCAGGTTCCCTTCCTCACACTGTTTTCTGATCCATTCAGCTACATACAGACCACCTCATCAACCATTCGCAAGAACCACACAGACTGTACCTGAAAAGATACGTTATTCTTGATCCTTATTGAATTCCTTAATTTAAATTCAGGTGCAGAGTTGCAATATCAAATCTGCAAGAGACAAACAAGCAGCAGCTACACTAATAAAAGAGTAACATGCTAATTGACCATACCTTCGTGATGACCACCAGCCAATCAGGAGTGAGTATGCAAATTATCTCAACATGGATGGCGGGTTAATTTGCATATGCAGGCGCCGAGCTGCTGGACGATGCAGGCATTCCACACCACCCCAGCTGCTCCAGGCCTCTGGGCAGCGTGGGAAGGCAGAAAGGTAGCTCTGGGCCAGAGCAAAAAGGCGGCTCCGGCCAGAGCAAAGGCTGTGCCAGCAGCCAGGGGAAGGAAGGCCCATTCTTGCACGAATCTTCGTGCATCAGGCTTCTAGTAGATATATAAAAGGGTGACTATTAAAATATAGGTGCTCATCTGCTTGTGTTAAAACTAAACATGGGCCAAACTGTGCTTTAAAATGAAGTTGTCAAAGCAATGCATCTGCTCTCAATTCTTGTAGTTTACTACCTTGATTTTGTTTTTCTTTTCTCAGTATATTTATTCAGTACTCTTCTGCTTGATTCTCCTCCTGAAACTCCACTTCCCTCCCTAAAGTGACCAGGGAAGCCAACCATGTGCCTTCAGCAGGAGTAGGAACCTATGTGGGGACAGAGAGTATGTTGTAGAAAGGAAAACCTGGAGTTGGGATTTCTAATAGCCCCAACTAGCTATGTACCTTGAGCAAGTTACCCAGTTGCATCTCATCCTCCATTTCCTCATCTCCAAATTGGGAATAATGTTATGTGATCTGACTCCCACAAAGGATTTTTCAGAGGTAATAGAAAGTAATGTGCATATTTTCATTATTATGGTACCTAAGGAGACAGAGGACACAATTTTATTTACTGCAGGAATAGCCACAACTCTAAGACCAACGCAGGTTTAAAGCAATTTTTCTGCATCCAGAGGAGCTGAAAATTAACCTTTTATCTCTTCTCTTTCAACCAACAATGGTCCTGTTTCACAAACTCCAGGTTAATAACCATGGTGTGAACCAGTCAAGTTCACCCATCCTTTAACTAAAGTCTGGCAGGGAGGCAAGTGGTATCTTCTTTATTCCACACATATGTACACAGCTCTCCAGAAAATATTACCTGTTTGTTTCTATGTCAGTTTTTGGAAATTGAAAAAATCTTTTCAGCCAATAACTATCTCCTTGGCTTTTCCAAACACATGGCTTTTCAGACACTTAATTAGAGATCTTCATTTGTTTTTCTGTAGCCCTGTGGAATCCTAAATTTGTTTATACTGGGCATGGCTTTAGCAGATATTGCCCACTGCTAAGATCTATATAAAACAATTAGGCAAAGTTGAAGAAAGTTGACTTCATAATATTTTTAAGCAGCTATAGTTTTCTATTTTACCTTTTAATATAGTCAAACACAGAAATCATATATATATGTATATATATGATTTGTCTCATATATATAAGTATATATATATGTATACATATGGGGCGATAGGACACATATGTAATAGCTTAATCAATAAAGAAAAAAAAATTTAAAAACCAAAAACAAATAATACATGCAGAATCTTGGGAATGTGCCTGTGTATGTCTGCCCCTCTCTTGCACCCCTGCCTTTTCCTTGAGAAGAAGTCTATGCTAACCTGCTGGAGCCCACCTGGAGCAGAATGGAATCATCCCAGCATAGAGCCCATACACTAGTCAGCCCCAAGTAAACCCATAGGCTACATGCAGACACATAGGCTTGATCCAGACCTATAGACAGTGAGAAATAACAATTTACTGTTTTAAGCCACGATGCTTTTATTTTATTTTTTTAGTGATGACAGAGGAGGGAGGAGGTGCTTATGCAGTCATAAGTTTTGTTACAATGAACCTATTTAACTTCTTAATGCTAGTATAAGAATTACATAAACTTCACTAGCAGAATATTTCAATATGATCTCTAGCTTCTGTACTGATAAAGAGCTCTGTCTTATCAAAACCTTGATCTGTACTTTGACTGCCTTCTTCTGTCCTCAGTGGAGATATGGATCAGCATTTGCCTTACAGAAGTCCTTCAGCAGCCAAGAACATGAATTAGAACTGTCAGTAAGAGTTATTGGATACTGAGCCATACTTCGGACTTCTCTTCATTGGAATAGATCATTGTTAGCTAGTTTGCCTTCCTTTATATTTTACTTTGTTTTAAATTCCTTTACAAACTCTTCATTCTTTATTTTTGTAGCTTTCTCCCTAAATTTATCCATTACAATTGTCATTAAAACAAAATAAAAAAGAAATTTTTAATAAGATGTCTAATGGTTCACAATATTATTTTGTATTTGATCTATTCTGTTAAAAATTTTATAACTCTACTCATTGTAAATAAAGACAGAAGATTTACCCATCAAATGTACAAAATGTATAGCAGCAGTGTTTATGTTGGGTACAGACTCTAGATTCAAAAATATATATATATCAACAGAACAGAAGGAACAAAATATTTTTGAAAAAAAAATGTGTTTGATTTTTCCGTTATGCCAAGAGGGGGATTATAAATTTGACAGACAAAAGAAAGAACTTGTAATTTGGTAGATATAATTGAATCATCTAGAAATATTATGCATACACATGCTTTCTTTCCCAGCTCTCAAAAAGCAAAAATTTCTGAGAATTTAAATGTAAATATAATTATAATACCTTGAAGCAGTCCTATATACTTTATACTCCTTGATGCAATAAGTTCTTATGCAAAGGAAATAGTATGGATGTCCCATAAATATAGCCATAATACTGATGCAATCAATACCAAGTTCACAATAAATTAGAAATAGTCTTGATTTCTGACACTTGATGGTTGGTTAAGTAAATTGTGTTAAATTATGATATACTTGCATAGTAAAATATCATGTGGTCTTACTTAGTAAAAAATATTTATTGAAAAAAAAATATACAGTAAAATATTCAGGTTGAACTATGCAAATTATGGTATCATTTTAGGAAAAAATCTATAACAATGAAAAGTCTAGAAAAAAACTATGTATTAAAAGACTGTGTTGATATAAGAGAATTAGAAGTGAGTCTTTTGCTTATCTCTATTGCCTAATTATTTTCAATAAATATAAGCTATTTTGAAAATATAAAATCAAATTACTTGCCATATGAAGAATGGGCAAAGACTTAATCGAATAGCATTTCATGAGAAAATGTTCTAGAAATTGTAGATGATCACATACTCAATTTTCATTTAGTCAACAAATATTTGAGTGCCTCTCTCTTCCCTGTGCCAGAGGGATTCAGCAGAGAACAAAATGGTCTCTTGCCTCATGGGGCATACATTTTGTGAAGGAGACAGATAATAAATACATAAAAGAATTACAAATAATGCCACCATGGACAGGGGTAAGAAAGTGAAGGAGGAACAGGGCTTCAGTGATGGTGGCTAAAGAGGAGGCATTTGTACAGAATGAAGTGAGGAGACAGCCATGCAAATATCTGAGGAAAAAGCTTTCCTGACAGAACAGCAGTGCAAAGGCCCTGAGGCAAGTGTTCTTTATTAGAAATTGTCAATGTGGTTGTCAGATTAACACAAAGTATATTTTGGATTTCAGAAATGAAATAGTAAAGAATTAATGTTGTCCTATAATTTTTACTGGTCAGGTATCCTTTAGAATACTGTGCTAAATTCAGTTCTTTGTACCATATTTTAATGAGGAACACTGGAGAATTAGAGCAAGTCAAGAAGAAAGTAAGTATTCAAGATGACAAGGGGAATCTGGAAATGGTGTCACCCAAACCTAGTTGCTTAATTGAGAGAAAAGAAGACTTGATACAGACAGGAGAGGCCTGTCATTTAGTTACCATGAAATTTTTCTGTGTAACTTCGGAGAGCAAAACCAGAATGAAAATTACAAGAACTTTCCCAAATATTAGAAAGTAGATCCTAATAATTACAGCTCTCCTAAAATTGCATATTGGTACCAAGTGCTAGTCCCAGAGTGAGTCAGGGCTGAGGGCCATTTGAATGAAATTTTATAAGGTTACTCCTTTCCATCAATGTGACCTATGGATCCAGATTCTCCCTCTGCTTTGCAAATGGTGCAATAGTTGGCCTGGGTGATGAAGACTTGACCAAGTATGGCATAGCTCCTCGGTGCATTCCATTATAGAATATTTTACTTGATTCATGGAACAATAGGGCTGAAAAAACATAGGCCACTCTAGAGAAAAGGTCTAAATCTATGGAATCCTAGAACCTTGACATGGAATAGGCCAGAGATACTGTGTGGACAAGGGCCATTCATGACCAGGGGTGGAAAGGGGAGGTGACAATTGTCCTCTCAGTATGTGTGGAGATAGAGGCTTCTGGCTTCTAATTCAGTAGCAGATTGGGTTATTTAACAAATGCTTAAGTGAGCAAATGATGTTTCTATTTTGATAGGTGTTAATCAAAGCCATTGTCACAGAAGCAGAGTCTTTTGCTGCAATCTGTTCTGTCATAAATGTGCAACATGTATAATGGAGACTTTGCTTCTAGTATTAACATAGTCTGGAGTATGAGGTGTGAATAAAAGGTATTAAGTGAATAATTTCAAAAATATTTTAACAAAACATCACACCTACATATTCCAATAAGAACTGTTACTTTATTATTATTTGCCAAGTAGTGTGGAGAGCTTATGTTCTAAGGCACAGGATTCTCCATTTGGCTCTTGGCAAATTATATCCCATCACTCCATCCCTATCACTTTGCACAGGGCCTGAAATAAAGTGAGTTCTCAGTGAAAAAAATGATTGAGAAAATTACTTAACAGACTATACATCATTCCAGCGACACAGGTTGCTCAGATCTTTTTGAAACTCTGCTTTAATATTTAATTCCAATATTTTTGTTTTAACATTCTTTAGTAGCTATGAATTTATTACCCTTGAATGTTCTACTTGCAAATAGTCAAATAGATGGCCAACTTGGTAACAATGCTTTAAAATTTGAAAAGGAGTGATGTCAAAATAATGGGATGCAATTCCTTAGCACCTTCTAGAATGACAGAGGGGTATCCATCCTTGATAGACAGCTCACTAGTTTATGTTTAGCTCATCCACACTACCATTGCTCTGGTGCTAGCTCTCTTCCTCTCCTGAAATACTGCACTTTACACTTTGAATGTCCTGTTTTTAGTCTTTTCTATTTCCATTCTATAGGTTCAGAGCTCACAGGCAAAACTGTTCATTTTCCTGGCTCTGTCATTCACTGACTGTATAACCTAAAACCTTTCTAATCCTCAGTTTTGTACCCTGTAAATATGGATAATATTAGAAGCAACAGTTTAGTGTAATTTCACAAGCATTAGCTAGCATCATACTAGATATTCTAAAATTATGTCCATTAATATGATGTCATTCCCATGCTCACAATTTATTTAATCAGTTTTCTTATTTAGAGTTAAAATTTAAACTCTTTGACATGTACTTCAACACTTCATGAAGGTGGAGACACCCATGAAGAGGACATGTTTAACCTTGCACACACCTCAGTTCCAATCCCATTTTCACTCATTGCTCCTTCTTCCCACCATTCCCCTCCTTCTCATCCACAAGTACTAACACAGCAGATCACCCATGCTTCTGTTGCTTCATGGATTGCTCTGATGTTTTCTGACTTGCTATTTCCTTCTGAAATCCTTCCTTTGGGGATGGCCTTATATAATTTCTTTATGTGATGAGTATCCACTCATCCATCCAATATCAACTCAAAAGCCAGCTTCCTGGTGCCTCCACTTTATGCGAATTATTGATTTACATATTTGTTATCTCCATAGACTGAGCTGCTCAGACAGCCCTAGATCTTATTTCCCTCTGAATCCCCAGTGCTTAGCCCACCCCCTGGAATAATAGCTCTTCCAAATAATTATAAAGATTATTCAAAATGAATGAGCTACAGAACTCATTTCTGCAATGTCTTATTACAGATTCTAGAGTCTGTTTAGCCTCCAGGACTGACTGACTTTAAAGGGAATGATGCTGATGAAGGTGATTTGTTTTGAGCTTGCACATATTACCAGTTAGTAACATCTAAGATTTACACTTTTGAGTTCACGCTAGTTAGGAGACCTGACCATCTACGTGTCCATTGAGTTCTGGAGAGGAGGAGCAGATAGAGGATCATTGAATGAATGTGCTCGTCCTCTCCCATGGAACCTATCCTAATGGACAGCACTGATATGTGCACAGGTGCATATCTCCATATGCCTATGAGCACCTTGAAAGTAGAAATCACTTTGCTACTTCTATGGTCTTAGCCATCTGGCATGAATTGCATGCTTGACTCATAATAGGACCTGAAGAGATGCTCATGAGATGGACTGAAAAGTCAACTCTATATCTCTGCAATGTTAGAAATACAAAACAACAACAACAACAAACCACCCCAAGCAAAACAAAAACACACACACACACAAAAAAAAAACCAACAACACATGTTCATCATGAGATGAACATGAAAGCAAGACTGCCTGACTGCAGACTGATGAGAATAATTGATAGGCTTGGTGCCAATGCTAGGGCTGAGCAAGCTTATTGTCTTGGCACTGTGATTGAGGATGCTGACTGGAGTGATGGGAAAGGTCCACAGGCCCGTCTTGTGCTCCCTCTGCCCTGGAGGAGTTCTGTTCCAAAACAGATCCTGGGCTTCCTCTTGTCACTACTCACTAACACCTTAGGGACAGCTCCTTTACGTTCACCTGCTTCTATATCTGTAAAAATTGTTTTGATTTTAGAAATCATCCTCCTAGTGACTAAATCAGGGATATAGGTTTCATCTTATAGGCCAGTTCTGGTGGACTGGTTATGGAAGCTGGCACCATGTTGAGAAGAATTCTGAGGCTTCATCTAAGCTCAGGGGAAAAGAAAATCATTGCCAACTATGGGAGTAAAAGAGGTGGCATATAGGCCATGTATTTACAAATTCCTGGACTAAGTAGTGCAAACAAATAAGTTGACAGATAATAAATGAATAAAATAAATCACTTTGCCACTTTTAATTATAATAGCATGATGGATATTAATAAAGAAGAAAAGAAAAGGAATTAATATCTTTACAACTCTATATCCCAGAAACTGCCCTAGGTGTTATAAAGTAATTATTTATATTCAAATTTAATCATTGAGGAAAGTGAGGCTAAGGGAGAACAGGAAACTTGCCCAAGGTCAAACAGTTATAAGTGGAACTATTCGTAGGGTTTGGTCAAGGTCTGTTGGATGATAAAGTGACCTTGCTCCTTCCACTATGCCATGTTGGATCTCTACACACATACATACACACAAACTCACACATAAGCACACACACACCTATGTATACATGCATACAATAGAGTATAATCTATACTAATAAAAGGGTAATATGGTATTTAGACTGGGAGACCTTCCAGGAGACCTTCTGGACGTTCTTCCGGACAAAGCCATGGTGGCGGGGCCAAGGTAGAAGCGGTTAGAGGCCAAGAGGGGAGGGCAGTTGTGGGTGATCAGGCCAGGATGGGACGGCAGTTGTGGGTGATCAGGCTGGTGGGGGTTGGGGCCGTTTGGGGTAAGCAGACCAGCAGGGGGCCCAGTTGGGGGCAAGCAGGTCGTCAGTGGGGGTCAGTTGGAGGTGATCAGGACAGCAGGGAGGGCAGTTTGGAGTGAGCAGGCCAGCAGGAGGGCTGTTGGAGGTGAGCAAGCCAGTGGGAAGGGAGAGTGGGGGCGAGCAGGCCAGCAGGGGGGGGGCAGTTGGGGGCAAGCGCACTGGCATGGGGGGCAGTTGAGGTGATCAGGCTGGCAGGGGGGGCATTTGGGGGCAAGCAGGCTGGCAGGCAGAGTGGTTAGGGGCAATCAGGCAGGCAGGCAGGCAGGTGAGCAGTTAGGAGCCAGCAGTCCTGGATTGCGAGAGGGATGTCCGACTGCCAGTTTAGGCCCGATCCCTGTAAACTGGCAGTAGGACATCCTTCAAGGGGTCTCAGATTGGAGAGGGTGCAGGCCAGGCTGAGGAACACCCCCTCCCCCTGTGCACGAATTTCGTACACCAGGCCACTAGTAGGTATATATAATGCTAACTTGATATATCAAGACCACAGATTTGAAAAATCAAGAAGTAAATACCAAAGGTTTCATAGAAATGACTAAGCATTCTAGTTTTCTTCCTTACTCTCATGTTCCTTTTGTCTTAATTCAGATCCTATTGACTTTTTCTTAAACATGTGTGTGTACTGGTTTTAGAGAGAGAGGAAGGGAGAGGGAGAGAGAGAACATTGATGTGAGAGAGAAACATGGATCAGGTACACACCCAGACAGAACCAAACCTGCCATCTGGGCATGTGCCCTGACGGGGAATTGAACTGGTGACCTTTAGGTGCATGGGATGATGCTTAACCAACTGAGCCACACTGGCCAGGGCCAATTGAATCTTATTTTACATGCCATTCTAACAACTTGTTGCTTGAACCTCTCCTAAATATAGGAAAGTGGTTAGGAAAATTTACACAGGCAGAAATAAATTAGAGCTGATATTCAGCAATAAAGGTAGAAGAAATACATGATGTGTGCATCTTACTGCTCATTGTTACAATTACAAACATTAGAATCATGATCAGTCACTGCACACAGTCTGTCCAATAAGGCCAAAATGCATCTGATTCATTTAAGAAGATTTTCATAAAATAGTGTTATTTTTTTTTTACTTTAAACACTACAATACATTCCTCAGTTTCTAGAAAATTGATTGATGGAGAATTTATTCTTGCTAGGTCAATCACAGAATTTAAATGAGACATTATGTAAAACACCTGGAGAATTTTTCTAGCGATAAAATACAAGCATTTTATAAACTTAACAAAATGTCAACACGCTTTTTTGGGTTGGGAGCTTGGGTCTGGTATTAGAAGCTGCTATTTTTTTTAACATAGCTTTTATTTCCTTTGTTCACAATGAACTACCACACTTGAGCTTACAAATGGCCAGAACACTGGCCAATTCCATTAACTTGATCACTCGGTGTCTGGGACGAAAGAGGAAGTTTCTTTGACAGAGGGCTTCCAACAGCTTAAAATTGTAAGTTTGGATATCTCCGTCACTGCTTTTCAGTACATGGCTGGGTTCTCATGGCCCTATGGTGTCAAGAATCATCTCCACAAGAACAAGTAAGTAATGAGAGTTATAATCTCAAGGGCTCACAAAGGCATTTCCTACAGAGAGGTGTCTTCCTAAATCCACACCATTAGGAACAAACCATATGTCTCTCTGTTTCAACTTGTGCATTTATTTTGTCTCAATCCTGCATGTTTTGTTTACCTTGAAGTCACCCTAGGAGTCACAATGATTGGTCTAAAAGTGGAACAGTCACGAGACTCCCAACCATAGAAGTCAAAATGGAAACAAAAACTGGATAATTTTGAGATTGACAAAACAAAAGGCAAATGACTCAACCCAAATTGCATACTTAAATGATGATTTCAGAAAAAAAAGCACTCATTGGCCTGCAGTTCATTCATCCTCCATCTGAATTCCCATCCCCGTCTTATCCCAGACAAACTTAAAATTATCTCTCCATTTCATGGGGCCACACATGAAATCTTCTCCCAACCAAATTTAAATAAACCATTCTAGCAGACCCAGCATAGAGCCAGGCAGTCCACTGAGTTGCCTTCATTTTCCCAATGTGACAGGGAATAGCCTGATTCAAAGAGGCACCACCTGAAAATTACTAGTAAGAATGCGAACATCTGTCCACTTCCTGTATGGATGCAAGCACTCTCAAAGAGCTATGCTACTGTTACTCCTCTTCCTTCTGTTTCAGCTTCTTGCTCACCAAATATAATGCAAAATGATGACCACTTGTATATATTATTACCATTCCCTAGTCGTGTTATAACCTTCCTTCTGAGTCCTAGAAAAAGAGCCTTTTTGTCCCTTTCCTTTTGTTCCTGGCCTGCCCTTTAGCCTATTTGATGAATAAAAGATGAAATAACATACAGAAGGATACACAGCATGACCAGGAAAATGACTCATCTGCCCAAATAGCCTGTTCAATGGAAAATTACTCAGTCTTGCCAATGTATATAGACATCCATTCCTAAAATACCACAGCAAAAATGAGGAGCTTTTCAGGCTCTGTTATCTAAAATGTCTCCACATTACCTTGACCATGAGTTCTAAACTTTCAGCCCAAGAATCAGATAGATTTTAAAAGTCTTACAAGCTCTCTCCTATCAAATGCCAGTTTTTAGGTGCCTTTATATGTTCATTCTTCAGATGGGGGATAAATATCTTTACCAAGCATTTTAAAGGTCTATTCTTCTAGTTCTTATTTATTCATTCATTTGACTAATAGTAATTGAGTTCTTCCTATATTACAAGAAAAAAATCAGGCATAGTCGCTGACCTCACAAAACATTAGAGATCAGCAAAAAAGGAAAACATTATATAAGAGAAACATTAAATAACAAAGTTATTCAGTAGTGTCATCATTCAATAATAGTGATAAGGAACCACATAGTACTTAGATAAAGTGCAACATGGGAATCTTTTGAGAGTTAAATTCGCATTACCATCCATATACTACTAGCTAAAAATATAGATAACTGTAGATGTTTATTAGCCTTAGTCTGAAATGATTTCCATAATGGTGCATATCAAAATACCACAAAACGAGAAGCTTTCAGCAAACATTATCTCTCACCCATGCATCTGCTAGTTAGCTGAGCTAGTTTCACACCAGTGTGGGAGTCTGTAGGCCAACTGGAGTGACTAAGCCGGGGGCACAGGGAGAACATTCTGCAATACAATTTTCTCATGGTCACAACAGAATCCCATGAGGGTAAAGCCAACTGTGTAGCAGATTTCCAACCCCTGACTGTAGCACATCCATGAGCAACCGCATGGCCAACGCCCAAAGATTGGGGAAATTCATGAGGCTGAGGAAGAGTATGGATGTACCATATGCTGTTACACAGCGGGGAGAGGAGAATCAAGCCTTATAATTCAGTCTACTCCATTTAGTTTAGAAAATCCTGACAGCACAATTTACCTATTGTCCAGCTGCAATTCAACAGGAGTTAACACTATTAGGAGTAAATTTGCACGAAAATGACTTTTGTTTTAAGAAATTTTAGTTGGTCAGGGAGATAAAGTGTACACAGGGCAGAGTGGGAAGGACCTAAGGACCTGGCTCTTACCTGGGTCAGGTCCTCTGGATTCACAAAGATATTCTCTGCTGTCACATTTTCATGAACGAATTTGTTCTCATGGAAGAATTCCAAGGCATCCAGCTGCAGGAAGAAGAAAGCAAGCATCGAGGTACAATAAGAAAAAAACAAGCATCAAGGTAGAAAAACACGAAGAGCTTTGCAGAGCTGTTACTTCAGAATGAAAGATGGTGCTGCCGGAAGTCCACAGGGAACAGCTCTGAGCCTTGAGGCATGGCTGCTTGTTGGACATGAAGATGGGCAACAAGGACAGTCAATGTCCACTGTCGTTTTCCAACCCAATTCCCTCCACCCAGAATGTGCAACAGGGGAAAGGAAACAGAATCCTGTCGCACCTGAAGAAAATCTTTCCAGTTTAATTAGAGATAATCAGAACAAATGTACAGTATGGTGATTTCCCGAGGGAAAGGGGTTGGGGAGGTGAAAGAGGGGAAAGGGGAGGAAAAAGAGATGGCTTGGGGTGGTGAACACACAATTAAGTGTACAGATGATGTGTTATGCAATTATGCACCTGAAACCTATATAGTTTTATTAACCAATGGCACCTCAATAAATTCAATAATTTTTTTAAAAATGCACAAACTCTCCAACAGTATGTAAATACGGCAGCTTCATAGCCTCTTGTTTCCCAGAAGGGAGTCTATGTTTTTCTAATAGAGTCTTTATTAGCCCATTTGAAATGGAAGCAGCCTGTTCCACACAATAAACTCCTAGTCCCAGGCTTTTAGCTGTAAGGTGTCTGAAGTTGGGCCTGTGATGTACCAAGTGTTACCTCACCAATACGGAGAATCTTAAAATGTACAAAACAGGTATAAATTAGTCATTCTGATATTGAATTGACTATGGGAGGATATTAAAATGCTAGAGAGAGAATTTAGCAGCTTGGAGAAGTTGGTCTTTAGGGTGATGAGTGGAAGAGGAAAAGGTAGGGGGAACTAACTTAGTCTTTTTAAAATTGTTGATGACCTCATTCTAAAGGAGGAGAAGGAGTTGATTTTTTAATGCCTCGTTTGTGCCAGACCCTGTGCTAAGAACTTTATACTATATATGAAGGTAGGAATGCACATACTTACCTCATTTGGTCTCCTCAGATACCCTGATATAGAGATGTTGGTTATCTCCTACTATATACAAGTTTCTTAATCAAACCCATTATAATATAGCAGTTTCTGAGGTAGTTTACTTCTTCAGCTAATCATAAGAATATTTTGTACATCAATGCAAAATGTACAGTTTTAAAAAATAATACAATAATTAATCAATAATAATACAAGAATAAATGCTATGTTTCCAATACTCAAAAAAATAAATAAATAAAATAAAAGGACACTGAATATAAAAAACTCCCCTTAGGTCACATAAAGACTGAAGGCCTGGCCTCTGGCAAAGCAAGTTAGCAATTATTCTGACCCCTCTGTTGAGGTAAGGTAAACCACAAAGAATAACCATGGATTTCCATCCAAGGCAGCAGCTTCGTGCTCACTTTTGCTTTCTCCCAAAACTCCACCATAACAACAGGAAAGAAAAGAAATGTTTAATACTGAAGACTTGATGGATGAGAACAGAGATGAAAAGCAACAATCACAAAACAGCTCCCAGAGGACGGGGAGCTAGCTATGTCAATGACCTCCGCCTATGGGCTGAATGGTTATGAAACTACCAGATCCTCAGATGTCCATGTGGGCTGGTAGGCATCTTCCTCTCCTACTTCAGCAAAGTCTGGGGTTTATTTTTTGGAGATTTCTGGACTAAAAGTTCCTAGGAAAAAATGAAGTCGGAAGCCCTGCAATTCGAAGAAGAGACTTGAATGGACTTGAGCACAGTGGACATGGGAACCCTTTGTCTGTTTCTCCCACTCAGCTCTTAGAATGCTGGCAGCCAGCCTTATACCCTCCGAGGGGGATTTGTGGAATTCAATCAGTCCATGAGGAAGGAATAACAATATTGTAACCAGGAACTAAGAACAGAATTTAATGAAACAAAAAGCAAGTGAGACCAAAATGAGCACTTAAAAATTTTAAATACAATAGTTTGAATAAATAACACTAAAAAAGGATTTGCAGAATAAAGTTGAGAGACTCAGAAAACAAACAAAAAGGAAGTTATAAAAGTAGGAAACTAGTTTAAATGCTCTAGTATTTGAATAATAGGTGTTCTAGAAAGAGAGGGAAAATAGAGAAAAAAAGTTATCAAAACAAATAAATATATACATACTGTCCTCGCTGGTGTGGTTCAGTTGGTTGGGAGTAATCCAATGCACTTTAAGTTGCTGGTTTGATGCCTGATTAGGGCACATGCCTGGTTGCAGGCTCAATTGATAATTTTCTATCATCAATGTTCCTCTCTCTCTCCCCTCTCCTTTCTTCTCTCTCTAAAATCAATTAAAATGTGTGTATGTGTATGCATGTGTGTGTGTGTGTGTTTCTATACTGAAAGAATCCAATAGTTCCCAAAGCAATTGATTGAAAAGAAACTCCTATTATTATCTTTCAGATGAGGATGGGCTCAGACAAAAACATAAAGTATTTTAAGTGAACAATTAGTTACTGTAAGGAACAGACATTAGTGGGATGGTTCTAACAAAGTCAAGTATATTTCTCTTTTTTACGTCAGACCAAGGTGAGAAGGTAGTCTCTACTTGAGGAAGACATCTAGGCCAGCCCTATTACTGGGTGCCCAATATATGGTCTTCAATGTAGATCCAGTTTTCGCTGTTTCTAGGCAGCAAGATGGAAAAGAGACAGAAAATCTAGAACAAGCTCCTTTTAAGTGGATAAGATGGAAGTTGCACACAATTACTTCTGCTAACCACTGGTAAACATTATGGGCTGAATTGTGTTCACCCCCAATTGGTATGTTGAAGTCCTTCCTAACCTCCCAGTACCTTAGAATGTCACTTTAAATTAAAAGATGGTCATTAGGGTATCCTTAATACATTATGATTGATAACCTATAGGAAGAAGAAATTTGAACAGAGAAATGTAGGAAAGCTGATGTGCAGACACAGGGAAGAGATGGACACCAAGAAAAGAGACCTCATAATAAACCAACTCAGCTAACACCCTGATCTTGGACTAGTAGCATTCAGAATTGTGAGAAAATAAATGTATGTTGTTTAAGCTACTCAGACTGTGACACGTTGTTACAGCATCCCTAGTCAAATAATACAATGAGACCCTGGCTGGTTTGGCTCAGTGTTTAGAGTGTTGACCCGTGGACTGAAGGATCTTAGGTTCAATTTCCCAGTCAAGAGCATGAACCTCAGTTGCAGGTTCAATCCCCAACTCTGGTCAGGAGGTGAGCGGGAGGCAACCAATCAATGTGTTTCTCTCATGTAGATGTTTCTCTCTCTCCCTCTTTCTCTCTGCCTCTCTCCTCCCTCTCCGCCCTCTCCCCTTCTTTCCACTTTCTCTAAAAATCAATGGAAAAATATCCTCACTCTTTGGGTGAGGATAAAAACAAAACAAGACAAAAACAATGCAGTGAGAATTTTGGTCAAATGGCCATGCCAGGAAGGAGGGGCAAATAAATATGCTGGCAAACAAGAATCTTCATCCACTGTATGAAATAGTTAACTTTATGTCATGTAGCTTTAAGCAGAAGAGCACATCATTCAAACCTAGAGCTTCAGGCTTAATTCCCAGCATTCCTTTCCTCCCACAAATATTGCAATGAAATATTGGCTCTGGTCTTTATTGTCTAAACACAAAGGCAAAATAATTTTGAAAAAAATGTAAAGAGCTAATGAGAAAAAGATATTTAGAAATCTTAAACTCACCATATGCCTGCCTCTGGAAATGATAAATTTGCTGTGGGGTGATGGATTTTGCCAGGGTAACAGATCCCCTATCCCTGCTACAGAAAGTTCCCAAAAATATATCTCTGTA
Source organism: Eptesicus fuscus (assembly GCF_027574615.1). Taxonomy (NCBI): domain Eukaryota; kingdom Metazoa; phylum Chordata; class Mammalia; order Chiroptera; family Vespertilionidae; genus Eptesicus; species Eptesicus fuscus. The sequence continues at coordinate 105,561,790 of NC_072474.1, read as the reverse complement.
GAAGGTAAATTCTCTTCTATGTTTTGGCAATATCACTCTGAACTATGCCTTTTGCTTTTGGCCATGGTCAGAATCTTTTTCAAGTTCATTGCTGTTGTGATCTTCTGTGCAAGTCTATTTTCAGCCGTCTGCAGCGGTATGAACCCTGAAGGTACTACTCCAAGAAAAAAAGGAAGTTTCAATATTGTAGTCAATATTGGACCTGGAATTAGAGAATGTCTGATATTTGGAGTTGGGAAAAATAAAAGAAGACTCTGGAAACATAAAGAAGTAACACTTAATTTCTGAAAAGCATCAAAGTGAATCTAAGCATGACTATGTGTGGATAATATTCTGGGTCTTTATGAACATAAACTAGCTCTCTCTGTTGAGGTCAAAACATAGAGGAGTCTTTTCAATGCAGTTGGCACAACTGGAATGATTAAATTGAGCCAGTAGATTATATAATACATTGTCCTTCTTGCTATATTATGGAAGACGTGACTCTCAAACTTAATTGCCTACAAGAGTCCTGGTAGTTAAACTCCCAGGGTGAAACAGACTCCATTTAAGTAAATATTTATACATTCATTTATGCAATAAACATTTATTAGTTAGTGCGGGTCATGTACTGTTCTAGGTACTAAAGATAAAGTCTTTATCCTCATGGAGCTTACAAATGAGAAGAAAAAGCACTAAGTAAATAAAGATATGGTATCGGGTCAGTTATATGTGTGCAATACAGGCTAAATACAAGAAGAGTAAGGGAATAATTGTGAGCATCAGGTGATTTAAATAGGAGATCAGGGAAGCTTTCTCAGAGGAAATGGCCTTTGAGCAGAGATCGGAATAACATGCATGAGAAAGACTCATACATTTCTGGGGAAACAACATTCCAGGACAGGACAATCAAGTATAAGGGAAAATCTGCAAATAACAGGATTATAATAGAAGTAATCCTGTTATTTGCAGATTTTTAATATTTCCTACAACTTTTGTGATATCATACTATGTTCATACAGTTAGTTTTGGCAATATTATTATACTTAAAATTCTTTTTTCTTGAAATATTAATGTTCACTGCATGTAATATTATTCTATTTAAGATCTTTTTCTTGAATAAAAAAAAAAAGTGTAAAGGTTCTGAGTGGGGAGTATCCTGAGATGCTCAAAGAACAGTAAGGAGTCCGTATGAGGGGAAAGAATAGCAGGAGTTAGTATTGGAGAAGTGGGGCAAGTCTCTGGAAGCTTAGATGTATGTTAAAGGCTTTGATTTGCTTTTATTGAAGGCTGAAACTTCATGTCATGGAGAGACAGAATCAGATTTACATTTAAAATTTGAGAGACCAGGGAAGTGCGCATTGAAATAGTCCACTGACAACACTGAGTAGAACTAGGTTGGGAATGGAGCAACCAAAGGGTAGGATTCATGATATATGTTGAAGGTGACCTCTGAAGGACTGCTGAACTTATGGACCAGGACTGTGAGATAAAGAATTGAAGTGTGCCAAGGTGGACTCCAATTGTGGGGTTTTGAGCAACAGAGTGAGACTTGGGGACTGTGGCAAATCAGTGTGCAACACATCTGAATGGGGCGCTGTTACTTAACTCAGCTGAAGACTATTTTCTCTATAACATAAAATATTTATCATCCTTGCTGTTTCAAAGATATTTTATAACCCAATTCTTCTCTCTTTACCTAATTAGCTTCAATATGGTTGTCATGAGACCACAAAGTTATTTAATACAAAATCCAGTCCAATGTCAGTCATTAGTGTTATATTTGACTAAAAAGGAGTAAGTTTTACTCTACAGCATTCACTCCTTTGACAGATGAAGAACAATTGCCACTTGGGTATAGATGTTGTCACCCCAGTCTCCCGCCTCCTGCTCTCAATGGTCTAGTCTTTTTTGCTAACTCTCCTCATGGCCTCTGATTCTTGGCTCTGAACACAAGAGGATGAATAGATCATCTAGACTTTTCCTCTGGTGCCTTTGTCCATGGTAGTCTCTAGAACAATATCTTAGGGTGTAGGTGGGAGCTCTGAGGTCAGGAATATTGCAACTGCTCTTGGTGGAAATCTAACCATGAAGCAGGGAGTACTTTTACTTCAAATTTCTAAGTCTCCAGACTCACCTGCCCCACATTTGTCCCCCTGAACTGCCTAATGGTTCAATAGAGGACCATTTTTGTTTACGACAAAATTTCAGCTAGAAATTCACAGCATCGGCTCAGAGATAGTACCCATGCAGTTATAATTAATCCTGAGATCAATACATCAATGGCATACATTTCAAAACATGATTACAATTTTGCCAAGTTTATCCTCATTGAAACATAAGATGTGATCAAACTTCCAGAATTGTTGAAACCATTCCACTAATTTCAAGAAGGCCTTGGTATGAGAATTAAACTAGTCCGAATCCTTTTTTATTTTTAATTGAAATGATAATTCAAGCATCTCTATCCTTAAACGATTGGACCCATGCTGATTTTAATTCATGTGTCTGAAATAAAATCAAGCAAAAGAAAATGTATGGTTCTTGGCTAAACACTTTGAGATTACATTTACACAACCCTGTCACCCCCATTAAATATATGCAAATATATAAAATGGAGAGTCTAAACTCTTCAAATAAAAAACTCCAAATTGTGAGTTATGAGTCTGATCATAGTAATATTAAAAAATCGATTTTTCTTCTTTATGAAGCTTACTGTTACATGACCCAATTTCAGAAAGCATCCAAATTTACAGTTCAATTTGATTTGATTTAGCCATGGTCATTAAAGGAACCACAAATTTGCCATTAATCATTGATTATATTCAATCAGCTCTCAAGGTGACTTATGTTTTCTCACACTTACTTACCATCTGCCAAACAGGTTTCCTGGCATGAAACAGAACATTTCTCTGTAAGTAGTTAGAGAGTTCCGTTCAAATTGTATTAAGTACTTATTGATTATACTTTCTAATACTTTTGCGTAAAAAAAAAAAAAGACCCAGAGCCTCACTGACTACATATGTGTTTAAATCTCTGATTCTTAAAGATAATGGGGTTTTGTTGGTCTTGTGGTAAAAGAAAGATAAATTCTACAAATGACCCCCAACTAGTTGTTTTTAATGTTTAAATTATTTTTTTGTAGAGATAGCTTTTATATGTAATCCTGGATTAGCACAATGTTCTTTCAAACCATCTTTTATTTTTATTTATTTATTTATTTATTTATTTATTTATTTAATCCTCACCAGAGGATATTTTGCCATTGATTTGTAGAGAGAGTGGAAGAGAGAGGGAAAGATAGAGAGAAATATCGATGTGAGAGAAACACATTAATTGGTTGCCCCTGTACGCGCACCAACCAGGGCCCCGGCCAGGGAAAAGCCTGAAACCAAAGTACATGCCCTTGACCAGAATCGAATCTGGGACCCTTTGGCCCATAAGCTCTATCCACTGAGCCAAACTGGCTAGGACAAACCATCTTTTCTTGTCTTGACAAAGGGAACACTCTGAAGGCTGTCATTGATCTTAATATGCCCAGTTCTGTGTTTCTGATACATACAAGACACTTCCTCTGTGCAAAGGAATTTTGTACATTCCGCAAGTGAGATGTTGTGTATTGTGTCTTAACATCCATTTCCACCCATTTTTATGTTCTTCCCACGCTGGGTTGATTGGGAAGGAAAGCTGTAGCTATGGCTGAATACAGTGGACATTCTGCCAATAAGAGAGAGAAATGCAAGACTTGGGAGGTGGAAGAGGAACACGATGCCTTGCTCCTCACACAGTGAGAGTGCACAAGTAAGCACTACCGATGTGGATATTTATAGCAGCTGAGCTCCATTCATTGTGGCCCGGTGTCTAACCTTGAGGATGCAGCAGCATTGCCTATTGATCATGGATATGGAGGCATCATTGCAAAACCAAAACAGGACTTCTGTTCTTCTACCTTTCTAACAGTTTGTATACAGAGTTCCTGATAGGAACTCTTTTCCTGGGTCCCTCAATAAATTGCAAGATGCTCATTCCATTTTCTCTCCCTGGGATGTCCTCAATACTTTTGCGAGACAAAAACGTTTCTCCTTTGTGGTCCAACCCTTATTCCTCTCCATGATATAATTTTTAGACTCTTCCTGCATCTACCCCATTCAGGATTTATCATGCCTTTAGCTGATATGATCATATATTTTAATGTGGTTTTTCTGCTATTGGTGTGTTCACTTTGAAAACCTATGAGATTTTACAAGTCCAGGAAAACATCTTGCTCATGTTTGTATTCCCAACACCTAATAAAGTCACTGGTTTATTTATTCATTTGAATGTAAGGCTTGTGGGCTCTACATCTTATTTATCGTTGTATCCACTACCCTGTCTCACATTCAACAAATACTCAATAAACATTTGTTATATTGAATTATTAAATTACCCCATCATTCATTTCATTGAGAATCATATAAATTTATTCAATATTTGGAGGTTAAAAATTCCATGTTAATGCAAGTTGGATTTTGAGCTCAAAGATATTCCAAGGAAGGAAATAGCATATGCAAAGTTGGGAAGTCTGAGGAAGTGCACAGCATTCAAAGAACCACAATTTCCTGGTACAACTGGAGTGTCCAGGGTAAGGGAAGGAGGAGGTATGATGAGGGGATTAGCTCATCAGACCTGAGCTACATTAATTCACCATAAGTGATGCCATGAGTAATGACTCCAAATGTACTAATAATTGTTTTTCTCAGCAATCAATGTATGGGTTCAAGAGTTCAGTACAAGAGCTATTTATTTTTTACCAGGATGGCTGTCAGAATAATGTGCTTATCTTGGCTCTTCCCTCACACATATCATTAGGTGACATCTTTATTGCATAAAAAGAGGTCCCAAGTGCTGATATTAAGTTAGATAGAGTCTACTGATGCTCACGAATCTTTAAAATTTGGCATTGCTAGCTTTACAGGTAAGGCCAAGTTCTCAAAGAGGTAGACACAAAATCCGTAGGAAAAACATGACACATCTTCTTGGAGCATCCATTACACTCATCACCAAGATGTTTTATTATCACTTTTAAAAATGTATCTTTATTATTGAAAGTATTACAGATGTCCCTCTTTTTTCCCCCATGGGCCTCCTCCACACTGCTCCTGCCCCCTCCCCAGGCCTTCACCTCACTATTGTCTGTGTCAATGGGTTATGCATATATGCATATAAATTATTTGGTTAATCTCTTCCCACCCCCCACCCTTCCCTCTGAAATATGTCAGTCTGTTGCATGCTTCAATGTCTCTGGCTCTATTTTGTTCATCAGTTTATTTACTGAGCACCAAGACATTTTAAATATAATTTTTATATTCAAACAACCAGTTGCATTATGAAGTAAAAGGCTAAACTAGAAGAATTTTTAAGATAAGACCGGCAATTGCAAGGCAATTTTCTCTCCCATTCTTCTCTATATGCACAGAAAATAGTCAAGAATTCTTAGAGGTCTTTTGGGAGCTCTGAAGGAAGGTTTGCCTTCTTGTTTTATGAATTGAGGGGAGCAGTTTCACCAAGAAGCCTGGCCCTTTGGACCCTCTGCTTCTTTATGATAAAATGAAAAGCAATGGTACATTTCCCACCTCCCTCACTGCACTGTCGCAAAACAACATGTGAGGCAGATGAGATACAGCAAATAATCATGGATATGGCCCCAGAAACCCATCAGCCAGAATTCAAATTCTAGCTCTGTCCTTTTCTAGCCTTTGGGAAATGTAATCTCTTTTGTCCTCATTTTTTTTTTTCATCTTACAATGGGGATGTTTGCAAATAATAACACCTTCTTCATCAGGTAGTTAAGGGAGATGCATGCTTTAATGCAAATAAAAATTTATCTTTATTGCACCTGACCCATGAGAAGTCATTGTTTGTTATTATTATAAGGTAGGGTGATTTTGAGTGACTTCCGTCCCATTAATAATGTTAACATCAACCACGTATTAAGTGCTTTTTATGTGCTAGACATTTTATATGCATTATCTCATGTAAACAACCCTGGAAAATAGGTGCTATTATAATCAGTAGTCTACAAATAAATTAAAGGAGATAAAAACTTACTCTAGGCTAAAAAGACATGAAACTTGAAGGCTGGACTCTGACTTTGGGACCCGTATTCTCATATGACTTTGAAACTCAGGTCTTCTTTAGGACAAGGGCAGATGGGCAATAATGGGGAAATGAAGGATCACGCCTATAAGGAGCACTGCTATGTATATCAGGCATCAGCCTAGGCCAGTGGTTGGCAAACCACAGCTCGCGAGCCACATGCAGCTCTTTGGCCCCTTGAGTTTGGCTCTTTCACAAAATACCACGTGCAGGCGCTCACGTACAGTGCAATTGAAACTTTGTGGCCCATGCGCAGAAGTCGGTTTTCGGCTCTCAAAAGAAATTTCAATAATTGTATTATTGATATTTAGCTCTGTTGACTAATGAGTTTGCCGACCACTGGCCTAGGCTATCACATATCCCATCCTACTTCATTCTCGCAATAAGCACACAGGCTGGAATTCTTGTGTCTATTTTTAAAAAAAGATATTTTATTGATTTCAGAGAGGAAGGAGAGGGAGAGAGAGATAAAAACATCCATGATGAAGGAATCAGAAACACCAATCAGAAAGGATATATGCACCCCTATGTTCATAGCAGCAAAATGTATAAGAACTAAGATTTGGAAACAGCCTAAGCGCCCATCAGTAGATGAGTGGATTAAAAAACTGTGGTACATCTACACAATGGAGTTCTATGCTGCTGTAAAAAAAGAAGGAACTTTTAACATTTGTAACAGCATGGGTGGACCTGGAGAGCATTATGCTAAGCAAAATAAGCCAGTCGGAGAAAAATAGATATCACATGATCTCATTCATTTGTGGGATATAATGAACAACATAAACTGATGAACAAAAACAGATCCAGAGACATCGAAGAAGCATCGAACAGACTGACCAACCTCAGAGGGAAGGCGGGGGGCTAGGGGAGGGGTTTAGGAGAGCACCAAAGGACGTGTATACATGCACATAAGCATAACCCTTGGACACAGACAGTAGGGGAGTAAAGACATGTGCTGGGGGGTGGGAGTGGCTGGGGAGAGGTCAATGAGGGGAAAAGGAGACATATGTAATACTTGAAACAATAAAGAATTTAACAAAAAAACAACAACACATCAATGATGAGAGAATCGTTGACTGGCTACCTCTTGCACACCACACAGTGGGGAAGAGCCCACAACCCAGGCATGCACCCTGACTGGGAATCAAATCTCAAACTCCAGGTTCATAGGTTGACACTCAACCACTGAGTCATGACAGCCGGGCTGTGTCTATTTTTTAGAGATGAGGAACAAGTAAGATATGTTTGCTTATCTGCAAAGCCCTTGCTTTATCTGCTACCATGTTCCCATTACTTATAATGCATGAGGTCAAGCAGGTGATTAGTTAGAAGACTCTGAACATTCAGTTGTCTGTCTCACATGAATCCCAGACAAAATAACTCCAAAGTGAAAAGGAATGGAAAGAATACACACTATGCAAACTGCAGATGGGGAAGAAACCAGGAAATACTATTGGAAAATGTCTTGTTTTGACTTTTTTTAAAAAAAGTAGTTTGGACTTCACGATTGCTAGTTTTTAAGTGCATATCTTATGAATAACAATCCACACTTTATTTTGTGACTCAGGGTAAGACAGAACTGAATTACTATTACCACTGCTGGTGAGTTAAATATGACCCGATGCTGTAAATGTGCTCTACAGTATTTTACACTTAAATCCTGACTAATCATTTGCTGATGTTTGTTGAATCAAATAAAACTGAGCTAAATCATTCCACTGTCTTCTTCCAAGCTGCTAGTGTGGCTTTATCTTGCTACTAAAAGGAGATGAATGGGCAGAGGCTAACAATATTGTTTCTTCTCTCTGCAGCAAACAGCTCTCTGTAAAGCTCCAAACGACAGAGGGGATCAATTACTTTCACTTGTCAATGAGGACATAACAAGAAGTGACCTGGACAAGATAAGGGAGGCCTGAAAATGGCCTCTCTCCTGATGTCTCTCTATTTCACGAGACTGGATGATGTTGCTTCTATTTATAAACTCATCTGAAAATGCATGAGCTTTGCAAGGTCTTTTTCCTCTGTGGCTGCATCTTGAAAGGGCATACATTAGAATAATAACATCAAATAACCTAATTCCTTGGAGTAAACAATGGCAATTTATATAAACACCAACTTACTAGCAAGCAGGAAAAAAAAGGCACATAAAAGAGACAACAGAGCATCTCAATCTTGAGAGGGGTGAAGACATTTCAATGAAGCTGAAATTTGCAAGCGGGTAGGGTGATAAAGTGACACTGTTAGGTGGAGGAACTGGTGGACACAATCAACCAGTTGTGTCATTTTGTAAAAGCTACAAGCCTCTTTGAATTTCATTTTTTCATTTATAAGATTGCAATAATACCTCACAGGGTTGCTGAGAAGATTAAATGATTAACATGAAAACTAAATTCATTAGCATCCTGTATACTAGTAATGTCTAACCAGTAGTAGATAATCAATAAATGATCATCACCATCATTATATTCAAGAGGTCAGAAACGATTTTCACCAAATCTGTTTGTATTAGCTTGTCCAAATCAATGTCATAGGCAAGATGTTTTTAATGTGTTTTAGTATCTGATTCTTTTACAAATCTTATTAAAAACATTCAAATGTACACCATGTGACCTAGTTTTAGAGATTGGGCATTGAAGGAATACAATGAGAGAAAGAGAAAAGCATACTCTTTGAGTATTCTGACCCAGCACCCTGCTTTGCTTATATAAAAGCAGATCTAGACTTCCCAGGCTCTTAACATCCGCACGGATTAAGAAGTCCTTGGTCACCCTGTAAATAGCATTGGAGCTTTAGCTGTAGCCCAGGACTCCCTTGGGAGCTATCAGCTTAAACAAGCCTCATCTAAAATTTAGACAGGAGGAAACAGGGACACTGAGAAACGTTACTTCTTCCCCGTCTGGCACTGCAGGGCATGAGGAGCTTCCTTCTAAATTCCAAGAAAAAATCAAGCCTAGAAAAGTCAGTGCTAGCAGAAGGGTTGTGGAGGACAGGGGACTGTGGACATCATTCATTCATAGGGATCTCAGGAGTCGGAACCAAAACAACGAACAGCATGCAACACACACAAAATTTAAAGCTGATTTATTAGATTTTAATTACAGAATGCTCCTTTTTCTTAATAGCTTGTTACTACATTTTTATTTTATTTTTAAAAATATATTTTTATTGATTTCAGAAAGGAAGGGAGGAGAGAGATATAGAAACATCAATGATGAGAATCATCGATTGGCTCCCTCCTGCACGGCCCGTACTGGGGATCGAGCCTGCAACCTGGGCATGTGCCCTTGACTGGAATCAAACTCGGGACCCTTCAGCCTGCAGGCTGACATTCTGTCCACTGAGCCATACTGGCTATGGCTACATTTTTAAATTAAGTCAGATAATAGAGGGGCACATACAGAGTGCTCAGCACATGCCAAGACTGGCCCTCAGTGCAATGCATATATTAGCAAATATAAGGCTTACAACACCCTGATGAGGTAGTTGCTATGAGTATCCTCAGTTTTCAGAAGAGGCACAGAGACAATATGCCCATGATCACACAGCTAAAAGGCAGCAGCAGAGTCAGTCCCTGAACCAAGGCCGATGGGTTACAGAGTCCATGCTCTTTATCTGTACTGGTTGCTTCACTGTAAGGGGGAACTCAATGTCAGCAGACTTCCCTGTAGACCATCTTCAGACTGAGTAGAGCTGATTTTCATCTTCCGTTTATCGTGTTTTGCTTATTCAATATTATGTTATTAGACAATATCTTTGAGATATGTTTAAATCACAGATAATAGTTGTATTTTGCTCCCACGGCATTCTCATAATGTATTTAAAGGTACATGATTATGGATCGCTGAAAAAAATCTTCCACTACTGTTTAAGAATTGTTCTGTTGGTGAAAAATTCATTGAGAATTATTGTGTTTCAGAAAAAGATAACTGATATCAGTTTTTGAGATGTTCTAACACTTTAGGGCATCTATCATTTCAAGAATAAGCTGCACAGTTTTAATGAGCTATAATGAGGAAAGAAGGTAATATGACCCAGTAAGACACACTGAAAAAATATTGTTTAGAAACTTCACTTTGTCAAGGTAAGCCACTGTTTTCTGATCAGAAAGTAGCTAGCCCTTACGTGGTAAGTGGAGGAGAGAAAAGGAGAAATTGAATGATCTCTGTTCATTTTTCCTTCTATGACGACCTAGAAAAAGATAGATGGAGGGATAGAATGGAAGGAAAGGACAGATTGGAATGTGGAAGTACCCTTCCAGTGGGAGATGAACGAGGGCCAAGGGAGGAAGGATGCCTGCTGACAACTGTCATTTCCACAGAGTTACTGGAGCAAAATGATATCTAACACCGAGAAGAAAATTTGAGTGTCTAGATTTTTTACATGGCTGCAGATGTCTCCTTTTGCTGACGAAAATTATTTTTAAGTTAGAGCTTCTTTAAAGACAGCAGATTACAAGGCCAGCCAGAGACTCGGGGAGAGCCAATGAGGGTCTGAGGGCTTTGGATTGAGCTATCCACTGGCTGGGGGAATTAGGAAAACATCCCAAGCAAAGCCTCCGATAAATGCAAGTCAAAGTAAATTTCCATCCCAGACTACATTGTGCTGTGCCGAATTCAGTACAGTTAGCCAAATGTCCTGATTTGTACCTAGGCAACAGTCTCTTTGAATTCTTATCCATATTCTATTTATCATTTTACTTCTCTCATGAAGAATATTTAGTTACTTCATACTGTCTATATTTTTAAGTACATGAAAGTGTGTAGAAACATTGAGAGTCAGAGCAATCAATCTTCACTGATTCAAAAACTTGAAAGCAGCAAATAAACAAAGACCAAAAAAAATCAGCCCAGCTGGCCTGACTCAGTGGTTGAATGTTGATGTATGAGCCAGGAGGTCATATGCCCCAGTTGGGGGCTCAATCCCCAGTGTAGGGTGTGCAGGAGGCAGCCGACTGATGATTCCTCTCATCATTGATGTTTCTATCTCTCTCTCTCCCTTCATCTCTGAAATCAATAAAAATATTTTAAAATAAACAAACAAACAAAAACTCATAGACACAGACAAAAGTGTGGTGGTTACCAGAGGGAAGGGTGCTGAGAGCTAGTAAAGGGTCAAGGATGTAAAATATATGGTGATGGAAGATGGTTTAACTTTGGGTGGTGAGTATACCATGTAATATATACAGATCATGTATCATAGAAACGTACACTCGAAAACTATATAATATTATTAACCAATGTCACCCCAATAGACTTAATTAAAAAATGTTCTATCAGGAGGTTTGAGATTTAGAGTAAAGAAATAGCCAATCATGTTATGCAATTCCAAGTCTGTTTTAGAAAAAAAAAAGCCATTATAGTGCTATGGATATCACTTTATTACTATAAAAATAATGAAGTACAAATAAGTACCAAATAGAGAAATATGGCAAAAATTAGCAATTATATCAATAAGGAAAAAGTTTTTGATATACTTAGGCAGTATAAAAAGTGAAAAGTAAAACTGACAGCCATAGAACTTGCTGCTCTTTTACTTCCTATTCCCAAATAGATCATGAATATTCTTATGAGTAGGAAAGAAAGAGAGAGCTATCAAATGATGTGAAGAAGACTAAAGTCACGATTGGGTAAAAAAAAAAAAAGCTGAAATAGCAAAGGAGACCTACAACTTAGATTTTAGGTTTCTAATACACTGTATACATTTTTAGCCAAGAGCATGAAAACAATATTAGATCCAAATAGAATCGCCGTTATTTCCTTTCACTTCTTTGTACACAAGGATCTATTGCCAAACCATCTTCTCATTTGTACCTTTGAGCATCTCCTGGCCTTGACCATACTACAGGTGTTCATTCCCTCAAATCCTAAGCCATCTGTCTTGAACATATTAGCTGCTGACAATCCAAAGCCAGGCTCCTGTTGGCTTGGAGGAGTTGAGAGGAATTGGGCAGGGAGGGAGCTCTTCAACAAGAGCCAAAATTTAGAGGCGATGAGATCGACAGTTTGGGAAGATATAGTGCTGACAGATGTGGTTTAGCCCTACAACTAGCCAGAGGGTTGAGAAATTACAGCAAGAATTCCATTATCAACATATAGTTCAGGCCCGATTCCAAATACTGTGATGCCCTCTCCCTAAATGCTCTTAGCATATTTAACTACATGTTCAAAGAATTAAAAATAATGTATATCAGCATTAGACAAATGGCTTTGCCACTTTCCTACCACTAATGCCAATTCTAACCACCCGCCTTGGTCTCCTTCCCATCCTATAATCTCCTTTCCTAGCATCCTTAAAAATGAAAACAACAACAACCAATACTCTCAATACTCTCGGGTCTTGAGTATCTATAATAATAAAAGTGTAATATGCTAATTAGACCAGACATCCTTCCCAATGAAGCCGGGGCTACGAGGGAAGCCTGGGTCCCGGGTGTCAGAAGGAAGCTGGTGCCAGCAACCGGGGGAAGGAAGGCCTACTCTTGCACAAATTTAGTGCATCGGGCCTCTAGTTATATATACATGAGAAGGGAATTACTTACTGCATATTTTATCTGTGTGAGATTTTTTAACTATCACAAGTAATATTTTTGCAACCATTTACATAGTAAGTTCCCTCCTGAATCTTTCATTGTGATGAAGGTTCGCACTAGATCTGAGCCTCTGCAATGAAGGAACAACAATCTATGTTTTCTTTGTGTTCCCAGTACCCAGCACAGTACCTAACCACTTCCGCCCAACATCCATTCACTGAGCAAGTATTTTTGTGGTGCTAAATACTGTATTTGATGCTGGCCATAGAAGTGGTTAGTAAATAGAAAATTTCTGCTTTTATGGAGCTTACATTCAGCTTCTATAGCAAATGTTCGGACCCTTAGTAAATGTTTTATGAATAAATAGATGGTTACTTAAACAACAACAAAAAAAAGCTTGTAAAGATAATCTAAACTGGAATACACAGTTAACTTTAATCTTGTTACCACCAGTGCAAGTCATCCAGTTCATGAACTGGACAGGTAGAATGAGAAATGAGCATGTGTGTGTGCCTGTATGTGCGTGTGTGTGTGTGTGTGTGTGTGTGTGTGCGCGTGCACTCATACATGTTTCTATTTCATTCTCAAGAATGACTGAAATGATAAAAATATTTTTCTAAGTATTAACACTATTAAGTAGTAGTTACCCTAGGAATTTATTTATAAATCAGCAATTTCCAAAAAATGTTTAACAGAATTTAATTATGTAGGCATATTGATATTTTGTGACATTCCAAAATAGACTCAAATGGTGAAATAAGATTGTAACAGTTATAGATTTCTTTCCATAGGTCTTAATAGAACTTTTTGCATAATAATATGAGGTATGGTTCTCTAGGAGAACATGCTTGCCTAACTTACTTTACTATAAAAATTCTTTTTTGAGGACATTGAATAAAGTACACCTTGTTTTATATGCATATAAATAAGCAGAGTGGATTCTGGGTGCTCCTCCTGGATCCCCCTTCAAGGTCAATGCACTCATCCTCAGCTGCTGAAAATGTTAGGGGCTGATGTCCACAGATGTATCCTCACTGGGCATTGCCCTCAGCTCCAGGGAACTGCCCCCCACAGGCTTACCTGTGGCCTATGACCAGACAATGACAGAATAGAAAGGCTCCACTCCCTTGTCTCAACTTGAGACATCTTAAGCACCATCCAGCTCCAGACTTCCCTGTAGAATCGGCTAAGAAATCAGCTGCATCCACAAAGCAGGTCATCGGCCCTCTCTGTCCCCTCATGCCTCCCCTACATCCTACTTCCTCACAGGTATGTCCCTCCCACAGCAAGCCCAGTAAAATGTCTCCATGCAAGTAAGTCTCCATCCCAAGCCCCTTCCCTACCCCCGTCTGCTTCTCAGGAACCCAATCGAAGACAATAAGCATTATGTCAACAGATATGTAAATGCTCAGAAGTATTGAGCCACTCACTTCTGTGTGACCAAAAGTATGTTTCCCTCCCAGGGGAACTAAAACTTTGATTCATAAATTACTGAGCCTCAATTTATCTTCCAATTATATGAGAATGCCTTTATTGTGAATACTTCTTTTTCTGAAAATCCTTCTCAGTATTTTAATCTATAAAATTCATTTGAGAGATAGCCATGTGCAGCACCTGCATTCATTTCTAACATGGCATTGAACTTTTATCTAAATTCAAAATCAAGTCCCTCCCAGGTATTCAAGTCATCAGTAGCCGAGCTCAATTTTAGGCTCCTTTCTCTGACTTCAAAGTCAAGCCTCTTTCTACTGTGTCTTACCAAAAATTAGTAATGGATTTGTGAATAGAGAAAAAAATCCACATGCCTTTTGTGTTGAAATATATCCATTTCAAGTTGTGCTGGAATATATCTAAAGTGAACTATCAGCTTTCTAAGAACAATGACCCTTCCTTAAGCAAATTTGACATGTAATGATATAAGTTTACATACATACACACATGTGCACATACACAATCATATTTAACAGCTGAAGTGAACCTAGAGTTTTCCTAGACAACTCTCTCAGTTTTAAAGCAGAAAAAAAACACAGGTCCAGAGCGGAGGAGTGATTCTTAATGTCCTATAGGTAGTGGTAGAATTCAGTCTGACTTCCAAAAACTGAACTTGAAATATTTCAGCCTCTCCTTCAGGCTCATGGTGGAGGTCACAGAGAGTGATTATCCACTTGACCTCGCAAAAATATCATTTAGGTATGAAATTACAACAGAATTGTTTGAGTTAGGGCACATTTGATTTCTAACAATTTTTAATTTAAACACCTTCTCCAGGACACAGTACATGCATAAAAGCTAAGAATACACGTAAACACTATAAAAAACCACCTTTCATTCTCAGCACACACCGTGAGCTTTATGATTTAATAAATCATCAGCGAGAGATTCAATCAGCCATCCACAATCTGAAAATCGACCATTAAAGAAACATTTAATGACGCACATGGACTGAAACAAAACACACACAGAGAGACTGCACCACTTTAACAATTTCACCAGAAAATGGTTTTATAAACATCTTTCTCTGTGCTTATCTTTTTATAGATTCAATCAGCACTACCTTCACAGAAATCATGCATGGAGATGCCATGGCAACCGCTGCATTCTGCACAGACCCACACACAACATCAACATGCCTAAATGACTGTACCTCACGCCCACTTACGTCTATTAGATTTGAATTCTAGATATAAAAATAGCAACAGTGATTTCTTTTTTGCCAACTAGGGGCTCTGTTATTGAATTTTTAGGTGATGTAAACAACGTGATAGTGGAAAGGGCAAAAGCAAAAAAAAAAAAAACCCAAAGGGAGGAATGAACCGTTCAGCACGTCTAGATCTACCCACCACCAACTGATTCTTTGGGGCTTTGATTGCAGGGGGTCTTACCTCAGTCCTGGGCAACTCAAATGAGGCCTTTGTTGGCAATAAAACAGAATCAGTAGAACATGGGATCAGTACTTTTCTACCCCAAAAGTAAAGGACCTTTTTAAATCGTTAAACCTTTCCACCATTTAAAATGAATGGTTTTGAAAACCAATTGCAGGAGACAAATGTCTTTTTTAAAAATATATATTTTATTGATTTTTTTACAGAGAGGAAGGGAGAGGGAGAGAGAGTTAGAAACATCGATGAGAGAGAAACATCGATCAGTTGCCTCCTGCACACCCTCTATTGGGGATGTGCCTGCAACCAAGGTACATGCCCTTGACCGGAATCTAACCTGGGACCCTTGAGTCCGCAGGCTGACGCTCTATCCACTGAGCCAAATTAGTCAGGGCAAATGTCTTGATGTGAGTAATTGTTCAAGTAACCTTAGTCTTCTTTCTTGAATACCTGAGAGAATGGCTATAGAGTAGGTCTAATACTATATCCAGGTAGTGCCAGCTACTTAAATAGAGTAAAAGATGATGGATACTATGATAGGGACAAGGGATACGAGAAAATATTGACACCTGGTTTGTGGTTGTGTTTTGCCAAGTTTTACAGGACTGACCAGTAACAACAGAATCGCCCCTGGTGTTGGTTAAAATGCTGATTCCTGGGTCTCACGGCAGTTCCACCGAATCAGAACCTAAGATGTTTTACTACTCATGAGGCAGGTGATCCTTTGGAAAAATGCCAAAGGAGGGAACCCAGATGGAAAGTGCAAAGGACCCATCAGTCACTAGGAGCCCATGTGAACTTGAAAATGGGTGAGATCTGGAGGTTTTAAGGGAAGTAGCACTGTGCAGCTCTTGTGGCTTTGTTAAATGGCTCCTGGTGGGGAAATGCTTTTTGAAGATAAAGACAATAATTAGGGAATGTAAGCAGAGGCAGGAGACATAAAACAGCCACTCAGGAGGTACAATTACGCTGCTACTTACTAGAGCAAAGTGTCTTATCAATTGTAACCACACAATGAAGCCACAACAATAATTATAGTCCATCTTTATAACTCTTTACAGTTTGAAACACTTATTTAATAATTCACATGGAGATGGGCATGGAATGTTTAAAGAGCAACGTCCTAGAAAGCCAAGACAGCTTTATCTTCATCTGCGAAACCTGACTGTAAGATCCTGAGGTCTTGAGATCTCCACCCCCTAGAACACTCTTGGTTCATATGAAGTGCTCAGTAAATAGTGGTTGGATGATTAATGAATGAATGAACAGTATAGCTAAAGAGAAAATAACTTAGAGGAAATGAGGGAAGGGTCCATTCTTAGATAATATCTGACAGTATATTGTTCCCTTGTCTGTAAAAGTCAAGCACCTAAATGAAGCAGCATATGGGACAGCAGTGGAGATGGGGGTGAAAGGAGCAGGTTCCCGGGCAGCTCTAAGAGGGTGTGATGATCACTTTTTAAGATGGAGAGCCACAGCTACTGAGTTGGAGTTGTTCAATAACAAAAAAAGGAAAAGCATTAGCTAGAGGGGTAGAAATCCAGGTGCCGACACTTGCAATGTAAACATTGGCTCCCTATAGTCAGAATAATTGCTATAAGAAAGTAAGTCCAATGTAAGCTGATATGACACAGGCTACTACCTTAAAGACAGCAGGGGTATTTCCTCTGATCACTGATGTCGAAGGCTCTCGCCAATGCTTTAATGGAGAGTAGTTTGCTTTCAACGCCAGCATTACATCTGCATTAAATGTAGTCTGAGATATGGGTGTGTGTGTGTGTGTGTGTGTGTGTGTGTGTGTGTGTGTGTGTGTGTGTGAAAGAGAGTCTACAATACTATTTGGCTAATCTAAAAATGTACCTCCAGCCCTAACTGGTTTGGCTCAGTGGATAGAGCGTCAGCCTGCGGACTCAAGGGTGCCAGGTTCAATTCTGGACAAGGGCATGTACCTTGGTTGAGGGCACATCCCCAGTAGGGGGTGTGCAGGGAGCAGCTGATCGATGTTTCCCTCTCATCAATGTTTCTAACTCTATCCCTCCCCCTTCCTCTCTGTAAAAATCAATTAAATATATATATATTTTTTTTAAATGTACCTCCAGTATTATTGAAGCTAAATCTATGAACCAAACAGGAGAAGTTCTCTGCCCATAGGCTACAAGGCATTTGAGTAGTACTCTCCCCACATTCCTGCCACGGACATACAAACACCCAAAATGGCACAACATCACTCACAGATATCTTTTTGAAGGTCATGAGGTAACTGCAAGGTTAACTCCTGTAGGCTTAGGTATTTTCATTTTATAAAAAATGCAATTGAGATACAACAATACAGAAAGTTCATCAAGCCAAGAAAAACTAGAGCAGAGATTTAATCTAAGGTCTCTTACTTCAAAAATCATCTTTTAAAAAAATAGAAAATTGGGTAATAGAATAAAATTAGCTATTTTAATATAGAATTATGCATTTTTTTTCCAATATGCTCTTTAAAATGTCATGCTCTAATTTTATAGCTGTGTTTTGGCAGGGGTTCACCATGAAAAGTCTAGATAAAATTCCATTTTACAATTCTTTATATAGAAATGTAAAGTCAGAGACGAACACCAACTACTATAAGTTCAGATTCCATACATTTTGATGTGTGGGGGAAAGAAAAAAAACAGCAGAAAAATGTTGGAAGTTTCTATGCAAGACTTCTATTTGTGAAGGAAAATTACATCAATAAGGAACTCAAAAGAATTCATCTTTTCATTGGAGAAACCTGGCAGAGGGCATCTTAACCAAATGATCAACATTCACCTCACCAGTAATGAAACGTATTGCTATCAGGTGCCTCCTTGCAGGCTGTTCTGAGAAGGCCACAACATTTTCTGTGGCATTTTGTCCAACCCCTCCCTTCCGGTATCCATTTTCTTAGTTTCTGTTTCTATGAGTATGTTTTTGCTTTGTTTTGTTTGTTTTGTTGTAAATTTTCACATATAAGTGAAACCATTCAGAATTTGTCTTTCTCTGCCTGACTTATTTCACTTAGCATAATACCCTTTAGATCCATCCATGTGGTCTCAAATAGCAAGAATTCATTCTTTTTTGTTACTGTATATCATTCCATTGTGTACATGCCACATATTTTTAATCCATTCATTTATCTATGGACACCTAGTTTGCTTCCATATCTTGGCCACTATAAATAATGCAATAAACATAGAAGTGCATATATCTTTGAACTCGTGTTTTCATTTTCTTTAGATAAGCACCCAGAAGTGGAATTGCTAGGTTGTATGGTATATCTATCTTTAGTTTTTTTGAGGTATCTCCATACTGTTTTCCATTGGGGCTGCGCAAGTTTGCAGTCCCACAAACAGTGCATGAGGGTTCCCTTTCCCATATTCTTACAACACATGTTATTTGTTGACTTTTTTATAATAGCAGCCAAACAATGATTATCTCTCATCATTGATGTTTCTATCTCTCTCTACCTCTCCCTTCCACTCTGAAATCAGTACAAATATATATTTTTTTAATTCACAAAGTAAATATAAAATGCATAGAGTAAATAAGGGGATTATAAACAAATAATAGTAACCATGGACTGTGGCTTAAGTCAGTAACCTTTACACATTTTTTGCTCATTTTTTATGAAAAAAAATTTTCAAGAAAAGCTTGTGCATCTTTAAGTTGACATCTAAAATTTGTTTTTATTTTATAACTAATTGAAAAAGGTGTAATTTCTGGCAAATAACAAAACATGACACTTTTTAATTAAATTGTCAGACTATACTGTAAAATCTCTTTAAAGTCATCTAAATAAACAGCAAGTTGAGAATCACAATCATTCATTTAATAAACAAAAGCACACTCTTCTTCAACCTAAAATTTCATCTCAATCATTATTTCCTGTAAACTCACATTTTTATTCCAATTCCATCACAGAATTTTATTCTTAAATAAATACTTTTTTTTTGGTATGAAAGCCTTTAATGATCTTTGAATGATACTTCCGTTTAACAAAAATATGTGTGTAAAATGAAAGGTAAATTGTTTTTGCACATCCACTGACCATAAAGTTTAAGCATAAAATATTATTTTGGAATTGAGTTATCATTATAAATATTAGATGGCTCAATTTAAAAAATATATAAATAATTACTAACAACAAAAGTAAAATATTATTGGTAATAATCACTTTATTAAATGGATGGTGCTGGTGTTTTCCTCTTGTAATTCATATATCTAACAATGAATACTACATATTGCCATTACTATAAATAGCATTGTAATAAATAAGACAAAATTCAACACTAATTCCTTTCCTAGTTTTCATTTTCTTTATTTTTAAGTTCAGGAAAAAATGTGTTCATCTAAATAAATAAATGGGGATGTTTAATTTTAGCAAGGCATTTAAGTCTCCAACTCTTTTCATGCAGTTTCCAAAAATATTACATAACAATCACACAAAATCTATTTTTAATGATCTTCAGACAACTAGTCGATTAGATATTATTGAATTGAAAACAACTTTCTTGCAAAAGGCGACTTTTTTTGCCCAGGCATTAATGTCATTCCCCTTTCAACAATGCCACCAAATTTTCCATAAACTCATGCTGTGAAAAGAATGGGGTTGTTCAAAATCAGACTCATTCTCTCCCAGTTAAATTTGTGGGAAAACAGAAATTAATGTGGAAACTGAGGATCTGGAAATTTATTCTCTTGAAACTATCTCTTTTCTCAGGTACCATGGAAAATTACTCAGCCATAAAAAGAATAAAATCTTCCCATTTGTGACAGCAGGGGTGAACCTAGAGGATATCGTGCTAAGTGAAATAAGTCAGAGAAAGACAAACGCCATATGATGCACTTAAATGTGGAATCTAAAACAAACAAACAAACAAAAACAACTAGACACAAACTCATGGATACAGAAAAAAAAAAAAACTGGTGGTTGCAGGGGGTGGAGGAAATGGGTGAAAAGAAGGGATTAAGAAGTACAAATTGGCAGTTACAAATAGTCACAGGGATGTAAAGTATAGCATAAGGAATATAGTCAATAATATTGTAATATCTATGTATGGTGCCAGGTGGGTACTAGACTTATTGGAAAGAGACTGGACAAAAATTGTACACCTATGGATGAGGACAGTTGGGGGGGTGTTAAGGGCAGAGGCTGGGGTAGAAACCAGGTGGAGGGGAGCTATGGGGGAAAAAAGAGGAACAATTGTAATAATCTGAACAATAAATATTTATTAAATTATTAAAAAATAAATGTATAACCACTATGCAGTACACCTAAAACTAATATAATATTGAATATCAACTGTAATTGAAAAAACGAGTCAGGAGGAAACTATCTCTTTTCTAATTTGCCCCTTGGAAAAAGTTTTGTTTATTCCAGGGATATGCACACCTATAGATTATTCCAGACACAAGCAATTTTCACCAAGAAAGTGCACAGAATTTAAGCCACATGGGGAAAGATTTTAACAATAAAGCTTCATTGTATTGAATATGTCTCATCGAATTATGGAATACTTCCCAAAGTATCTTCAAAGAAAAACTAGTCTTTTGAATTACTGTATGCAAAGTAGTTTCAAATGGTCCATTACACCTGGAAAATATTGCTCTATCTATTCCCCTGGGAAGAATTACCATCCACATTAGCATACTTGAGGCCCTGAAAAGTTCTACAGTAAATAATACAGTTTACCTTTATTCAACTCACATATCCATAAATTCATTTGCCTCTTTTTGGTTATAATCTTTCTGAACACACTCTCAGAACTGCTGAGTGATGATTTTTGAATGTCAGGGTTACACTACCTTTCTCCTAGTGAAATCCATGGAAAGTGGCCATGCCCTTGATAGGTGTTTAATAAATATTTGTGAACTGATTTACTGATTCATATGAGAAGGGAAGGAAGTGGACAAGAGAGGAAAACTAAATACAAATCAATTAGCATGGATTGTATCACCAAGGAAAGCTTTAAACAAAACCAATAGCTTATCCAATAGAAGCAAGTGTAATGCTGTCAATAGGAAGCAAAGCTATTGCCCAGGAAGCCATCTAGCTTGCAACATTGCTTCCCCCAGGGAGCCCTGGCTCTCAGGGAGGAAAACACCACATAAAACGCTCAATGTGCAGTCACTGCTACAAGATCATAGAGGATTAAGCCTCTCAACAGCAGTGACAGAAGCATAATCCCTGTCATCACAGCATTCACTGGAAGATCCTTCACTTGGGAAAAAAAAAAAAGTCATTGCTTTGTATCCTCATCCAATGTGACTCCAAGAGTACAGTTGACCCTTCTTTGGAGCGCTCTCTGCAATAGAGAGATAGCAGAGGTAATCTGCTTTATAAATAACTACATCCTTTACGGTACACCAAAAGGAGAACTGGACTGGGAGCCAAAAAAGGCAGCAGGCATCTCTGTCTTTTCCATTGACCAGCTGGGTCAAGTTGAGTTGTCCCTCAACTTATCTTGGCCTCCATTTCTCCATCTGTCAAAATCTTATCAACTTAAATATGTCCTGGATTATAGGATCCCTTCTTTCTAATTGTGAGGGGGAAAAAAATCTTCTTTTAAAAAGAATACTTCAACATTCCCTTGCCTTAGATGCAAGAAAATAATGTCCCGGTAAATGTTTGCTTTAATTGATTTGATTGCCTAACTAGTTCTGCCATGTGCCTCCAGAACACTACATTTAAGTCAATAATCAGAATGCTCTGAGGAAAAAAATTTGACCCCATTAGTATAAAAAGATGGCAAGGACCCCAAAGAGTGCATTAGAGAAACAGGGTCAACTTTAATAGCATTTCACAGCCTATTGTATCTTTGGAGAACAAGCCACGTATTCCAACTCTCATCATCACAACTTGTTACAGCCAAGTAGAAAGATTCTTTTAAATTTTTATTGAATTTACTGGGGTGACATTGATTAATAAAATTATATAGGTTTCAAGTGTAAGATTTTATAATACATCATTTTCATATTATATTGTGTGATTTTTAAGGATTAAGAAAATCAACTGTTTTTTTCATTTAAATATAAGTTTAGGCATATTTTTATTGGTGATTTCAAAAATCTTATGAAATTGGCAGAAAGGATTTTAGTAATAGTATAATAGTCAATTGTAAAATCAAAATTAATGGAGAAAAGTATTCTTTTAGTTCTCAGTGGGTAAAGAAAACGTTTAATTAACACAGTAAACGTGCTCTCCTTCACCACTCTCTAACAGTGATGACAAGAGAAAGAACACAGAATTGGGTCAGTCCCTCTTGATGACAGGACTATAATGAGTGACAAAGTGAAGTAAGCTTATTATACAAAGTGAATAGGCATAATTTTCTGTGATTTTTTTCACAGTTATTTGATGGCTTTATATTGCTATATGACTTATTCCCCTCTGAGTGCCTAAAGTTCTTGCTGTGTGATTTGTTGAGGGTTTCAATTTTCAAGATTTGTTTGCATGAACAAGGGCTTTCACATGACACATTCCAGGGAAAAAGTTCTCCCATTGTTACGTTTGGTTATAATACTATGTCCGATCATTTCAAAGCAGTATCCCAAGTATCTGTTTATGTTAATATTTTAAAATATGTTTTTATTCATTTTAGAGATCCACCTTCTCAACTTCTAAGACTCTGCAGCTGAGCATTGAGTAAAATCACACAGTCATGCACATAGGTGCTATCACTAAGTATTGTCTCAAACATCACCTGAGACCTCAAATGTGCCCAATGAGATATCTCTGTATCCTCACCCAACTCTCATCTTCTTCAACAAGTAGTTCAAATGATCACCTCATTCATTAAAGTTCTGCTCTGCTCAAGTATTACCAGCTTTCCCAGCCTCTCCATGAGGTTGTTTGAAAGTCTGGTCCCATCAGAGCTAGTGATATCTGCTTACAATGTCTGACTACAGAGTTAATACTTGTTGCATGGATAAACGAATCAATATTATTTCTACTTACTGGCCCTACTGCATTTCATAATCTGTTCCAGGATCTGCTCTCCTCGTGTACCTCTCCAGCCCCTGGACCACAAAGTCCTTGAGTCAGGATTATGTCTTATCCATCTTCATATCCCTATCACTGCCTCCATAGTGCATACTATATTCTGAATCATTTTTTCTTGACTGAATATATCAATACAAAAATAAATTGAAATAATCAGTTCATTCATTCAGCTATTACTTACTAAGCACCTATTATGCATCTCTACTATGCTGGGAACTAGAAATACAAAGATTATTGGAGTGTACTGACTAACTGGGCAGAGAGATGCAAACATACATTTGCTGTATTATACAATAATCACTCTGGGGAAAGTATGTACAAAGTATTGTAGAAACACAATGGACAAAGCACCTCATGTGTTGGAAACGGCAAGAGAGGCTCCAGATATGCTGTTTGAGCCAATGCTTCAAATACTTCCCTTTTTGTGATCAGTAAACAAACATTATGATCCTCATTATTCTTCTGAATTAACCTTCTCTATTAGCAGGGTGGTTTTTTTTGTTGTTGTTTCAAACCAAAGGTTACCTACTAATGAAGGAGAAAAACATAAGCCTGGACTGGTTTGAATCCCTCATCCAGAGGAGGGTAGAGCACCTTGGTGGACAGTCTACAAAAATTATATGCAGTGCCCGAGAACAGTTTCCAAAGTACAATATGAAAGTCTGTTATTTTAAAAAAGGGAGAATGTGTGCTGGGAATGCAAAGTCATCAAACCATGGACAGATTCTGGTTCTCAAATCAGCAATGTTTCCTCTTGTAAATTGCAAAAAATGTGCTTCCTGGTTAGATCCATTTAGAATATTTCAGTTGGAAAAAGTGGTAACCTGACACAAAGATGTTTCAACAAACGGGAATATGTTTTTCTCACTAAACAAGGATTCTGGAGGTGTCAGTGTAGGACTGGTGCAGTGACCACTTGCATCTTAGGGCTTCATCTCAACGTGCGGCCCGGGAGCTGCTGGTATCAATCCATTCACTGGTATTTACTCGTCTGTGATGGTGTTATGGATTGCTTTATGTCCTGGCAATATTCATATATTGTAGCACTAACCCATGATATATATCTCTAACATATGATAACTATGTCACATGTGTGCACAAAGAAAAAGGTCATGTGAGGAAACAGTGACAAAGTGGCCACCTGCAAGCCAAGGAGACAGGCCTCAGGAGAAACCCAATCTGCCAGCGTCTTGATGCTGGACTTTCAGCCTCCAGAACTGTGAGAAAATACATTTCTGTTGTATAAACCGTCCCATCTGTGGTATTTTGCTAAGGCAGCTTTAGCAAATGAATACAGATAAGGTAAGCACAGAGAATCAGAGTAAGCACTCAAAATCCTAGATAACAATTTAACAGAATTACTATATGCTTGTTGAATCTGTTACAATATTTATACTTGTATTTCCTATGTCTTTTTTATTTCATTTTTCTACTAATTCATTTCATTGTATTTTAATCAGTCAACAATATACTGGAGAACAATAAAAAATATAGAAATCATACCCGGCTGACATGGCTCAGTGGTTGAGTGTCAACCTATGAAACAAAATCCTCCCCTGCAGGCTTGATCCCTAGGAGGGAGCCTGCAGGGGGGGCAGCCTATCAATGATTCTCTCTCATCATTGATGTTTCTATCACTCTCTCCCACACCTTTTTTCTCTCTGAAATCAATTTTTTAATGGGAACTACATTTTTATACTATATGTTTATACTTTTTTACATACTCTTGAAGACAACCACTCTCCTCCTCTCCTGTAGTAACTCATACAATAAGAAGTCTCCCTAATCCTTCATCTGCTCAGAAAAGCACTGAAGAAAGGTATCCCTACACACACTTGATCCTCCTATGAGAAGACAAATGATTCATCTGATTTTTGAGATAATGCAAGTCTGACATTCACTCTTTTACGTTTATCCATTAGGCAGGATTCATGTACTTAACAGTCATTGTAGAGAAGTGAGCCTTTACCCTTGACTCTCAGACTCAGCAGGGTTCTAAGCAGCATGGTCTACCACTGAAGTCTAAGAAATACTCGGTGCCACTGGGTATCAAGTCTAGAGTTGTAGGAGGTTACAGGAGGCCCTTCTTTAAGTTGACTTCTGATACAATTACACTTTGTCAATAATTGAGAAATATTGTACTTTACATATCACTTGGCTCCTGTGTCTAATTCTCCATGGGTTCAGGATGTAAAACAAAGAGTGGCAAGTATTTACAAATCCTACCAATGCTAAATAGTCAGTCCTGTAAACTGACTTTCCTGTTGAAATTTGTTTTGTTGTTTTATGGGTGCAGCCATCACATTTGAGGCATTTCACTTCATCACAGATTGGTCACTCCACCAATGAATGCTGCTCCCACATTTAGCAGCAGGTGGTGGATTCCTGCTTTCTGAGAAATGCTAAGTATCTGGTAGCTCAGAACATGAAGTAATACTGGGTAGAAAGATGATGTGTTTTTCTTTGCTTTCTCCCTCATCCCACCTATACAGCCAAACTAGTTTTAACCATTTGAAGACTAACAGGCTCACATGAATTAGGTTTGAACACAAATCCAGTAGCTATATAATCATTTTTACTGGAGTTTTATTTATTCCAATTTTTTAAACTCCTCAAATTATAATTGTACTACTGTTACATTTATATTTAATTCTGCTCAAGGATTTGCTTGCAATTAGACCTAGAGTACACACATTACTGATTTATTGATGTTACTGATTTGGCTCTTTCTTCTACACCACATACCTTAAATTAAAATAATCTGAGGATGAGACGCATGACTTAGTCTTGCATACTCTCAGAGTGTTTCATAAAAGCCAGACTATGGGTGGCTTTTCCATGGCCATTATGAGAAACAAATGACTAGAACAAAAATCAGAAACAACAAAGGTCTTTCCTGATCTAGGTTAAGTTCTCTTGCTTTGTTCCCATGCATTCTGTATTTTCCCAGTGTTATCCCTCACTACCCTCTATTATAATCACATGTTAATTATCCTTCTTCCTTACTGGACCAAATATTTTGTGAAGGCAGGGAAACTATCTGTTTTGTTTAAGCCTCTATGCCCAGTGCTCTATTGTCTGTAAATTTTTTTTAAATGCTTTAAAGTGTCTGTTAAATAAATAAATGAATAGTAGATGGAGATAAAATACTAGGAAATTTGGAATTCACCACACACAACAACAACAACACACATGAATCAAATTTCAGAAACTAGGCAGGACAAGACTAGTTTGGCATGGTATCTTCTCTGAGATCCATTCTCCTAATAGTTCCTTCACCCAATCAACAACAACCATGAGTGGGGATGAGAAAAAAGACACTCTAGACTAGAAAAGATGCTACATATAGTTAACTATATTAAGAAAAGTCAATACCAATTCATTTTAAAAAATGAAAAAGTATTAAATGAATAAATACACCCAAGAGTATTTTTGAGAAAACTAAGAAACTATAATTAATAATAATAAATTGATATAATCTAATAAAAGAAAAGGCAAATACAGAAAACCAGGAAGAGAAATTAGCTAAACCATTGATGAAGGGATATTTTAAATTAAGTACATAAATAAATAATATCTTTTGCTAACTGATTTAGCTATTTGAAAAATATGAATGGCTTTGTGTTTTTGTCAGAGGAAGCATGGGTATGGGGGGAGCAGAGCTAGTTATAGCCAATACAGACTCGTGAAGCAAGAAAGCTTAACATACCCATAACCATTAAATACATTTAGAAAGTCTACTGGAGATTTTCTTCCAAAAGAATATGTAAGTTCATATGAACTTCCAAATAATCAAGGAACAATCTATCAATGCTGCATAAATTATTTCAGAGCTTGAATGCAGTTAGAAAGATTCCATATTGATTTCTGCAAAGATAGTACAGAGCTGATATAAAAACCTGGCATGTGAAGATCAATATCATCTCTGAATACTTATGAAAAAATTATAAACATAATACTAACTAATAAAAATGTGTAATATATGTACTCAAAAAAGAGTTCATCTAAGGTATTTGAATCGAGGTGGGGGGAAATTATGTCATTGGATGCCAAGAAGGTATTTTTAAAAATTCATCATGTAACTATGATTAAAAAATAAATAAAACTCTTTGTCAACAATTTTAAAAGCTTACTTTTAATGTGATAAAAAGCACTTACCCCAAATGCTGAATCACTAAAGAAACTGACATCACATTGGGAATAAGATAAATATTATTCTATATAATAAAAGCCTAATATGCTAAGTGTCTGGCCATTGTTCAACCATTTGACCAGTCACTATGACACACACTGACCACCAGGGGACAGACGCTCTGACCGGTAGGTTAGCTTGCTGCTTGAGACTGGGCGAGACAGGCCGGACAAGCCTTAGAGCCCTCCCATAGTCCCTCCAAGGCCCCTATCGTGCACTGGTGAGGGTCTTTCAGCCTGTCCGGCATCCTCTCACAATCCAGGACCCCTCGGGGATGTCCACAGGCCAGGCCGAGGGACCCCCACCAGTGCACATGCACCGGGCCTCTAATATCATATAACAAATAATAAGCATTCATTATGTCTATTATTGTTTAAAATAAGTTCAAAAGTTTTAATACTGCATTAAGAGGTAAAATAAAAGATGAATTCTATAATTGAAAAGGATAAAATTAGCATTATTTTCAGATAGTATGAACTGTCTACTTTGAAAACCTAAATAATTGAACAACCAGTAGAAATAAAGGTGACATGATCAGATCAAAATAAGTATATAAAGGCAATGGCTCCACTTTCATCATAATGACTAAATTAGAGATTGACCATACCAACCACTGGCAAGATGTAGAGCAACTCAAATTCTTATGAATTACTGATGGAATGTAAATTGGCACAATCACTTTGGAAACAATTTGACAGATACTTAAAAGTAAGACTTACATTACAAAACCATTTGTACATCCCAATCCTAAGTATTTAGTCAGGAAAAATGAAACTATGTGTCCATACAAAGACTTGTACATGGCCCTAGCCCAGCAGTTGGCAAACTCATTAGTCAACAGAGCCAAATAGCAACAGTACAATGATTGAAATTTTTTTGAGAGCCAAATTTTTTAAACTTAAACTTCTTCTAACACCACTTCTTCAAAATAGACTCGCCCAGGCCGTGGTATTTTGTGGAAGAGCCACACTCAAGGGGCCAAAGAGCTGCATGTGGCTCGCGAGCCGCAGTTTGCCGACCACGGCCCTAGCCAGTGTTGCTTGGCGGTTAGAGTGTTGGCCTGTGCACTGAGGGGTCATGGGTTCAATTCCTGGTCAAGAGCATGTACCTGGGTTGCAGGTTCAATCCCCAGCCCTGGTTGGGGCATGTGCAGGAGGCAACCAATCGATGTGTCTCTCACTCATCCATGTTTCTCTCTCTCTTTTTCCTCCCTCCCTCTCTCCCTCCTTTCCTTCCATTCTCTCTAAAAATCAATGGGGAAAATATCCTTGTATGATAATTAACAACAACAACAAAAAGACTTGTATATGAATGTTCATAGCAGAATTAGTCATCATAGCCAAAAATTACAAACAACAACAAAATCTATGAACAAGTAAATGAATAAAATAGTTGTGAACCTATACCATAGAATACCACTCAGCCACAAAAAGGAATGAACTATTAATATACACAACAACATTGATGAATTTCAAAATCACTATGCTGAGGACAATGAGCCAGACACAAAAGAGTAAATTCTGAATGATTCCACTTATATAAAAATTAGAAGCCCAGCACATGAAATTGCACGGCCCCACCCACCTATGCTGGTCTTTGGTCATTACGCTGTTAGGGCCATGGGCTTTAGATAGATAGATAGATAGATAGATAGATAGATAGATAGATAGATAGATAGATAGATTTAGAAATGCAAATTAATATATAGTAAAAGAAAGCAGGTTAGTGGTGGTTGTCTGAGGCATGGGTGGGAAGAAATGGGTTGCAAAGGGGCAGAAGAAAGTAGAATGATGGAAATATTTGACAGTAATGTCATGAGTATGTATAACTGTCAAAATTCAACAAATTGTATATCTTATGTGGATGTGGTTTATTGTACATAAATTATACATCAATGAAGTTCCTGGAAAAGAAATCAGAGATAAATTAAATTAATTAAAGTATGTCCCCAAACTAAATTATCTAAAGTCCTTTAACTCCCCTCCTCAAAATATTTTATTGGCTTTTACTTTCATATAGACTATGGTATATGTTTCACTATAGTAATTAATTAACAAAATGTAATGATGTGAAGATACAGATAGCCGAATAAAAGATCCTATTAATTTATACTCCATTTCTCCCTTATTGAGAGATAAACAGAGAGATTGACTAACTTTATGTTTTAACTAAAAACATAATTTCCATTACTTTCTTTCAACCAGATATACAATTGGTTGAGAGGTGATAGAAGTCTTACATTTGGGGCTCCTGGGAAAATTATTGTTTTGCTGATTAAAGGGGCATGCTGCATGGACATATTTTCCCTTTCTTCCTGACTAAAGAACATGAATGTGTGGCTTGGTGTTGCAGCAGCCATTTTATAACAGAGAAGGAAAAATCAAATACTAAATATGACAGAAAAGAAAGTATCTGAGCCAGCCATGGAGTACCTAGCCTATTTCCATTGCTACCTGAGAAAAATCATTCCCTTATAAGTTTCATGTAGCTACATGAAATTATACTAACTCCAGTATTTGTTAAACTGAAGGAAGAAATAACACTGTTACTATCAGACCAATCACATGTTATTATTGCTGAAATTGCACTTAAAGATCAAGCTATCAAGTCTGTCCTTATACATCTGATGAAACAGGTTCAGAAAAATGTAAGTGACATTCCCAACAGGACACAATCAAGCGAGTCAAAACTAGAATCCAAGACCCTTGATTTTCCATCTAGTACTATTGTCCCTGCTGTCGCACTGAATAAAGAAAAATTGTTTACTGATGGTGTACTCTGTGCCAGGTGCTGTGCTTGATTATGTATGGAGGCAAAAATGTGTAAGACTATGTTTCTTTCCTATAAAGGGACTAAAATCGAGATGACAAAGAGATTATGTTTCATCAGACTATAAAATAATAAGAGTAGTTTTAAAACAGAGCTAGTCCCATTATACATGAAACACAATCTTTAGATAGAAAAAAACAAAAAACAAAAACAAAAAAAACAAAAAAACAGACAAGTATAAGCTGTCATCATACATAGTAAGTGATCAAGAGTTAGTGTCCAGATAGGAAAACATCACTTTGGGTACAAATAATCAGAGATGTTTGTATAAAGGAGTAATAATTGATGTTCCTTGAAGGAAAGGCAGAGTTAAAATAAGCAGAAGACATGGGGTGGGCATTCCTAGAAGGCATAAATGCCTTGGGCAGAGAGGTGGCCAGTGAGAATGACCAAAATACATCTTGGGGGAAATAAAAATAAAATAGTTTGACTAGCATAGAAGGTTTTTGTTAGAATTTGTTTTGTTAATGTGTAGCATTAAAGATAGGTTAGAACCAAAAGAGCTCTGAATGACAGCATAAGTAATTTTAAATTTATCCTTTAGGTAATAAAAAGCTAGAGTTAGTTTTTAATCATGGAAATGACTTTGCAAAATTGGTGTTTAAGAAGATGAACCAGGTATCTATAAATTGAGAGA
This sequence comes from Eptesicus fuscus, assembly GCF_027574615.1. Taxonomy (NCBI): domain Eukaryota; kingdom Metazoa; phylum Chordata; class Mammalia; order Chiroptera; family Vespertilionidae; genus Eptesicus; species Eptesicus fuscus. Next base: position 105,530,602 of record NC_072474.1, on the reverse strand, counting down.
GGAAATAAAATACAAAAGATAAACTACATAGTTAACAAAAGTTATATGCATATATATTTGTATATATGTATATGTTATGTATATATATATATATATGTATACATATATCACAATTTATATATATACATAATTCTAAATCACAAGGAAATGAGCAATAAAAAGTGTTATTGATTGTGTATTTCAATGCCCAGGATAGTCCTGGACCATAGTAAATGCTAAATAACTACATGAATAATTCAATCACAAATTAAAAGTATATTAATGTCCAAACCAAAAAACTGTTGCAGATATTAAAGCACCCTTCACAAGTCCTCCAAGTGTATATAATCCATTTCTCTCCCCAGATAAAAGTGTGAGTTTTGAGGATCACTGAAAACTGGTAGAGTTACCTAGGTAACCCATTAAGTAAAATACATGAGAATTACACTCTGATTACAAGCATTTCCTTTACTGCCTGTTTTTGAAAAGAGGTAACAAATATAGCATCAAAGAGTTCACTTAACATGCAGATAAAAAGAACAGATGATTTGATTCTGATGTATCTAAATATCTTATCTCCTTAGTCACCTTTCCTTTGAGCGGTTGGTTATTTTTAGAACCACCTTCCAACAATGGCCAAATGAGTCCATAGCACTGCCAACTCAGCTGAGAGCTACACAAGTGCAGCTACTGGAGTATTTTAGGCTAAAAAAGAATTTAGGTTTGATGAATGACTCAGATAATTAGATTTTAAAAAAATTAGCACTCACTTGTACTACCTACTAAACCATAGCTGCAAAAATGTTTAGGTAATGGCCAATACTTGCTACTCTATGTATATTTGATATTTAGAGCAGCTATTTTAAAAGAATACTTCTTTAAAAGATAGCCACATTACCAAATCATCTAGATGTGTTCCTTGATTTATAAAACTATGTGGTAGAGTCAGTTGTTCTCACTCTGGTAAATTGGCATCTCATTGTATAAGAATGGTCATAGGGTGTGATAAAAAAAAAAAAATGTCTGCTGGTGTCAAAGCTTCTAGTTGCAAGGGGGGAAATGGTTCCCTAGATCCTGAGAAATAAAGTTGACTGATTTGACATTTCTCTTCATCAGAATTCTTTGTGCTGATACATAATAAAGTTGAGTGTTAGCATTTTTTAATTTCAAGGGGAAAAACAAACAGCTACTCATTCCATAGACTATTTTATAAAATCCCAGGCAGCCAGCCCTGTGTGTAGGGTTCTTTTGATAAAAATTAGCACATGTTGATGACAATGTAATGTTATCTATGATCGGCTACATTTGGCTCCTCTTATGAGACTGTGAATTCACGAAGGATTTTGAGGTTGAAACTGGTTTTCTAAAATATAGAGAAAGCAACAGTCAGTAAGACAGACATTGGAATTACGAATTGTCACCTTTATCAGAGCCCATTTATAATGAAAACTATCAAGGCATAGAGAGAGGGTTGGATTGGATTGCTAATAGTAATACACCCTGGTGGTAAACCTCCTCACCCTTCTTCAGCAGAACTGAAAAACTCAATTTCATTGACAGGGGCAGGGCTTTTAATCCTAAAATTACCAGATGGGAGAGCAGATGAGAAAAGATGCATCCCCTCTGCTGGCAGGCAGTTTCCCAAACATAAGGGAGATGACTAAACTGTGCTCATTATTTTCCTCCCTAACTCACCAGTCATAGGGGCTCCCTGCTGCCTGGAGGACAGGGAGGGATACAGGGCTGGAGGCCAGGAGTGTCACTTACTGTAACAGGGGTCCTTCTAAATGGAAACATGACACATGGGGGAAGAAAGTTCTGCCCTCTCCCTACAGAGGGCAGTATTCTCATCTTGATTAAAAAAGAATTTATTTTTTTCATATCTCCAATACCAAAAGCAGTGCCCTGCTCAAGAAGTATTTGTTAATAAAAGTTAATTGTGGGGGTGATAACCTCCAAAGAGAGAGACCAGGTTTTAGAATTAGGATTGAATTCTGCTTCTGATCCTCTCTCACTGTACACCCTTATGCAAGTCACTACCTCTCTGATGTCATCGACTGTAAAATCCAGTTGGTAAATACCTAGCTCACAGGAGTCTCATGAGGGTTAAATGTCTGTCAAGAGCTTATCCCAATGCTGGTGGGGGCAGAGAGACAATCAAAACTGTGAGCTCCCCTCCTCTCTTTTTCCTCTAATAAAATTTGCTCTCTGAAAAATAACCTGGTAGGAGGCCTCCCATCAATGAGTTTTCCTCTCCTGGGGCCATCTTTTCTAAGTCCTTTCCCTCATTGAAACAAAACACTAATTCGGTCAAGGAGCCGAATAAAAGGGATTTACCAGGTGGGCAGTATTCTGGATTATTCTGTGGTCATTATTTTGAGTGCCTCCTCCACTCTCATTCCAAGCCTCATCCTTTTCTCTTTTCTTAAAAGGCTATCACAGGGACATATGTCCTTTAAATGGCAAGAGGTATAGGAAGGATAATGCAGAATAGGAAGAGAAATAAGAAAGATCCATGCCCTGATTACCTTGCCTCTAAAAACAAATGAAATGGGAATTAAGCTCTGTGACTTGGCTCTTCAGTGTGTAGAGAACTGAAACTTACCATGCTTGCTTTTAATTTCTCCTTAATGGCACACGGAATTACAAGACATTAAATCACTTAACAGGAGTGCAGGCGGAACTACTTTTTCTGAGTAATGTCACCTTTAGCTTTTCAAGTTGGCCATTAGGAAGCTTAAATGCTAGAAGATGCCACAATCATTTGTTTTGGTGAAAGCACTCTGGAAATTTTTCTCAAGAAGTTAGACCCCCACCCACAGCCGGATATCATCAGAACAATAAATGATTAAATACAGTTATCAGCGTCATTCTAAGGAAATCATTGCAAGAGAAATTGGAGATGCAAAAGGGACTTTAAGACCTCTATGGAAACAACTTTGTACAGTGGAAAGAATACAGCCTTTGGGAATAGGCAGGGCTGAATTTGAATCCCAATTCCATTTCCTTGCTGAGGGACCTTGGGAAAATATTCTTCCTATTAAGTGGAACTAAAAGCACTGATATAGTTCTGTGGGGACAGAATGAGCTGCTTCCTGGGAGGCAGCATAGTAGAGGGGAAAGTAACCAGGCTTCCCAACTAGAGAACCTGGTTTTGAATTTTGCTCTGCAGGACAATTAGCAGTGTAACTTCATTTACCATGTCCCCTAGTTTCCTCATTCATAAATAAGACTATTTACACTACCTACTCTATGCAGTTGTGGTGAGAAGTAAATGAGCCAACACACATATAAGTGTGTGGCACTTAATAGTCATTAACTGTTACATAAAGTGCCTACCACTGGGAGGTTGGATTTCTTCTCCCATTCCTTGTGATCACACTTCCTGAGGCAAAAGTTTCTCAGGAGTACGCCTGATGTGAGAAAATCTGAATGAACTTTTCTTCCAAAACCATTTCCCTAACAGTCTAAAACAGCCATCATTAGTAATTATGTTGAAGCCCATGACTTTACCCTATAACAATAGATACAACATCCTCCATAAATATTACATTATGTTATTCTTACATTATATTGAGACATTGTCAACCTCTGGTAGATTAATTCCATCAATAGAGTGCTAACTGCTTGAAAAGTTTGGGAATTGAGGTAAGACCTTGGGCAGGTCCATAGTGAGGGGTGAATAGGAAAGGACAGATATATGGATTAATTTAGGAGAAATCTGGCCTGGACTTGACAAGGAAGTGGGAGAACTCATGCACCATCATGGGGAGTTGGGGAGATGTCAAATATATGTGGGGTGGGTGATATGAATCAAAATCACACCTTTCTCCAATTTTCCTAGTCTGTCATTCCAACCCCACACCTACAGGAGCTCATGTTATATTAGAAATATTTTAAACTCTTTCTATATATAAATTATCTGACACATTTCATCCATAACATTATTTTACAATCTTCTATGAAAGGTCTTGCAAAACATTATTATAACCAAAAATAAACTGAGATAAAGGCAATTTAGCAACTCTCTAAAGACAAGAATCTATAATAATAAAAGCGTATTATGCAAATCGACTGAACGGCAGTCTGGACGACCTTCTGGGTGAAGCCAGGGCTGCGAGGGCCCAGGCAGCTGGGGCTGTGAAGGCTGAGCCCCTTGCATGAATTTTGTGCACTGGGCCTCTAGTAAACAAATAAAGAAGAGACTTTTGTGAATGATAATATAATCCTAACTCTCTGATAATAAAATTTAGCTGTCTTGGATGGAGTTTCCAGGAATTAGGAATCAGGTTGATCCAGAATTATAGCTAATCCAGCATATTTAAATTTATCACATTTAAACAAAGATTTAGGGAATGTCTCCACAACCAGCTCTTGGGCAGTATGTGCTCTTTCTTGAGGAAGGCCACACGTTTTGTTTGGAAAGAGTGTATGAGCTTTGTTCAGCATTTCAGCAAAGAGAGCAGAGTGGACAACTACTATTTTCATTATGAATGAATGAGGGTATGTGTTTGTTTTTCTATACACTTATATACAGTTTTATAATTTTCTTTTCAGGGAGAACCTTAGGTATACTTTATTTTTAGCACTATTTTACATAGGAGAAAATAACATTCAGGAAGAATTATGCCAGGATCACACTGCTAATAAAAATAACTAATGATTATTGAAAGCTTATTAGATGTCAGTCACACTTTTGTCCTGTGAGGTACTATTATTTATACTTTATGGTAGAGTAAATGAAGGCAAAGAGAATTGAGCTTGTTCAAGTTCTGGTAGTAAGTAGATAAGTTTTTGCAAGCCAGGCATTCTAGCCCCAGTGTCTTACCACCATGCTACACTAACTCTTCGATATTTTATTCCATCTTGATCATACTGCTCCTTCTCTTATGCTTTGAGATATATTTTAGTTAGGACTAATCTTGTATAAGAACACCAGTACAGTCAATAGAACCTTCCTTAGCCATGCATTAAATATGTTAACCATCAGCAATTTGCATAGGTCTCTAATGCACACAGTTAAATAAATGGAAAGAGAACTCAACACTTCGAGTGCTTTTGTCTAATGATGAATGATCTCCTTGATTTTTTCTTCTTATTTTGTTGATTGACTGTTCAACATAATTTTGTAGATGATTGTGTTGGTGCTAAATTACCTTGGCTTTATTTGAGACCAAATGCACAGCTGCCACCTGTACCACAGTCTGTGAGTCCCCGTCAATGGGAGATTTTATTAACTCACCCGTAAGCAATCTACTCCTTGTTGTCACTGGAAATGACATTGTAATGAATCTCCCAGTTCAAGTAGTACTAGTAGGAAAGAAAATGCATCCCTATTTGGAGAGTGTTTTATTTTTCCAGTTATCTCTTTTTTTAATTAATTGTAAGTGTTGTCTGGTGTTAATTAAATTTTCATAGAGAATAAACAGATAACAAAATTGATTAGATGTTTGAACTCACACAAGAAAAGACAGGTCCATAAAGCTAATAATATTAGCTAATATTTATTAAGTATTTATTGTCAGTTAGTCAGAAACTGAGCAGGTAGACACTTTATAGCATTATCTTATTAAATCGTCTCCTCAACCCAAAGAGGGAGGTGCTATTTATGGTAGATATCCACTTTGAAGATGTGGAAAACTGAGGTTTAGAGTAACTAAATTACTTGCCCAATATTAGATGGCATGTACAAGGTGGGACCAGAACTTAAACCAGACGTGGTTGGCTTCAGACTGAAAAGCTCTCAGCTTTACTCTATTCTGCCTTTTTAATTATTTGTAGTTAGGTTATGGGGATATTCCACCTCCCATATTCTGCCTCAAGATGACTCAATGTTCTTCTCTGATTAAGAATCAATTATGATAATCATAAATCTGTTACTTTCTATAAAAAAAATAACAAAAAAACAGGAGAGTCATAATGTGCTATGCTACAGTGAGTTCTGTCAAAGCAAGGTAACAGGATATTCCTCTGCATTACTCATGTGGTTCCCTTACCCTCCAGGTCACATATTAAACATATATTTACTTTTCAAGATTAAGTTCAAAGTAACTAACAACCTCTTTGATGCTTTGCATAACCCCCCATTTTTTCCTTTTAGTGGAAATGGTCCCCTTTATATTGTGTGATTACTGTATATAACAAACCCCATATACATATAATGTGAGCCTTATAGGCCAACCTTGGCACTGATAATTCTTCATTATGCTTCTTTGTTTATTTACCTACCTCTGAGTCTGGATAACATATTCTCATAGGAAAATCACATGTCTTACATGTTTCCACTTCCAGAACCTATTGTTGAATCTATCCATCAATAAACTTCTGGGGGAAATAAAAAACATAATAATGATACATGTGCCCTCTGGCTCAGGAGGTATGGGTTCAGTGTGTTGCTGCACGTACTTGCTAATCTAATAGTTGTGGTGTTTGAAAATAAAATACATCACTTTAGTGTTCTACTTTATTTGTCTTACTGTTGAGTTTTTTAAACCACTTTTTTCATAGAGAACATATTAAGTTGTCTCCTCAAAGCAAGGAGGGATTGAGGATACAATATAGAAATACAAATAGGTAAAGTAGAATATATGTCAGACAAAAGTCAGGCCATTTTTATCATGACCATTTGTGTGTGTGTGTGTGTGTGTGTGTGTAGAATTTGTCTGTGCAAATGAATCTGTGCCTCATTCAGCATGCATAACTTCCTTAAATCTAGAAACTTGGGTTCTGCTATGAGCTTGGGATTTGGGGGGTGGAAGAAGTAAAGTGATGCAGTGACTAGATATTTTTTCAAATATAATGGCAAAAAGTACCTGATTCTTTTAAGCCAGTAATGGTAGAGGTTCTAGTGTCTGGTCCATGAAATTATAGGTATAAAGGGGAGAGCAGTGGCAGCTGAGGAATTACTGAGAGAACAGTCTGTGGTATTGATGGATGTTTTCATGGTGTGTGTGTTGGTGTGTGTGTGTGTGTGTGTGTGTGTGTGTCTTTGTGTGAGTGTGTTTTCTGGCTATGAGACACCTGCATTTTGTTCTTTATTCTCCAGTGCCATTCTCCAGAGAAAAATAATTCTCATGGCTGCCTATTTGTAACAGGATAACCTGTAAAAAAAATCCTATATGCTTAATCTACTAAGAGTGAAATGCATTATTTCTCAGTAAATATCCTGGTAAGTAAGATACTTATTAAGAGAAGTGGTTGCAGATAACAGACACTCACGGAAATGGAGCTCACTGATTGGTACTGACTTAATTGAATCGGAAGACAGTGACTACCCATTCTCATTAGAGAATTCAACACTAGTCATTCATTGCACACAGTGGCGATTTAGTTCCTTGGAATTATCTGTGATTCTCTGGACTGCGTTGTCTATTGAAGACAAGGAATTGGCTGAAGTGATGCTGAGAAACACCATCATGAAGCCTGAAGTACAGGCTGGTTACTTCTAAATGCAGAGAAGATCTTTAAAAATTAAATCACAAACTCATGGTTTTTAATTCTTGGCTCAAGACCCAGGCAGGGAACCAAGTTTTAATAACTGTCATAATAGTATATTAACTCTTATAATTCCTGGGCCAATGGAGCCAATAATCAAACCAAACATTTAATTATTCAGATTATCAAAATATAATGTAGGTTAAAATTCTTAGCCTTGCCAAGTCTCTTGCATGTGAATTAGGGTATTGACTGGGAAAGAGGATACTGTAAAGTGGAATAGACTCTTTTACAATGACTTGGATAACTTTGTATATTCAAAACCTCCAGTTTCCATGGAACCACCTTTGCCAGCAGAAGTATTTCCTCCTCTTTGGATGGACCTGATTCTTGTAATTAATTCTTGTCCAATATCTGCCAAATCTCTTTGTCTTATAGCCGAATATTAGGGTCAGACTCCAGCATTCTGGGGGTGGGATGTGGAGAATGACAGAGTCAGACCTGAGAGAAGGCTTGCACTTGAAAAAATTGTAATGTGTCAACAAAGAGCTTGAAGAATTATGTAGGACCAGATTTTAAGGAAGGTGGAGTAGGGAGATTAGATCAAGCTGAATTTATTGATCTGGGTACTTCTGTCCAAAATTGTGGGTTCAGTGTGTGGGGTGGAACAACTAATGATGCTTCTGGTTGTTCGCTGTGTTGGTTGGCTAAAATCTGCATTCTCCTGTGGACTGCACTGAATGAAATCAGAACTTCAGAATTCCTTATGATGGTGTAAACAATAAAATAATGACAATGTCATTGACTTGTATATTGAATCTCTTGTGTGTGAGTCACTTACAACCTCCCTATATCCCCCAAGAATTTCAAGAGAACATTCCCTTTGCCACAACATTGAGAAATACATTGGTGAGCAGAGCACCATCCTCTTTAAAAAGTGGATGTGGACAGTATGGAGTTCCCTCAAAAAGTTAAAAATGGAACTCCCATTTGACCCAGTAATCCCACTTCTAGAACTATATCCCAAGAAACCAGAAACAACAGTCAGAAAGGATATATGTATCCCTATGTTCATAGCAGCACAATTTACAATAGCTAAGATTTTAAAATAACCTAAGTGCCCATCAGCAGATGAGTGGATTAAAAAACTGTGGTACATATACAAAATGGAATACTACATACTATAAAAAAGAAGGAACATTCGCAACAGCATGGATGGAACTGGAGAGCATTATGCTAAGCGAAATAAGCCAGTCAGAGAAAGATAAATATCACATGATCTCACTCATATGTGGGATAATGATCAACATAATTTGATGAACAAGAATAGATCTAGAGACAAATGGCAGGGGAGGCGGGGGGTTAGAGAGCAACCAAAGGACTTGTATGCATGCATATTAGCATAACCAATGGACACAGACACTGGGGTGGTGGGGGCTTTCCTGGGGCGGGAATGCCTGGGGGTGGGAGGAGGAGGTCAACTGGGGAAAAAGGAGACATATGTAAAACTTTAGACAATAAAAAATTTCAAAAAAAATTAAAAAGTGATGTACTTTGGATAAACATAGGAGGTACTTCTATTGTATGAATTCCCTTATTACAATGAAAGTGATGAGATCTCATGGTGGCACTTCACTACCAGAGGCAACATGGGTCACTTGGCAATAATTTGCAGTGAAGATAGGAGGGAAAGATCGTAAGAGAGATGAAAGGAACTTTGGCTGATACAATGCTTATCAACAGATGAATGGTAACCCAGGGAACGTGCAACAAGATGGTCTCATCCCTAGAAATGATGTGTGTGGTAGCCCAGTGAGGTTCAATAAGACAAAAACAAACCTCTAGTATGTTAAAGAGAAGATTAAGCTCCTTATCTAATCTCCATTTCTTATTCAGTTAAAAAACAGGGTCTGGTTCATGTCAGCATATCCTACATATATTCCAACCACTAAAAATTCAATATTGAGTAATCTTTCAATTTTGGAAACATCACATATGTCATGTGGAAGTACCAGTCCCATTGATTGAATTATCCAGATGGCTGCTAGGCTCAAGGAGGGCTTGAGAACTCCAATCCAAGCAGCTCTGCCATTTGACCTCTATAACATCGATCCAATGATGCTTAAAATATCTGTGACTGACAAGAATGCCCTATGAACCCAAGGATGATTTACAAACCTGAGAAAGAGAATCACAATGGGTTTTAAAGCTGATGCATGCCCCTTTGGAAAGGTAACTATTCTTCTTTTGCAAAATTGTTCTTGCTTGCTATTGAAGAGACTGAACACCTGACCCATGAGAAAGTAGTTAACTGTGCACCCTGACAGAAATCATAGTCAGGTGTACCCAGCAGCACCAATGATTGCTCAAAGTATTTGCAAAGTGTCCAGGGTGGCAAGGATGGAACATGTTCTTGTGTCGAGCATGAACTTCTTCTCATCACTTCTGGCCTAAAGGAACTAAGTCTCAATCTTGTCAATAGTAATGATCATTGCTAAACTCGACATGACATCACATCCTAGGGTGATGAACCTACTCGCTGACACTAGAGTGAAAGCATGGGAAATGTAGACTGGCTTTCCCTTAGTCACACTTCCATTAGCAACACCTTCTTTGGATTTACTGAGAAAAGTAAACCTTAAGGAATTACACATTTGCTCAGCTGGCATGGCTCAGTGGTTGAGCATCAGCCAATGAACCAGGAGGTCACAGTCTAATTCTTGGTCAGGGCACATGCCTGGGTTGTGCACTTGATTCCCAGTGTGGGGCATGCAGGAGGCAACCAATCAATGATTTTCTATCATCACTGATGTTTCTATCTCTCTCTTGTCCTCTCCCTTCCTCTCTGAAATCAATAAAAATATATTTAAAAAGAATTATGCAATGACCTATGGAAGACTCGGGTAAGTTCCAGCTCAGGAATATCACCTTGAGAAGCTGAGGATATGAGTGTATTATGAACAAGCAATTAATACATATGTTATTTCTCTCACAGTCAAAACCCAGGGGTGAAAGCAGATGTGCATCTTTCACTGTTACACCTCTTGACCTACTTAAAAATTGTTGTTATGGTCTCCAGGACTTCAGCCTCTGCTTATTTATAGGTCTGAGTACCCACGAGGGTAATTGTTCCATTTCATTTAAAGTTAAAACTGCCACATGTCCATTTGGGGATCCTTATGTTACTAGACGAACAGTGTTACTAACCATAATTACCAAGAGGAAAACACTTCTATATAATGAGAGCAAAATCGAACATTCTAGACCACTGGGGATCATTCTGAGTACCTGCTAGTGTTTCCAAGTTCAGTGTAAAATTTAATGGAAGACTAAAGCAACCCACGTAGGAAAGTCCATCAAAGGGTCAAATACCTCGGGACTGCAAGTTTTGTTCATCATCCAGGTGAGAAAATCCAATAAGCCAAGGTGTTTTCCAAGAAAAAGAAAACATGAACTGCATAGAAGAAGATGGGAATTATAAACACCAACAGCCTCATGACCAATGGTAGAACTGAGTTTCTTCTTGGTTCAGTATTTTGGGATTATGTTGGGGGTGGTTAGATTTATTACCTGATCCTAGGTCATAAACACCAAAGCAGGACTGTGATGCAGCTAAGGTAAGACAAAACATCTTTCAGAGTTGGATGCTATAACTGACAACAATATGTACCTTCTCTTTGGAGAACATCAAGTGAGTCTAAATTTGTTTTTGTAAAGGATGATTATATATATTAAATGCAAGAATATATTCAATACTTCTGTTATTAGGTATTTTGCACATGGAAAAGAATGTGTACAGCCAAAGGACTCAAAGGGTCAAACTGTGGCAGACAATCTGATTAACTCATTCATCACCCACTTCCGTATTAGGACTGTACCATATCTTGTACCATATTTTCCTGATTTTTAAAAACCAGATCACTTTCACAGTGAGCATCCACTCAGCTGCACAAGTCTGGCAAGAAGGAAATGAGCAGGTGAGATGGCAGCCTCGCATAGGAAAGCAGACCTCCTTGAAATTATAGTGGTAGCGACATCTGGTTCTCAGGGGCAGCTCTGATGGAGGTTCCACCCTGGCACCCTAAGTGCCAAGGAGCAGATGGCAGCAGCAGTGGGATTTCACCTAGAACAGTCACATATTGTGGCTGGGTGATTCTCTTTCTGTTTTGTTCTTGGCTGTGAGGCATGCATGCCAAATGCCCTGACCTTCCTGAATATTCAGTGTGCTACTAAATGTTTTAAAATAAATCCTGAGCTACAGTTGTTCTGTGGTTTGTAATGATGGATCCTGACCAATAAAATACTTGTTTACATAAAGGAATTACTTTAAACTTATAAATTTTACATGTTTTGCTTAATGATATGTCATAAACAGAATTTATTTTTTAAAGCTGAAATGGCCTGGCTGATGTGGCTCAGTGTTTGAGTGTTGACCTATAAACCAGGAGGTCACTGTTCAATTCCTGGTCAAGGTAAATTCGGGATGGGGGCTCAATCCCCAGTGAGGGGCATGCAGGAGGTAATCGATCAATGATCTCTCATCATTGATGCTTCTATCTCTCTCTTCTTCTCCCTTCTTCTCTGAAATCAATAAAGTTTTTTATAAAAGCTGTAATTTTATACAGTAAAATACACAAACCTTGGATGAATGGTTCCAAGAATTTTAACAAACATGTGTAAACCACATGCACAGACTATTTCCATCTCCCCAGCATACCCCATTTATTTCTACAACAACAGGTCAGTTTTGCCTGTTCTGAAATGTCACATAAATAGAATTAAGCAGCAGGTACACATTTGCATCTGGCTCCTATCATTTAACATGACTAGTGGCCCGGTCCACGAAATTCATGCACATTAAAAGGGAATTAATTAGAGGAAATATTGCTATTTTCCCTTTCTCTATAATAGAAGTGTCAGAGATGAAAGAAAATTAGTAAAATGTATATGAAAATCTCCCTCCTGTCAGAGTCTGGGGCGCGCCACAAGACCTAGAGTCAAGTCCTCACCCACCACCTGCCCGTGCTTCGAAAATGCAGGAGACCTAGATCTGGCCAGCCCCACCGCCATTGGGTAAGATCCAGACCCAGCCGGCCCCACCCCCATCAAGCCCCTCCAAGCAGGGGCGCAGCCTCAGGTCCCCCATCAAGCCCTGCCGGGCAGGGGGCACGGCCTGAGGTCACCGCCCGGCACTGGGGTGGGGGGGTCAAGCCCTGCCAGGCGGGAGTCATGGCCTGAGGTCCCCCATCAAGCCCTGCAGGGTGAGAGGCACAGCCTGAGGTCCCTGTCAAGCCCTTCCAGGCAGGGGGTACAGCCTGAGGTCCTCTGTCAAGCCCCATGAGGTGGGGGCGTGGCCTGAGGTCCCTTGCCCCCGCCAGGTCCCTACTGTTCAATCGTGACATTATGGCGTCACAGCTAATTTGCATATTCCTCTATTATTATTATTATGATATTTGTGAGATCCATTATGCTATTTTGCATATCCCTAGGTTAGTTTTATTACTGAATTGAATAACAGGGTAAAATTTTCTGATCCATTATCCTGTGTATAGATATAATATTTGAGTCATTTTCATTTATTGGCTATTATGAGTAGAGCTGCTATAAATATTTTTGTACAAATCTTTCTATTGACATAAGTTTTCATTTCTCTCAGCTGAACACCTATGAGTGGAATTGCCGGGATATTAAGTAGATGAATGTTTAAGGTTAGAAGAGACTTCCAAACTGTTTTCCAAGATGGTTGTGCCATTTTACAATTGTATCAAAAATGTCTGAAAGTTCTGCTGGCTACCTGTCCTCACCAGCATTTGGTGTCTTTGGTGGTTTTTAATTTTAACCATTCTAGAGGGAGTATAGCGGTATGCCATGGTAGTTTTAATTTGTATTTCCCTAATTATTACAAGTTGGCCTCATTCTCATGTGTATCTTCCTTTAAGGAACAGTCTGTTCAAATATTTTGTGTATTTTAAGTTGGGTTGTTTAGAAGAGGGCTTTATTGTCTGGATATCAGTCCTTTATCAGATACATAAATATAGTAGATAGTCTCTCAGTGGCTTGCATATTCCCTTCCTTAACAGAGTATTTGGATGAATAGGAACTTAACAATTTTAAAAAGTTCAATTGGCCATGTAGAATATATTTACCAATTAATGTCTGTGTCCTGTCTAAAAATCCTTTGCCTACTGCAAGGTCACAAATATATTCTCTGGATTTCTTCCTAGAAATTTAATGGTTCTAGTTTTTATGTTTCTGTATATGATTCATATTGAATTAATTTTTGTGTGAGATGTGTGGTGGGAGTTTTCTTTCATGTGGCTATCCAGTTGTTCCAGGACCATTTGATGAACAGATTTTTCCCCCCGTTGAATTGCTTTAGCACCTTTGCAGTAAATCAAGTGAATGTCAATGTGTGGGTTATATTTCCGACCTCTATTATTTTCCATCGATCTTTTTGTTACACTTATGCCAAATCTACATTTTCTATATTGTTATGGCTTTTACAGTAAGTCTTAAAATTAGATAGTGTAAGTCATCAAATTAACAAATTGTCTTGGTTATTCTAGCTCCTTTGCACTTCCCTATAATTTCTTAGAATCACATTATCAATTTCTATCAAAACACTTATTAAGATTTTGATCGAGATTGCATGGGATTTACATAATATGTTGGGGATAATGACATATTAACATTATTGAATCTTCCAGTTTAATATTATGACATATCTCTCCCCTTAATTAGGTCTTTGTCTACTCAGAATGATCTCGTAGTTTCCACTTGATGTCATTTTACATCTATCATTACATTTATTTATAAGTATTTTATGTTTATCATATTACTAAAGTGGTATTATTTCAAATTTCATTTTCAAATTGTTCATATGTAATAAATAGAAATACAATTGATTGTGGCATACTGTAACATTGCTAAATTGACTGTTATTTTTGTGGCTTATTTTGTAGAATCATTGGGATTTTCTGCATAGACACTCATGTCAGTTGAGGATAAAGACAATTTATTTTGCTTTTCCTAATTTGTATACCTTTGCAGACATTTTCTTCTTTCACTGATTAGAACTAGAAGTACAGTGTTGAATGGAACTGGTGAGATTAAGATGGTCTTGTCTTCTTCCAAAATATAGGATCAAGGGATTTAAGGATTCACCTTCAAGGATCACCACTTAGCTGAGATTTTTTTATGACATTCATTTTCAGATTGAGGAAATTCCCCCTAATTCCTAGTTTGCTGACAGTTTGCTATCCTAAATGTGTATTAAAGTTTTTTTTAAGTTTGCATAGATTGAAATGACCTATACTTTTTCTTCTTTATCCTATTAGTTTGGTGAATTACACTAATTGCCTTTTAGATGTTGAAATAACCTTATTTTCTTGTAATAAACTCCTCTTAGTCATGCTGCATTATGCTTTCTACATATTGCTGATTAATTTGCTAATTTCTGTCCATCTATGTACATGAGGCATATTATTAGAACATAGACACTCTTGTAAGAACTGATCATATGGGAGCTACCTTGTTATTTTCTGAAAGTGTCTGTGGAAGGTTGATATTTTTTCCTCTTACAGGTTTGATTAAATTTACTGAAAAGCATAAAGTATGTGATTGTCTAACCCAGTGGTTCTCAACCTTTCTAATTCTGTGACCCTTTAATACAGTTCCTCATGTTGTGGTGACCCCCAACCATAAAATTATTTTTGTTGCTATCTGTGTTTTCCGATGGTCTTAGGCTCTACAGCAGCAGGGTCACCTAAGACCATCAGAAAACACAGATATTTACATTACGATTCATTAACAGTAGCAAAATTACAGTTATGAAGTAGCAACAAAAATAATTTTATGGTTGGGGGTCACCACAACATGAGAAACTGTATTAAAGGGTCGCAGCATTAGAAAGGTTGAAAACCACTGGTCTAACCACTATCCTATACACTTGAAACTAATCCTATATAATAAAAAGGTAATATGCAAATTGTCCCCTCGACTGGGAATTCAACCAGAGTTTGACCAGGGGGCGGGGCTGGCCCACCAACCTCCTGAGGCCCCTCCCCCTAGCTGGCCCCGCCCCTGATTACCCACCCACCCCCCACACCAACCTCCTGCATCCCTTCCACCAAGCAGGCCCAGCTCGCTAGACCCTGATTGGGATAGTCTGGCCGGACTCCACCAATGCACAAATTCATTCACTGGGCCTCTAGTACAAAATAATATTGAATGTAAACAGTAATTGAAAAAAAATCATCTAAAAGCTTTCTGGATTTGTGTAGGGATTTTTTTCCAAGAAGGTTTTTAATTATGAAGACAAGTTATTTAATAGAGGGCTATTCAACATTTTATTTTTTCTCCTTGTGTCTGTTTTAAATATGTGTGTGTGCCTCAAGTAATTAGTTCACTTAATTTAAATAATCAAACATTGACAGAGTTGTTATTTATATCATTTCTTTATATGTCTGTAGGATTTATAGTGATGTTCATCATTATTGATATTGATAACTGTGCTTTTCTCTTTGATCAGTTTACCCAGGGGGTTATTAATTTTATTAAACTTTTCTAAGAAATGCCTCTTAATTTTATGAATACCTCCATTTTTATTCATTTCATTGATTTCTACTCATCATAATTTTTTCTTTCTATGTATTCTGGATTTAATTTACTCCATTTTTTTCTACTTTCCCAAAGTGGATTACTTTCAAACCTTTTATTTATTTTTCTTACATAAGCATTTAAAATGTTTGCAGAGCTTTAGCTATATTCACAAATTTTGATACATTCAGTTTGAAATATTTTCTAAATATCACTGTGATTTCTTCTTTGACACATAGTTTACTTAGAAGTATGTTACTTAATTTCCAAATATTTGATATTTTTCTAGATATCTTCTTTATTAATTTTTAATTTTGGTCAGAGAATATAAATGCATTGAAATTACTTAGTTTTTAGAGCACAGCATATGATTTATCTTTATAAATGTTCCATTTGAACTTGAAAATAATTTCTGCCCTAAAGTTTGGGACAGAAGTAATATTCCATATATATATGGTTAGAATAATTGATATGATTGTTCAACTCTGCTATAATCTCACTAAACTTGTTGTCTAATTATTATAACAACTAGTGAGAGAGGAGCAGTAAAATTATAAACTATAACTGTGGATATGTCTATTTTAAGCTTTGTTTTAGGTGCTTAGACAACTTCAGAATTTTTATATCTTCATGATAAATTGATTTTTTAATCATTTTAAATGTCTCTATATTTATTATCATATTCAATATCCTAAAATCTACTTTGTCTGATATTACTATATAATCATCTTAGTATCTTTTGAGTAATGTTTTCATGGTATTACAGTTTTCTATTATCTTACTTTTAGCCAATTTGTTCCTCATATTTAAAATGCATCTCTTACAATAGCATACAATTTGATTTTGCTTTTAATACCCTATTATCAATCTCTGCCAATTAATTGGAGTGTTTACTTCATATACACTTAATGTAATTATTGATAGAGTTGAGTTTTAGGCTATTATCTTGCTATTAGTTACCTATTTCTCCCATGTGTTATTCACTCATATTTTTTTCCCTTTCCTGTCTTCATTTGATTAATTAAATAAGTCATTTTTACTAAAGTATTTATTTTTATCTCTATTATTAGTGTTTAGTCTTGCTTCATTCATTTTTGGTACTGGTGTTCATTATTGCTTTAGGCATTACAATATGCATCCTTAATTTATCAGAGTGTCATAGAGTAATGTTTTCAAGGTAATGTTATGCTACCTCACGTGTACTGTAAGATTCTTAGAAAGAATATTTCCTTTTACTCGCCTCCCTTTCTCTGTATATTGTCATAGGTTTTACTTCCACATAGGCTACAACATCTACAATCATTATTAATTTATCTAAGTAATCAAGTGGCTCTGAAACAAATTAAGAAAAGA
The DNA here is from genome assembly GCF_027574615.1 of Eptesicus fuscus. Classification (NCBI taxonomy): domain Eukaryota; kingdom Metazoa; phylum Chordata; class Mammalia; order Chiroptera; family Vespertilionidae; genus Eptesicus; species Eptesicus fuscus. Next base: position 105,513,238 of record NC_072474.1, on the reverse strand, counting down.
CAGAAAAAGACAGTCTGATCTATTTATCCACACATTTACTATTTCTGGTTGTATATTTTTGTGTTTGTGTTTCCATCTGGTATCATTTCTCTTTAGTGCCAAAAAAAAAACAACAGAAAAACCCTCACTTCATATTTATGTGCTAGCCTATGTGGATAAATTGCTCTGCTTGTATTCATTTGAAAATGTTTTTATATCACCCTTTAAAAAAATATTTTTTATTGATTTCAGAAAGAAAAAGAGAGAGAAAGAGAGAAACATAATTGATCAGCTGCCTCCTGCATGCCCCTTACTAGGGATCAAACCCGCAACCTGTGCATGTGTCCTTGACTGGAATTGAACCCGGGATCCTTCAGTCCACAAGCTGATAATCTATCCACTAAGCCAAACCAGCTAGGGCTATCATCCTATCCTATATAATAAAGAGGTAATACACAAATTGACACCCATGCCCTTGCACAAGATGGCCACCCCCATGTGGTCAAAGATGGCTGCCACAAGATGGCTAGCAGGGAAGGGCAGTTAGAGGTGACCAGGCCAGCAGGAGAGGGCAGTTGGGGGTGAGAAGGCTGGCAGGGGAGGGCAGTTAGGGGCGACAGGGCCAGCAGGGGAGGGCAGTTGGGGGCTACCAGGCCTGCAGTGGAGGGCAGTTAGGCACAACCAGGCCTGCAGGGGAGGGCAGTTGGGGGTGACCGGGCCAGCAGGAGAGGGCAGTTGGGGGTAATTGGCCAGCAGGAGAGCAGTTAGGCATCAATCAGGCTGGCAGGGGAGTGGTAAGGGGGGAATCAGGCAGGCAGGCAGGCAAACACTTGGGAGCCAGCAGTCCCAGATTGTGAGAGAGACTGTCTGTCTGCAGTTTAGGCCTGATTCCACAGGGATTGGCAATTAGACATCCCCCCCAAGGAGTCCCAGATTGGAGAGGGTACAGGCTGGGCTGAGGGACACCCTCCCTCCTACTCGCCCCCACCTGGACAGTACATGAATTTCTTGAACTGGGTCTCTAGTTTTTAATAGTATTAGAAAAATAAACAGACATTCGTACCTAGTAAGATAGGAATTACTATGAAGGAGGCTTAGAAAGAGTTGTGGATGTGTATGGAAGAGGCTTTCCCTCAGTCTTGAATGAGTCAGGAAACCTCTGTGGTATACACGGTAGCTCAACTATTTGAAAGATGAGAGGAGTTAGGAGATTGATCAGTGAGATGAACAGAGCGGCCAAGTGAGTTATTTTCAAGCAAAGAAAAATATAATATACTTAACCAAAATTCTATAGTATATTTAGATTGTTTTTATTATTCTCTCCTTTTCTTTTGTTTATTTACTGATTATATAGCACTTTCCTTAAACATTCCATATGTATGTACTTGTATGCTTTACTCATAATAAAACTAGAATTATGCATTTCATATGCAAGGTATCACATTTTTAATATTTTAATACACATGATATTTTCCCTGGGACGGTTGTATCAATTTGCATTCCCACCAGGAGCCTATGAGGGTAATAAGTTTTATATTCTTGGAGCTTATAGTATAATTATTGAAATACTAGAGGCCTGGTGCACAAAATTCATGCATGGGGGTTGTCCCTTAGCCCAGCCTGCACCCTCTCCAATCTGGAACCCATCAAGGGATGTCCAACTGCCTGGTGGGATGAGGCCTAAATGGGCAGTTGGACATCCCTGTCACAATCCAGTACTGCTGGCTCCCAACCGCTCGCCTGCCTGCCTGTCTGATTGCCCCTAACCGCTTCTGCCTGCCAGCCTGATCACCCCCTAACCACTCCCCTGCCAGCCAGATTGCCCCTAACTCCCCTCCCCTGCCGACCTGGTCACCCCTAACTGCCCTCCGCTGCTGGCCCTGTCATCCCAACTGCCCTCCCTTGCCAGCCTGGTCACCCCTAACTGCCCTCCCCTGCCAGCTTGTCACCCCTAACTGCCTTCCCCTTCAGGCCCGGTCCCCCCAACTGCCTTCCCCTGTAGGCCTGGTCACCTCCAACTGCCCTCTCCTGATGGCCCGGTCACCCTTAACTGCCCTCCCCTGCAGGCCTGGTTGCCCACAACTGCCCTCCCCTGCTGGCCATCTTGTGGTGGCCATCTTGTGTCCACATGGGGGTGGTCATCTTTGACCACATGGGGGCAGCCATCTTGTGTGTTGGAGTGATGGTCAATTTGCATATTACCTCTTTATTATATAGGATCAGTCATCTCATTATCCCTCCCTTCTCTGCCATTGTTGGACCACCTATAGATCTATCTTTCCCATTCTCAGCAAAAGTCCAGATCATAAGTGGAGGCTGCCAAGACTCCTTCAGAGAGTCATTCTTGGCCTCTGAGGTACATAACCTTTCCTCCCAGACCACCTCCACCATATGCCCCATATATACCTCAACTCAGGCTCCATATGCACCCTTGGTCCCTGCTCTAATAAATTCTTGGGAATCTCAATTCCCCACAAAATGAGATTCCTAACTTACTGCTCAAATTTTCCCTCCTAGGAATTGAAAATCTGCCTCTGGATCCCATTCCTGTTTCTGGAACCACCGTGGAAACTGCAGACAAAACCTTATGATGTCAATGATTTCTCTGTACTTCGCATTGTCATCCAGCCTAAAATCAATGTCACTGTGTTACATTTATTCATAGGAAGGCTCCCTGCAGGCCACCTCCAAATTACATTCACATTAAGAAAAATTTACATCATAAAAATCTTCATAGCAATGTCCAAAATTCATTTTTACCGCCTCAATCACATCAGAGGCATTCATGCACACAGAATATAAATTTTCAAGACAGAATAACCTTAATCTGAACACAGTTTGAAATTCCTTGGTTTTGTAATGAAGAATACCTTTGTTTGCTGCAGGTGAGCTATCAGAAAGAGAAAGCCTCTTTCACCAACATTCTTGAATGCACATTTTATAAAAACCTAAACCATCTATTCCAGGCGTCCTCAAACTACAGCCACATGCAGGTGTTTTTGCCGTTTTGTTTTTTTACTTCAAAATAAGGTATGTGAAGTGTGCATAAGAATTTGTTCATAGTTTTTTTTTAAACTATAGTCGGGCCCTCCAACCGTCTGAGGGACAGTGAACTGGCCCCATTTAAAAAGTTTGAGGACCCTTGATCTATTCTATATAAGAGAAAAAAATACCTTCAATGGAAACAGATTCCAAAGCAGTTATATTTTGTTTGGTTGTACATATTCATGATTAAAAGTTTGCACATATTTTTATTTTCTCATTTTAATGGTATATCACTTACAATATGGCATTGCAAAACAATGAAGACTTGGTATTTATTGGGTCTGGTCATCAGTGAAGTTTTGTGTGGAATACAGCAACATACCTGATGTACTGTATATGTCATTATCCTTTATGATGTCCATGGGGAAGAGACGTTCCTAATTCTATACAGCATTCTTGTCTTCTCATGATGGGAAGGCACTAATCCCAGTTTCCTTTTATTCCCATGCCTTGCCCTTAGCAGTACAGAAGACCTGAAAAAGTCAGGAAGGAGAGAAAGACAAGTGTTACATGACCTCACTCATATATGTAATCTAAAAAAGAACAAAATAAACTGGTGAACAAAATAGATCCAGAGACATAAAAGCATGGAACAGACTGATGAATCTCAGAGGGCAGGCAAGGGTGAGTGGGGAGAAATTAACCAAAGAATTTATATGCATAACCGAGACAATAGTGTGGTAAAGGCCTGGGAGGTGGCAGGTATGGGGTAGAGGGGTTCAATGGGGAAAAAACTGGGACATCTGTAATATTCAACAAAAAGATAATTTTTTTAAGTTAGGAAAGAAATAATGAAAGAACACAATGTCTTTTGTGTTTTAGGGCCATGAGCACCATTATACACACACACACACACACACACACACACACACACACACACACACACACACCTATAAGCCAAATCCTTTGTTCTTGTCATAGACAACAGACATCATGTGTGCATTCACAGGAAGGAAGCATGCCAGCCCTCTGTCTCTGCACAGTGACCTCCTTCAGCCAGACCAGAGGATGTGGAACGGAAATCTCAAGTTAGGAGTTAGTTGGCTTTCTTGCTTGCCTGCCACCAATGGACACCTACTGGTATATACACTTCTCTGAAAATTCACCTTGTTTATTTGATTCCCTCAATTGTCGCTACATATCCTAGCCATTCTTTCATGTCCAGTCTCAAATGTTGCTCCTTCCATAAAAACATTTTCTGATCTTTCAGAGTAAATGGGAGGATTCTCAATCTCCCTACCACTTGTTTCTCTCTGAAGGTGATTTCAGAAATTGTAATGCAAAATAAGAGTTGGTATGGAGGAGGACTTGGAAAGACATGGCTGAGATAGCTAGGGCACATCACCCAGAAGGTGTGGGGATGGGTCACTATGTAAGTGGGATCTGAAATAACATTGCAAAAGTGAAGAGTTAGGCAGGTGGGTGAGTTATTTCTAGACATCATTCACCTTCATTTCTGAATCGAGTACCGAGTGTGTACCAAGCACTGTATTAAGGACTTTCAATGCTTTTATATGCTTTCCCTGCTTTATAATGGTCTTTTACTCAGGATGAAAACTATGCAGCTGTCCTTGACCCGTGTCTTCCCTCACACCCCAGTTACAAGTCCTCAGAAACATGTTGACTTTTCTGCACAAATTAGTCCAGATTCCCAACGCTTCCCATGACCTCTGAAGCTACCATCCAGCTCCAGCTGGACGGCATCACTGTAATAGTCTCTGAACCCCTTTTCCCTCTTTCACCATTGCTTACCTGCTCCTCCCTGTATTTACCCTTGTACTTCAAGTTTAAGATTATGCCACTTCTCCAGGGAACTCTGTAATGTCCTCCTTCCCCTTAGAATAAAGCCCAAATTCCTACCATGGCAAAAAGGTTCTATGCTACTCGGTCTTTCCCTCTGGTTGCCTTGCTGATCTCATTTCCTAAAACTCTGCCCATCGCTTACTCTCCCCCAGTCACACTGGCAGGCCAGACCATATCACTCTTCCTTCCATACCTCAGGCTGGCTGCTGCCTCGGGGCGTTGTGTGGTCTGTTCTTTGTCCCTGAATTGCTCTCCCCAGGATATATGCTGGTGACCTTTGCTCATATGGAACTTTCTCTATGAAGCTTACTCTGACGACCATATTTTAAAGTGTAACCCTTTCACTAGTCCCAGATTCCCTCTATCCTCATCTGCTTTTTGCCCCTCCCCCCCATATCACTTATTAACTCATCACATAGTATCCAGTTCACTTCCTTATTACATCTATGGTTTAGTGTCAATCTCCCTGCTCTGGAAACTGAGCTATATGAGGGCAGATATCTTTGTCTATCTTGTTCACCGGTATATATCAAGCATCAATTACAGTCTTTGGCTTAGGTAGGCACTCAAATGTTTGCCATTAAATGAACTAAAATATCTGATCTTTTCAATAAGCCATAGGAACTTGTTTACACTATTCTAAGAGGATAATTAACTACATTATCTTCTCACAAAAAAGATTCAAATACTCTCCAGAGGTCAGACCCTTAGTCTTGACTTCCAGTCTATTTCGCATCCTCAGTACTATCATATAATCTTTTTAAGGACAAAAAACAATGTGTATTCTACCTGGCTTGATATAATACACACAGTACCTTGCACACAGTAGCTGCTCAATAAACATTTATGTAAATGTGTTTGGCCAGCTTTTCCCAAGCAACATGACCTTGTTTGCTACAACCGTGGTCTTCTTACATTGGCTCTTATCAAACTTGCCCTAGGAATAACATATCTTGCTAACCAAGGAGTCATAGAAATTATCTGAGTAAACTGAGGCCCAGACAAGTGCTGTGGCCTATCCAAGGCTATACAGCAACTTAGAGAAAAAGGCAAGATTAGGACCTAATTATTCAGACTCTGCAGTCATTTTCCTTTTTGATTTTTAAATATAAAAATAGCATTTGAGTGCAAGTTAATGAAGGCAAATTTATTTGTCTCTTAAGTGTGCCCCACAGGAGATGTATCCAAGCTACACACACCCAGGGTATTGTTTATTTCCTATGACGCTCAACCTGGACTTGTACAAATAGTAGAACCAACCCAATTTACCTGGCTGGCCAAGCAGAGATAATGAGGGGAAGTGGGAAATGAAACGGCCTCATAAAAACAGCTGATAAGCAGTCAATTTCACCTTTAAAAGTGATGGCAGTTTCTGAGACAGAGTTGGAAATTAAATAGAATTTGGAAGATTTTCAATCAATGTTATGTGCCGCGACAGCACAGCCAAGAGTGAACCTGAGTGGGAACGGTGAAGGATTGAGAAAAGACAGACAAGAGAATGAAAGCTGGGTCTCGGTGGGACGCTGTCCTCTCTGATGGAGAGCCTCTCTGATGGAGAGCTAGAGACAGCGCCATGGACTACAAGCCGTGTCTTTATTTTATAGCCAGATGCCACGAGGTAAAGTAAGGGCGTGCTCAAGATGTTTACAACATTCTCGTGGGTTTTGATCCTACTCAGTTACATGCACCTGAACTCTATCAAGCCCACATCACTCATGTGGGGCCATGTGTTCGGACCATAGGTTCAAGCTTACAACTATCGCTGTTGGCTATAATTGTGCTGGGAGGGCTCTGCCAGCTGGGACTTGCACATGGCCATGAGAGGACTATGCCCTCTTATTAGTCTGAGACTTGTACCTGTCCAAACACTGTAGCTGCTCTTCACAATGTTATCCATGGTTTTCATTTTAATTTAAGGGGGGGGGGGGGGCAGCAAAGCCTTGAGCAAAACTGATAGATTGCTACTTGATCAATGTTTTCCTTGTCTCCACTGTAAAAACAAAACCATAAATTATGCTAATTCTTCTTTGGGCTAGGTGAATTTCAGCAGCATCAGTGGATGGTGACAGCCCAAGTAATCATGGAGTCATCACGGCATGAAACCGAGAATCCCAGCCCTGGGCTGCTACCCTGCCCGGGCATTGTCAAAAGACCAGGACCCTCCAGAGTTAAACTGAAAGCCTGTTAAATAATTTAAATGCTTCTTTTGTGTTCAAATAACTTTTTCCTGCATTTCTGAAAGCAGCTTGGGAATAATAACATCAATTCTCATGATTGATAAGACATGGCCCGATGCTATATAAGTTTTAGCTTAATTTTTCTTCCTAATAGATGGCTGTTGACTTCTGCAAAACTGGGATATGTGCTTTGGGTATATGTTAATCTCAAAGGCCCTTCTAACAATGCCTGTAACTTTAGGCTGATGCTCCTTGTCTAATGTAAAAATACTACACAATTCTGTACTAGGAGCAAGAAAATCAAATGAAAGTCAGAATAAAAAACATAGAAAATGGCATTAAAATAGAAGTTAATAGAACCTGGCTCCCCATCTCAAGCCTGTCATTCCTTTGAGCCAGCACCTTTGCAAGAGGAAGCCATTTTTTGTGAATTTGATGGGGAAAATAAGACATTTTTGAGGGGCTAGCAATCTGGATCTGTGCCAGTAACTTAAGGTACATTCTTGATAGCCTATAATTAAGTCACTGCCCCTTTCTCCACAATCTGGTCTAGCAAGACTTGTTTACCTAAGTACTCCCATTTTACAGAGGCCATAAACCATGAACAATACACAATCCCTGGAGGGGGTTATCAGCACTGGTGCCAGGCCACGCCTTTAGGTGTGATCTCACAGCTCCCATCCCAACACACAGGGCTTTTTGCAAAGCCCATGAAAGGTCTGGAAGTCCCATCCATATTTGGGGGACAAAGAAACCAAATGGTATAAAGGGAGAGCTTCCTCCATATTGGTTTGCTCAGGATTTGGAGAGAAACAGTCTCTCCTGAGTCACTGTACTAGTACATGCAAAACATCTGAAAAGAAATGTTTTTTTCCTGTATCTCTGGTACTCTTGTGTATTTTTTGGTCACTTGGTAAATTCTGTAACAAATTGAAGCCATTTGGTGACCTTTGAATGCCTAGGACCTCTGTGTTTGATTGAAATTAACATGAAAGTTTTGGTTTGCATCATACAGCAGAGCCTTAAGCTTATTATTTTCCTCACTGAAATCTTCTCTCTTTTCTTCTCCTGTGCCTCCCCTTCTCTCCTCTCGCTTCCTTTCTCCTTCCCTCCACTCCACTCCCTCCTCTTCCCTCCCCTCCCCTTTCCTCTTCTCTCCTCCCCTCTCCTCTCCTCTACTGTCCTCTTCCTCTCTTACTCTCTCTGAGAAATTTATTTTAAAGAACTGATTCACATGACTTGTGGAGAACAGGCAAGACCAAAATCTGCAGGGAAAGCTGGAAACTCCTGGGCAGGAGGCCATGTTACAGTCTGGAGGTAAAATTTCTCCTCTCAGGGAAATAATCTGTTTTGCTCTTAAAGTCTTTCAACTGATTGCATGAGCCCCACTCACATTATTAAGGGTCACCTTACTTGAAGTCAACTGATTGTAGGTGTCAACCACATATTCAAGTACCTTCAGAGCAACATCTAGACTAGTGAGGATAACAAAAGTCTTGCCTACAGAAATTATATTCAAACAGCGACCTAGTAAATTACCATGAGTTGGCCAAGCCAGAAGGAAAGGAACTACATTTCAGGGCTTTTGCATGAGCTTACATAAAAGCCCTGAATCAAGAATGAACCCTTTTCCATTTGAGACATAAAAAGTAGCCAGAGCAGCTGGAGCCTAATAAACTTTGCTCCCAGATGTCCTTAGTAGACAAAGCAGAGTTACTGAACAGGACTAAAAGCTTTTGTTTCCATTGGATCCAGGCACAGAGCCTACACATATTTATGAAATCTTTGAGGCAAAATATAATTTTACTTATTCTATTGGTCCCATGATTAAAATCTTCCATGGTCCTATTAGATGTAGAATAAAATCTTTGTACTCAGATCTGATACTGCCTTGCTGTCTTCATAGCAACCCCTACCACTCTCTTTCCTAACTACTTCACTCCCATCATGCCTTTAGATCTCAAACTTGTCAGTACTAGTCCAGTCTTGGGGCCATTGAACTTGCTCTTTCTTCTACTCACATCATCATTCTCAAAGTTTTCACACATCAGGACAATTCTCAGTTTTCAGATCTCAGCTCAAAATCCCTCCTCCCCTTCCCATTTTCATCATCACCATCTGATCCCATCTTATTTGTTTGTTTCTTTCCTTACAGTCTATCTCCACTCACTAGCATGGAATTTCCTAAGAGCAGAGACTTTGATAGTAAGCAGATAATACATATTCTTTTGAAAAAAATGGATCTAATACTTTTGGTAAATAATCTTGGAGCTCAAGTTTATTTATCTTTAGATTGAAATTAATAATGCATATTTTGTCTATCAACAGGACTACCAGGCTATGCAATAGAACATGTATTTAACACATTTGTAAACTATGGAGGGCTGCAAAGTGATTCTCTTTTGTCAACCAGAGACTAAAATTTTTCTAGTTGACTTTGAAATGTCTTTGTATTTTTCTTTTTTTTCTTTGCTTTTTGGTCAATAAATTCATGATTCCCAAATAAAAAAAGCTTATAAAAGAACATGATTTAAACAATGTCCCAGACAAGCTATCACAAGGAAATGAGAGATGAAGAAAAACTGTGATAAGACTGATTGCATATTAGCAGAAACGTTCTAGAATCAGGCCCAGTATGAGAAATGTTACAAGCCTATACATGGTGATAAGTAGGAAGGACACAAATTGTAGAGTTAGATAAATGAGGTTCCAAATCTTAGCTCCTTGCTGAATGTTTGTTTGTAAAACGGGCGAAAAAAGATACCTAGCAAGAAAAGATTGTCATGAATTTTAGTTGGGATATGTAACAGTATATACCACTAAGTCTGGCACATAGTAGGTGCTAAAAATATTACTTATGATAATATTAGAAGGGTGAGCATAGCATTTTACACCATGCCATCCATATTGACAAATTGTGGATGATCCATTTAGGGTCCACCAGAGGAGGTCCACTGAGTTGTAGACACCGGCATAATGAGGGTCACGTGATAACTTTTAGACACCAAGTGTAAACATTTCCAAAGCCCCCTGCCTCAGTAGCTTTGGACAATAGCTCCAGGAGTCAGGTTCTTCCATAATTCTTGATGCTGTTTTTCATCCCCGTAGAAAAGTCTCTGGCAAGGACAAATGTGCAGCCTGAGCTGAGAGCTGTCCAGCCAAGAATGATAACATCTACCAGCTTTACAAAGAAGCCAATTCCTCCTGTCTCTTACAGATGTCAGAGTCTGTTTAATGGGCATCCCTATGGCTGCTGTGACAAATGGCAAGGCACTGTCATGGCATTTTCCTGGTCTCCCTCCTACCTGATTTGCTTCCTGTACCTTTTGAAATCTGCCCCTTAAAAAAGTCTACTATCTAAGGCCACAGAACCAGGACACTTTGAAAGAGAATAGAGTGTTGACCTGCTCGCTCACCTTTCTGAGAGCCTCACTTTGATACCCACCCCCACAGGGAGGTCTGCCCAACCCCTCTTCCACCTACTCTTAGAATTGATTGTTGTGCAGTTATAAATAGAGAAACCACTGCCTGTGATTCTGCAGCAATTCTTTTGTTTGTGTGGTTGGTTGGCTATTCATATACCACAATTTTAAAGTTTTCATTAAAAAAATAAGGCAACGCTGCTTGGTCAGGGTAGCTCAGTGGTTGAGCATCCACCTATGAACCTGGAGGTCAGGGTTTCATTCCCAGTCAGGGCACATGCCCAGGTTGCAGGCTCAATCCTCAGTGAGGGGCGTGCAGGAGGCAGGTCAATGATTCTTTCTCATCATTGATGTTTCTATCTCTCTCTCCCTCTCCCTTCCTCTCTAAAATCAATAAAAATATATTTTAAAAAATAAGGCAATGTTCATTTCAGTAAAAAAAAATGACATGTTATTAAATGTTTTAAGTTATTGGAAAGGCCAGATTTAAAGAAAGTAAGTTCAGCTGAGTGTTTTCTGTACACTAGAACTGTTCTTGGAGCTGTGGGTATAGCAAAACATAAGACATAGCTCTGGCTCTTAGAAAAGCTTGCCTTTTAGGGATGACCGACCATAAAACAACCACTTATTGTACAGACCAAGTGGTTAGAACATTGAGTGATGAGAGCACAATGGAAGATACCCAACCCAGATCATAGGCTGGGAAGGAAGGTCTATGGATGGTTGGAGGAATGAGGAAGTCCAGAAACCCTTCCTAACAAATGATGTCTGAGGGCATGTGAAAATAAGATGAGGAGCCAGAGACCAGAATATAGACCTAGGGGACAATATCTGAATAACTGAGTCACATGAGCTTAAATTGAACCTAGTTCACTTGAAAAAGAGGTCATTTCTCATTGGTTTTTCTATCACTGTTTTGATTTTAAAGGAAGCATGATCAAAAGAGGGGACTGGCAATAAGACAGTGCAAGCAAAGACATATTAGCTGAGATGGCAGAGTCAGCACTTAAATGAAACCAGTGCCTGCGGGAACAGATGGAAGGACTTTGCAACAGACATCAGCAGAATTGCTAAAAGTCTGGAGCAAAACTGTGTTTCCAAGACTCAAAGAGCCAGAGAATGTGCTCAGGACCGTGTGCCACTAAAGCTCCAAGTACCTGCAGAGGCCCTTTAAGTCATGGTGTGTGTCTGACTCAGAAGATACAAAGACAAGGGAAGAGTTGTACAAGATTCCAGTTAAAGAGAAAATGAGCCCTAGCCAGTTTTGCTCAGTGGATAGAGTATCTGCCTGTGGATTAGAGGGTCCCAGGTTTGATTCTGGTCAAGGGCACATGCCCGGGGAGCATGCAGGAGATAGTCAATAAATAGTTTTCTCTCATCATTGATATTTCAATCTCTCTCTCCCTCTCCCTTTCTCTCTGAAATCAATAAAAATATATTTAAAAAAAAGAAATTGAATAGCAGAAAGGAGTCTTGAATGTATTGCTAGGTTGACTGTTCCTTCTTTCTCAGTTTAAATGAGTATTTTATTATGCAGTATATACTTTACCAGAATATACTTCTTAGTGTTTACCATCTTGTTTCAATGAAATATATATGGTTTTAAAAAGTAGATGTGGCTATGTGAAGAAGATGTTCACAGGATCTGTGTGTAAGGTTATCTGTCCCCTTGGAGGCTCAGGGCATTCCTGGTCAGTCCTGGGACCATCCAGTTTTAATTACTCCGACCTCTGCAGAGTTAAGGTCTCCTGGGTGCTTTTAAGGCTGTGAAGGTAAACCAATTTCAGGATAGCAAGTGCTGGGAATATTTTGTCCAGAGAAAGAAGAATAGCATAAAATGTAGTGAAGGAACACACACATGCAATGTATGCAAATACACAATATGTGATGTATTTGTGTGTGTAATATATAATTTTCTATATAAGCTTAATTATTTTGTCCCTGAAACCTTTAGCAAGATGGTCAAAGAACATGATTCTGTGTAGGTCTCCCTCTGAAAAAAATAAGAGGGACACATTTGACCTATGGGAATAGAAATCAATTAGTCAAGATTTAAAATTCTCAAAATATCCCAACAATTTATTTCTTTTTTACTCTGAGTCTCTTTTCTGATTGTGAAGAAATTCTAGATTCATTTCCAGGCCAGACAACTCCTTTGGAAGTATAAAAATCCAGGGAACTTGAATTTTTCCCTAAGCTCTTTGTTGTTGTTCTTTTGTTTTGTTTTAGCATTATATGATGATGGTATTTGGGAGCAGGGAATGGAGCTCTGATATTAGAACAGTGAACTGGCAAGCAGTTAGACAGCTAAAATAACCAGTCCTGCCATCTGCAACAAAAGTAATTACAGCCCCCTCAGTCTTTCGTCTAGACTTTTGGGAAAATAAATAGAAAATATTACTGCCTCGGTAAAACATTACTGCCTGTTATATAACTACTTCTAAAATTTTAACAATTAAAAATGAAAGGATTTAACTACAAAGGGTCTTAATATCTTGTTCCCTCCTGGTTAACAGGTTACATTTTTGTCTTACTTTTCCAGTTACCACATGGATTCCTATGAGCCTCTCAATAACACAGTTTGATGTTCAACAACTGAATAAATTGTAATTTGAGTGGGAAATTCCTATTAACATCCAATATTCACTTACAGAGTCTCTTTTCCATTGTTTTTGCTATTCCCTCATGTACAAAGTGGAAAACTTAGTACAAAATCTGCAGTTACAAGGGCCTGTGGTGAATACTACATTACAAGCACAATAGCAGTGTACTGGGGAAATTTGCATATAGCAATCTGGCCAACCAAGGTTTCTGATTGTCTTAAAAGAGTGTAGAAAATATAGTTTTAAACATCTGATTTAACATTTTTTGAGACATATCCCCACACCTTTCCCTCACATCCATTTTTAGGAATTTTGTGATAAGACAAGAGGGTAATGGAATTCCAAGGGAAGAAGCTCGTTAACAAAGTCATGATTTCACCCACTGAGAGGTGAGTACGGGTCTTTGAACTCTATCCTAATGGAATGATATATTCCTAATCAGAGCTAGAATACGTAAAATTATATAAGGAAAGCATCTAATTTATTGATAGAAGAAAACTTGTTAATGGTGTTCACAATAGTTTTTTTTTTATTTATTGTTTAAAGTATTACAAATAGTAGTACATATGTCTCCTTTTTTTTCCCCATTGACCTTCCCCCGGCCTCCCCTAAAGGATGCATCAGGATGAAGATAAGTTTAGACTCAAAATAGACAAAGAAACCTCTTAGAAAAAAAAACAGGCCTTGTCTACGTTCTTGGCACTGAGAGCTGTCCACTGGCTAAGCCACTGTTCAAGTATTACTCTCAGTTGTAAAGAAATTGGAGAGGCAGCCAAATAAATAATTGTCTCCTTAAAACTTATAGTTATCAAGAACTGTAAGCCTACCAACCAGACTCAAATTATCATGGTAGATAGAGCAAACCTCTGTGGGGATTTTTTTGGCATAAAAAGAAACAGTGAGCTCATACATCTTAAAAACTCTGCTGCTTTTATTTATGTTAGCAGATATTGAGTATGTACCCTGTGATAGACTCGAGGGGAAACAGAAGAATGAAACCTGGCTCCATGGTTCCCACTACTAGAGAACCTGCTGTCACCTTAAATAGACTTTATATTTAAAATAAACTTGAAAAACTTCATGGATCCAACACATGCACACACACATACACACATTCACACACACATGCACACATACACACACCTACCACACATGCACACAAATTCCATCATTGTCATTTTTCCGTAACTGCAGGAACAAGTAGTCCATATGAAATACGCTTTGACAGCTTCTTCCTAGAAACTAGACACAGGCCTGAAGTACAGATTTTAACACTTGACCGCTTTCTGCATGAAACAGTGACCAAAAGAAACTGAGGACTAGTTTAAATAGATCATAGGACGATACACTCTCAGAGTTACAATTTAGGAGTTACTCAATAATCGTCTATCCAAATAAAATCGAAGGTGTGCTTTAGCCAAAATTAATCAGAGCTTCAGGACATTTAGAACTCCTGCTTCTAGGCAACTATAACAAAATATATTCATCAGCTACTAGTTAATTAAATGGAAATCAAATGAAAATATACTTTGCTGCCAGAGGCTGGATCCTTGGCAGTGATTAACTGTATTGATCGAGGACTTTTCATTAGATCTCCCTGGGAAGGGATGGTTACAAGTACTTGATGGACACAAAATGCAGAGGTGGGTCGGACTTTGTGATGGGGAAAATGCAGAATCTGCTTCCTACACCTGGACCAGTCTGTCCAAGATTCAAAGTAGATTTGGGTTCCTCTAAGCTTCCATTGCTCAAATGTCCTGTTTCCCATGGTTTCTGAGGATCAATCTTATAGGGCCTCCTCTGCAACTCTCAACCTTTTCATTTTCACCATCAGCCTACCACTTTGCCCCATACAGAAAACACTAACATTCCTCCATTCTCCAAAAGTAAACTGTCCTGCTACTCCTGAGTGTGGCCACCCTTAGGTTAAATGTGGGCTAACAGAAAGAAGTTAAAGCCGGCACAGTGATGGCTAAAGTAAGTTTGAACACTGGACTTTACTCCCCTAAATCTTCAAATCCATTTGCATCATGGAGAAGCTTTTTGTTGGCCATGCCCTTTCCTAGGATCCTGTTTCCTGCCAAGATTCTCAAGCTTCTCTTCTAATTTCCATCTCTCTTCTCTTTTCCATCCTTCCCAAGCCCTCATTCTGCCCCCTCCACCTTCAACAGAGCTGTTATGAGTAACAACAGATTTCCTGAGACTCTGTTATACAGATAATTACTTTAAGGCTATTCCCAAGACCACACTTCTTCCATTATCAAAAACCACCATTATGGTATTTGTTCTAACAAAGGAAAAGTTATCCTTCCTAACATAAATTTGTCAAGAGACTCATGTAGCTGACTTCTTTTAAAAATAATTAATATTTTCTCTCATTTTGTTCATCCCTCCAGTCTTTCAATAAAGATTTATTCAGTCTATATAAGCTACTACGGTAGACCTTGGGGAAAAAGGAAAATTTTATAAATAAATAATTCAATCAAATTTTATCAGATAAAATACTCAAATTTTTTAGCTCTACATTGGTTATGAATATCCCAGTGAATGGTTCAATTCATTTAGAATCTTCTTATTTTGCATAACAACTACTTAGAAACCGGTTATTATTTGAATTTAACTGGTTCATTTTCGAAGTAATGAAATCTTTGCTTTCAACTAGCTGTTTTTAAATCTCTTGAAATGCAAGCATAGCTTTAAGAAATCTGAAAAACATCATCTCATCATAACATATGCTCATTGCTATGAGATAACACAAATCTTTTTCTTCAATGTAGGACTGTCAGCACAATAAAGCTTTCTGGCCATGTTCTGCTTTATGGAGAACTTTATTAGTCTCAATTCAAATTATTTAATTTTTGGGTGTTTTGATGCTGGTTCCAAACCCACATTACCATGTAGGTAAGGAATCTGAAGAACCATTATATAATGTGTTACTACCAAGGAATTCCATATGCAGCAGTTAACAACTATTTCCACTTGAAGGAGTAACAGTGGGCATTTGTTTGTTTTGGTACATGTATCACACTAAATGTAACCTTTATGATGACAACAACCATAGTCTCTTCTTTGAAAGAACAGCATAACAATTCTCAATTCATGACCCAAGCGAGGAAACTGTGTTAGGTTTTGTATCAGCTGAGTCAGAGCGAGCACCACAGCCTGGGAAAATTATCCTTAGTCATAATGATATCTGAAGTGAAATTTCCAGGTGTCCATGCTAAGTGGAGTGAGTCAGTGCTTGGGTGGTACATTCAGGTCCTAAGTACCCATTCCTAAGTGCAGGATAAAGCCTACCTCATTTCCAGCAGTGGCCAGGTTTTATGTCCTCCTATTATTTTTCATTTCTTCCTATCACATAGCAGGTTCATGTCCTCTCAGAAGGTGCTCGCCCTCCTGGAATGATTTCATACATGCCAAGGAGCGTGGGAGAAAGAAAAGCATTTGAATATAAAATTCTTTGGAAATGATTGCAGGGGAAATGGTGTATAACAACAAAAAGGAAGCCTTGGCTCAGGCCCCTTAGAGCAATAACTCTTTCTGACTCATTTTCGCTGATTGGCCTCCTCTCAGAATAAAAACAAGGGTATTGCAAGCTTAGCAAGCCTCCAAGATCTAGTGTGCTTGCTTCCCAATGGGGAGCAGAGCTGCTCTTAGAAAATTGTGCTACAGTGAAGTTCAGTTTGGGTTGGGTTCATCTCTCTGCTCGCAGTTTCCTCACCATCCTTGCCTCCTAAAATGCATTTCCTAAAAGCCTTTAAGAGTCAAAAGAGAGCTAACAATGAGTTTTTCAGACAACCTGACATTCTAGATTATGGGCTTTCCAAAGACCAGATAAATCATGTCCAACAGAACATACTTTTAACTACTCAAAGTGTGTGGCCACATTCAGAAGAGCCACATGTTTTCACATCATTTTTTCAACTCCTTCCTTTCATCTTTTTCTCCATTTATATTTTCTTTATTAATAAACATTTAAGTGGAACATAGTGATCTAACTTTTTTAATGAGTGCCTACTGTGCACCAGGCACGTTTTCTACATGCAGTTTCACATTTATTTTATTTTTTTGTAGGCTTTTAAAGCAACATTTATTTTTTTAAAGTTAATATGTGCATATATAGGAAACTGAAAAACACAAGCAAAGAATAAAGCCATTCATAATCACAAGCAGTTTACAGTCTGACGTGTCCTTTTAAGTCCTGTGTATCTACACAATTAAGTTTCCATTTTTATGTAATTAAGATGGTACAGTTATGCATCATGCTTTCTCACACATCATTAATTTTATCATTTCAAAGTCCCAAAGCTATGAGTATTTTGATAACCGAGAATACCCTATACCAACTCAATTTGGCAGAAAATGTAATCCTGTCTTACTTGGTGACAATAATTTCATAAAAGACAAAAATAGCAGCAGACCTCTAGATAAAAGATATTCACAAAGTTACAATTAAAATATTGTGTTCCCTTAATGTTCCATTAAAAATGAGACCCAAAGCAAGAGTACACAAAGTATAATGCTTCTAAGAGAATTATGATTTATACTTTAAAATATTAGCAAGGAGGCAAGTTTTGACTGAAGTACTCAACAACATATTCCTATAGCACAGCCTAAAGAGATGCACGCACATCAGTGGTTATCACCACAATGTGAATATGAACACATCCACACACACCCCTCGCATGAACAAGTCCTGATGTCCATTTCTGAGACGGTTCAACAACTCCATGTCCAAGATGCCTCTTTTCTAACAATTATAACAAAAAGATATTTACAAATGGGTTAATTCACTAGCTCTACTTTTTATCAGATAGTGTCACCTCAGGACATCTAAAAAGCTCCAATGTTGCAAAATACAGAAAGAATCTTGCCCACAATAAACACTTTTTTAGGCTTTAAAGTAACATTTATTTTTTTAAGTTAACATGTGCATATATATCACATTTATTCTTTAAATCAACCCAACAAAAGGGGTATTATCATGCCTGTGCAACAGCTAAAGAAATTGAAGTTCAGAAAGATTAAGTGAATGATACACAGAGACAGGCAATGTTGGTCCTGCCTCAAATGCAAGTCTTTCTGTCTCCAAAGACATGTTCTTTCCTATACTGTACTCCACCTCGCACCCAGCTCTGGAAGTTACACAGGGCAGATAAGAAGAAGCTGCATGGCCCATGTACTCTAAGCTGCACCAGAACTCGGGTCATTTTCTCTTCATATTTACTTAAGATATTTACATCCAGATTTAGTATCTCTTAGAGCGCACAACTCATTTTAATTTCATCAATGCCTTTTGTATATATAAATTTCTGCAATACTTCTTCCTTTAAAACTCACTCTTTCAAGTCTTATTTTCTCAAATTTTATTTTACTGTAAAGAAAGGGTGCTAAGAAGAGAAATCAAGGGATATTCCTACTAAAGTACTCATTATAGACCATGATAACAAATACGTAGCTCATTAATGTATAAACAACCCCTCCCCCCCCAAAAAAAAAAAAAAAAAACAAGTGTGACCTATTGAGAGGACTAAAGGAAAAAGATTAAAAACTGGCTTTTGAGTTACACAGACCTTAGTCTGGAAGCACATTTGCTATTTTCTGCTTGATCAGGACCTTGAGCCTATTACTCAAGCTTTCTACATAGCTATACATAGTCCTTTTCCTATAACGTTAGAACCCCCTTTGTTTAGAAGAGAGGTTAAATGAAATAATGTATAGTCAGTATCTGATTAGTTAGGTAGGCCTCCAATTTCCCTTTCTCCTCTATTCTTTCTGCCGCTCCCCGAGGCTGAAATTTGCATTCACCCTGCCTGCAAAAGTCTATCTTCTAAGTAACACTGGTCTTGATGGATTGGAATGTTTCTTGTGTCTTCTCTCGGTGAAAAAACAGTAAGGAGCAGATATGATGTGTAGGAGCAATGTCATTGAATTATTCGGAAATATTTTGTTCCTCGAAGAGACCATCTCAGATGGACTGTGAGTGCAATATCCTAGCTGAATTTCACCACAAGTTAGACCTCATTAATCTAACACAATTCCTCTACCTTCTACAGGACTCTCTACTTTATGTATTGATTAAAAGGAAAATGGTCTATTGTATTTGTACAACAAAACAGAATCATGATAAATGCTGCTGAGTTAACAAGTTTCCAGTAGTAGCACATCAAGCTGTAGATGAAAAATAAGAAATAGGAGACTGCTATCAGTTAAGGCCTGAGATAAAACTTAATGTGGGATACTTCATTGTCTCTGGCCACCCTGCTATGCTAGTTAGGAGGTCTGTGGCATGATGATAAATTTGGAACGCTACCCAATTTACCAAAACCCTAGCAGAAGACTAGAATGTGAAATCTAACTGCCCTATTATGTGTCATATTTTTCAAAACCCAGTTTAAAATATAATTTCAGTGAAATAAGACATGTCTGGGCTTTGCCTCATTATTAAGATAAAGACATTTCATTCCTTTCGGATCTTACCTCTTTATTGACTCTGAGTTTTCAGGCATAAAAACTCTGTAAAATATAAGATAAATTCAAATCCAAAAGGTTTGAGAGCAATCAAGAGTTGGGAAACTTTCTTGATTTTTTCATGGACTTGACTCAGTGGATACCATTGTCATTTCAATTTCTTTTGAAATAAATGTAAAACTTGTTGTCTTGGTATCTGAGACTCAAACATCAACTGCTCTGACCCTTATAAGCAGTTTGGGGCACAAATAGTCCAATTTCATTTTTCTAATGAAATGTATTTCCAGAGTTAATTATCCTATCTCTATACGGCCAGATGAATGAGAAGTCAATACCTTTCACAGATTGTCCTCCCTTCTTGAACTTAATTTAAAAATTACATTAAAGCCCTGCTTAAAGAGGTCTGCCCTGCTTAATAATGTCTTTACTGAGGGAGAACTGCATAATAAGATGATTACCAGAGGGCCCCATTTTCTACTGCTTTGTGTTGCTTTGCTCCAGTTTGGCTACTCAAAATCTGCATTGCCTGGTACTGTGCTGCCCTACTGTTGTGATAGAGCCTTGCAGTGGCAATTTAAGGCCAGTGAAGAACAAAAGAAAGGCTCTTCCACTCAGTGTTAAGCTCAGTCAGTGCCATGTCTGTCATCTCCAGCCAGGGCACCTGATGTTAACTCTCCTTAACCCCTGCTGCTACTGCAGATCCCTGTGTGGGCTCCTGAGATTTCTTAAAAGAAAACAATCCCATTCCTTCAGCACTCTTATGCTCAGCCAAGGGTGTTTAGGACTTGGTCTTCCCCAAGTCCAGGGTTGAAGTTATAGTCATGCATTCAGTTATTTTTCATTGAGCCTTGTCCTAGCTTGGACTGCGTTACAAACGACCATAGTCTGAATGACTTCTCAACAATAGAAATTTATTTATCACAGTTTTGGAGTCTGGAAGTCCAAGGTCAGGGAGCCAGCATAGTTGGATGGTTGGATTCTGGTGAGAGCCTTCTTCCAGGTTGTAGACTGCTAGCTTTGTTCTATATTCTCAGATGGTGGAAAGAAGGCAAAAGAACTGGGGATTCCCTAATGACCTAATTACTTTCCAAAGGCTGCACTTCTTAATACCATCACATTGGGGGTGAGGATTTGAACACGTGAACCTGAGGGCTGATGGCACACATACATTGAGCCAATTATAAGCATCAGTCATAAGGAAAACTCAGTTTCAGCTGTTGAGAATCCATTCATGAGAAAGATAGAACCATTCTGCCCTCCTGGAGTTTATTTTATTCCCTTTAAAGCACACCATTTGTCCCAGAGTGACTGATTTGGGAAAGGCATTCATCTGCATCCATACTCTGCACTAGAAAAGGTCCCATGAATTCAAGCCACAGGATGGACAGGGATAGGCAATAATTAATTTTTATATGTGAGTTGAGTTGAGATTATGCCTTGGAACACATGCAACTAATACCCAAGGACAATTGTAGGCTCAGTACAGTAAGAGATGAAAAGTTATATTTCACAAAATATTCTTTTAATAGTTTGGCTTTCAAATAAAGACCAATATTATACTCAACCCATTTTTAATAGTGAGTCTCATACAGTGATGGTTACAGGTATGGTCTCTGAAGCCAGAGATATGAGTTTGAATCATTGGTCCACCATCTGTTTGGTGTATAATCTTAATGCATCTGTCTGGTTTTCTCATTGGTAAAATTAAGATAATAAATGTAAATCTCGCATAGAAGCTTATGTATATTACTAAGTTAATGTATGTCCAAAACAATGTCTGAAATGCACTTAGCACTTGCAAATAACAGCCGAGATTTCTTATGTTCCAGTCCCTAAATATATGGTTTGAAAAATAAGTACTGAAGCACATCAATTTGCAGATTTTTCTGTTATTGGGTTTTTTACTTAAAAACTCAATCATGGTATCTATTTTTTTTTTTGGTTACACTCCATTTTATGGTAAGTCTAAGAAGTGTTGTGTTTCACAAGTACCAGTTTGGCTTATTTAAGAAGAAACCTTCGCTTTAGTAAAGCAAGACAGTAACTTCAGATGGCACTCAGGGTGGATTAATAGACAATGTCAAGCCAACATATTTTCCTTGATAGAGAGCATCAATGCTTTATCCTATGTTTATTAAGTGCTGAGGGAATGTGATACCAAGATGGTCACTGAACACAAGAATCACTCACCATTTTCCCTAAATCTATGTGTTCTCTAAATTTAGACTGATAAGATTTTTATCTTTTTGAAAACACGAAATTTACCTATATGGACTAAATGAATACACGATGGTGTATAGGCAGCTGATAGAGCTGCAAGATTACCTAGGGACATATTCAAAATATTTAGCTCCTGGGATAGTACAGGCTTTTCTGTAAAGATTTACATGTGCCTACTGGTAAAAATATCAACCCCTCTGTTAAAAGAGCAAAATAATCTACTCAAAATTGAACTCAACTATTGTGGATGATGTCTGATGGGAATTGGGGTTAGATTTATGCTAAATTATGAAAAATGTATCCATAAACATACAGAGTGGGATACAGAATGAAAAATGAGCATGCATTTCAATAAAGGGATTTTTGACAAGAAATATTATAAATGGCTATTATGAAGGAGCTTATAAAATTCCAAATTAGATGTCTGAGATGATGGCTTTGAATGTTTCTAAATCTTTTTGCATGTTTAGGGAAGGCCAAGGAGTGTATTTCCAGATAGTCCTGTGCATTCTGCATTTGGGACACTATAAAACCTGCAAATCAGGTGAAATGAAGTAATCAGAGTCTATCACATACAGAGGATCATTGCTCTCTGCTCTGCTATTACGGTGCACAATTTCTAGCGGTGTGTGTGACAGGTGACACAGAGGAAGTGGTAGTGTGCTATTGCCAAAGGAAACAATGTCGGCTTGGGACTCTGCCTGTCCATTTTCCAACGGGGAGCAGTTTTTTCTGAAACTGAGGTGCCTATTGTCTACACAGAATGAGCCCATCAGTGACTTAGGGTTAGGATGACCTCAAGTTATTTGTGAGTTTGTTAATCTTCATGTGTGCTAATGGGAAGAATGTAATGTTTTATTCTTATGTCAACTGTTGCCAAAATTCTGGCTGCAATGCAGTGGAAAGGACTGTCTTGGGTGGGAAAGTACAGCAGTTTAATGGGAGGTTGCACTTGTTATAAAATGACCAACAGGAGAAACTTGAAAGCCACCTACATCTGGATTTTCAAAACACTAGATGCCATCCCCTTTCACATTTCTTCGTCAAGCAATGGCTTTGCCTATAATGCCACAGGTATATCTAGCATAATGTAAATTTCATAACACAAAGATTATGTACTTCTAACTTAAGCAGGTGGATAATTTGCATATGTCAGAGTTAAACTCAAAAGTAGACATTTCCAATCTTTGGCCCATAGTATACATATTTCTATCTGACTTCCATAAAAGGGTTCTTATAAAGAAGTTGCTTCTCATGAAGTCATAAGTTTGTGGACAGTCAGTTTGTGGAAAGTCATTCCTGAGGGGAAAAATTAAAGCCTTGACACAGGCCGCAGGGAATATCTTCAGGGCTCTGAGTGACCCAGCAAAACCCAGAAGGAACTGGAATTATTTCTGTTCCATTCTGAGCAAGCAGCATCCGGGTATCAACCAATGAACTTGTATGCATATATGCATAACCCGTGGACACAGACAATGGGGTGAGGGGGGAGGATGAGGGTGGGCTGGAAGAGGTTATTGGGGGGAAAAGGAGGACCTATGTAATACTTTCAACAATAAAGATTTTAAAAAATGCATTGTCATATTAGAAACTCAAGAGTTCGGGAATCCTAGCATTACTTACTTGTTCACATTAGAACTGAAAGTGCATGGAGAGAGAGAGACTTTGTCTCTCTTGGTCACTGATAATATCTCAGTGCATAAAATAGGATCTGGCATATAATAAATGCTCAATAAACACTAAACCTGTACCAGGCAATTTACATGAATTAATTCCTTTAATTCTTTCAACCATCCATCATTTTATGGATGGGGAACCTGAGGCACAGACTACTTCGGTAATGTCTCCAACATGATGCAGTTAGAAGGGAAAGAAAGCCAGGATTTCAATCCAGCCATGCTGGCCTGGAGCTCCCCTTCTCACCACTGCATTTTGATTAAATAAACCAGAGAGAAAGGACACGTTTTAAAACACGGAAATTTAAAATAATTCCATCTAGAATCTGCACAGACAAATAACCTAAGCTGTTTCCATATCAAATGGAATAAGCAGGGCTGAGAGCACCGACGTTTATCAACATCATCATCAGAATCACCCAGTGCTCTAACCGCACATCTAGTCCTGAGCAAGCTAAATATTTAATCCCCCAATCTCCTGCTCAGGCATTGCTTCTAATGGATTCTTGTTCAGATGCTGCAGAGCAGAAATGATACTGAACCCAGGAACTAGGAGATGACAATAACTACCATGTGTTAAACATGTACTTCAAGCCTGTCCTGGACACTGTTCCAACACTATCTGATTTAACTTCCCCAACTCTCAGGGATGTATTTTTGCCCCATTTGAAGGTGGATGAGGTAAAGGAGTTTCATCACATGATAGAAAAAAGACCTGGGCTCAGTCTTAACTGACTTACAGATCATGGTTAATCAATGGAGGTTTTTACTTCAAGTGCCACCTTTGTCTTTCATCAGCAGTGTGACTCTGACCAAATCCATTAGAAGATTTCTGACCTATGCTTGGTCATCCATTAACACGGTAATAATAATAATAATAATAATAATAATAATAATAATAATAAATGTATTATCTTGCTTATACAGTCTTTCTCAAGACTGTTATAAGACAATATATGTAAAGTGACCAGATTAGTCAATTTAAGATGTATATCTCTCCAGCTCACAAATACTCATCCTATATATTTAATAGAATAAAGTCAATACAAACTACAAAACTCAAAATTTAAATAAAATCTGCAATTGAAACAGACCACTTTTTGATGTTCTTATCTTAGAATTATGGGTACATTTGCTGAAGCTGGATTGTGCTGTTCCTCAGGCCCAGGTTTTGCTGAGGCTCTGAGCACAGGCTATTTTCTATTTGACTAGGTGCCCAGTGCACGAATTCGTGCACCTTGAAAGAAACTGTGGGCCATGAGGCTGAGGTGGGCACAGGTGTGGGTCTTGGCCCACCCTCTGCACCCCCACCCAGCCCCTCCTGCCACAGCCCCCTGGTCTCTCTTGCTGCCACTCGCACGCGCTGACAGCACTGGCCCTGCTCACACCTGCTGACAGTGCAGAGCAATTGGGGCCGGTGTCATCAGCAGGTGCAAGTGGGGCCAGTGCCATCAGCGAGTGTGAGTGGCGGCTGCTGCCCCAATGGCCCCTCAGGAACTGGGGGAGTTGGAGAAGCCCTCAGGGGCAATCAGGGCTAGCAGCTGCCACTCGCACCCACTAATAGCACCGAGCAACAGCTTTCCAGGGGTAGGAGGAGAAGCCCTGAGGGGCGATCAGGGCTGGCAACCGCCACTCACACCCGCTGAGGGCACCAAGCGATCAGAGCTGGTGCAGGGTGCTGGCAGCAGGTGTGAGTGGCAGCTCCGGTGCCGGCAGCAGGTGCTAGCTGGGCCGGCGCCAGCAGCAGGTGCGAATTCTGGGCAGGACTGTGGCACACGGGAGCAAAGAATTTTCAGTAACCACCAGAGGCTTGCCCCAATGACAGCGATCAGTGCCCTGCCTTGGTCTGGCACCCCCGCTCACCTGCATTCCCTGGTGGTCAGCACATGTCATAGCAAGCAGTTGTTTGGTTGTTCCACCATTTCATCTATTTGCATATTAGCCTTTTATTATATAGGATAAGCCCTCACTTGGAGATGATGCTATAAACTGTGCAATGCTCAGTAAATGTAAGAGATCACATTAGGTGTGATTGCTAGTATTATTGTACACCCAGTTATCCTCCTACCTATCTCAGAGCTCACCCTATGCATTCTTCTCCCTCCATGCAAAGTCAAATTTACACAACCCAGCTGAGTGAAGCTTTCCCTGATTCACCAAGACTGAACTCTCCTCTATGCTGCCACTGGAGTCAGTCCTTATTCCCATCATTGCCCATTCTAAGACTTTAGACACATGATGAAATATCAAGCAATAGAAAGGATGGCTATTCCCCTGCTAACTCACATCAGACTGAAGAATTGGATCAGATTCTGTATTCTGGACCACGGATTAGGAAAATAAATTCATGGTCAAAGCCCCTGTGTACATTTGCCCTGTCTCCACCCCAGTGGGCAGCCAGAACTGACCTTTCATAGGAGTTCGTGAACATCCCCTCCCAGGAGTGCATTCAAAAAAGGAACTCAATGAACAGTGTTTGTTTAACTGCCTGGCTATCCAGAATTCCTAGAGAAATCAATGACAGACAAGCTTGCCTTAGCACATCTTAATGAGGTGAAATCTCACTAAAAAGATTAAATGAGCAAAGAGACAATTTAATATCCAGGGTAGAGACTAAGCTGAAATGGAAAATAAGAGAAAAACAAAAACAAAAAACCTCCCGGCATGCTCTAAGATTGAAGCTGTCTAGATGGGAAATATAGTGTTTTCAAGCCACTATGAAAATGGAGAGGAAAGATCATTACTGAGACCTGCCAATGACCGCATCTGATGTTCAGTCTCCGCCAGAGACTGAATGTGAAATTGTGGTGAAGGAAAGAGGAAAGATAGAAGGTCATGTTTCTGTAAACCCCTTTTCCTAGGACTGTCCTGGTATAGAGTGGGAAGGAGGGAGAGAGAAGCAGGAACAGGGGGGAGGGGCAGGGGAAACTTCTGGGCTCTCCATGGACATGCTCAGGTAGTGATAATGGAAAAGCTTTAGGGTCTCCAGGACATGAATGGGATGAGGAAGAATAGGATGAGGCATTTTAGCATTTATAAAATATAAGTTCTGGGAACTTCTTGTTATCTTAATCAATGCATAATTCTAAGAGTCACAGAGCTAAACTAGTTTTTTTTTATTTTCTTTTTTCCAAAGCAGCCCCCTCTTCTCCTACCTGTAGGGAGCGGTTATAGGGTTAAGCCTCAGACTGACCTGTTGGTAAAGCCAAAAACAAGTCCTAGCTTAGAGGGCACAGCCCTCTTAACATAATTAAGCTTGATCTTGTGACGCTCCCTAGATCTTTCCTGGGTAGCTAATGGGCTGTGGGAGGTACAGCAAGTGCTGCCAAAACAAGTGAAACTCAACAACATTGTATATTACCTTGTTTACCTCTGACTAAAATAAAGGCTCAGCTTGCAGTCTGGATCTGTTCTGTGGTCTCAGCCAGGCACAGAAGATCCACCTAGACCCAGCTTATTCTCTTTGTCTGTCTTTTCTTCATCCTTCGCCGCCCCCCACTACTCAGGCTTGCCGAACCCTTGGCTTTGCTGGCACGGTACACCTACCCCTAGTTCATCTCACTTCCTAATCTCCAGAGCCATCACATTCAACTCTTTAGCTTATTCTTCTTATTTTCACCACCTAATTTCAACCTATAATAGCTGCTTTTAAATATATATATATATATATATTTCTTATTGATTTCAGAGAGGAAAGGAGAAGGAGAAAGAGATCAAAACATCAATGATGAGAGAGAATCATCAATTGGCTGCCTCCTGCATGCCCCCTACTAGGCAATGAGCATGCAAACCGGGCATGTGCCCTTGACCTGAATTGAACCTGGGTGCCTTCAGTCCATAGTCGGATCCTCTATCCACTGAGCCAAACCAGCTAGGGCTACAATAGCTGCTTTTTGCTGTTTCTTGATTTTGCAGTGATAGACAGTATCTTCATTTCCTCTAAGGGAGACAAAGGTTTGTTTGCTTAGTGTCCTATGAGCTGATGATTTCTTCACCCTCAACTTCTGCCAGACATTTTCTAGAATGTCAAACACATCAATAGTTTATCTACCTTTTTCCTTAGGGACATTTCTCCTGCAGCCCAAGTCACATGCTCCGGTGTGGAGTGGGTCCACCTTGGCCAGCTGCATAGCAGGCAAAAAGCCTTCTCCTCTTCATTGCCTCTCTATTCTCAGGAACCCTCTGTTTCCTGGATCTCGGGCTTTATTGTATACTAGAGGCTCATTGCATGAAGAGATTCGTGCAATAGACCTTCCTTCCCTTGGCTTCCAGCACCAGTTTTCCTCCTTTGCTCTGGCAGAGTCTGCTGCCTTTGTGCATACTCTGGCCAGAGTCTGCCACCTTCATCTTTGCTGCATACTCAGGCAGGAGTCTGCCATCTTCATCTTCGCTGCCGCCAAAGTGCCGCTCCTATAGATCTCTTCACCCCCCGCCCTCCCTCTCATAGCAAGTGCCCTGCCCCGCCTGGCCACTCTGTGCCTGGAACAGCTGGGCAGCCACCATCTTTGTCCTTCTAATTTGCATATTCCCTCCTGATTGGCCAGTGGCCATAGCGGAGTGATGGTCAATTTGCATGTTTCTCTTTTATTAGTGTAGATTACCTGCCTCTATGCACCAAAAGAGAGCCCAGAGGCAATGAATCCATTGATATCTGTGTGTCTCAAGTGTTATTTCACCCTCGGACTTGATTTATAGTTTTGTTGAGAATGTGATTCCAGTGAGAATTCATCTCCTCAGGATTGTGAAACATTTCTCTACTGTCTTATATCTGTGATAGAAGCATTTCTCTACTGTCTTCTATTTGCCAGTGTTGCAATTAAGAAGCTTGATGCAATTATGATTCCTGATCAGATGCGACCTGCTATTCTTTTCCTGTCAGGACTTTTAGAATTCTCACTTTGATGATAATTTTCTGATTAATTTTTCATGTCATGACTTGGTGTGTGTCTTTTTCTTCATTCTTTTGGGCATGAAGTGGGCCCTGTTAATCTGGGAGTTTATGGCCTTCAATTAATGGAAATTATTTGTTCTATGGGATATTGAATGGAAAAATGTTAAAAATTCTAGATTCCAATGACAACCTTTTGGAAACTAATCTCAGGAGTGACATTCTATCTATTGGCCATATTCCATTTGTTAAAGGCTGGTTAAATTTGGGATTACATACAATTACAAGGAGAGGGATCATTGGGAGCCATCTTGGAGGCTGCCTACCATATCCTGCTTAAAAATAAACAACAGCCATAATCTCTTCACTTCTGCTCCTCATGAGAGTGAAACTGTGTTACCCGGTGGCAACACAGGGCCTCAATTCTGATGTGGAAGATTTCCCTGAGATCTCCTAAGGGCAGGAGGAATTTTGTTGGAGAAAATACTTAGTTTTCTTTTCCACAAATAAATGTTTACCATACTTTCTGGGGCAGAGAATGAAGAATAAAAAAATGCATGCATAAATATTGTGAAAATCCATAGAGTTTGTATTGCTATGGAAGACTTTTATATTCCAGAAAAGTAACTACAATAATTCTAAAAGATGACTTTATCCTACTAAGAGTACTTACAAGAAAAATCACCAATAAGAAAATTAAGGTAAAGACTAATGAATCATTCAACTAATTTGAACAAAATATTCATTTGTCTTAATAATTAAGGTATGTAAACATAAAAGAGTGCTTCTCCAAGATTATACAAATCAATGAATCAAAATTTATTTTCACTTTACCAACAGAGACATTCATTATAAAGGTGATTACTCAAACTCAAATGCAGTTATCTTATTTTTCAAAGAAAAATCCCAAAATTCAGAGAACTAAAACTGGAGTTTTCAATGCTGTTTATATAACTTCATTTCCAGTAAGGAGAAAAATTAAATAAATTATGACACATTGAACACAATCTAGCTTGTTGTTAACTTTTTCTCACTTCTTGAATTGATTGTGCAACTATATCATAACTAGCTTTCCCCTCAGTGCTGCATGATAGACTACTTATTAAATGTTCCCTCATTCCAGGAAGAATGCATTTTGAGGCTTTAGATTCAAGTGTATAATTAAACAGCTGTCCTCACTTCTAGTTGTGCGTGTCTGTGTCTGTGTGTGTGGTGTGGTGTTGTATGTATGGGTATTATAAATGTGAAGTACTTTATATTAGTCTTCACATAAAAAGTTACCATTGATTGTTAGGTTCAATATATGAGCTATTTTGGGATTAGTCAAGGGTTAGCAAATGTGACATTCTCTCTCAGTATCAATAGCCCAGTTCCTGTTATAAAATTCCACTCAAACTCCAACAGACAGAAATTGACCAGCCCTGGAAGCAGTTATACTGGTATGTACGGTACAAGAAATGTTGACCATGCTATGAAATTCAACTTTCCTTATGTTCCGATGGAGCATCTTACTCACTGGTATTATTTTCAAAACAAGGCTGAAATATTATTTCAAGATACATGTGAGTTAAGGAAATAATGTAGATTTACTTAAAAGAATAAAATTTGCATGTTTGAGAAAACAGGCGTTTTTCAAGCTACTATACTATGCCTCCTATCATCCTAGGCATAATGGGAAAGGAGTGATAGAAACTATAATCCAAAAATTCATTAGTGAGACACAGCACACACAAGAGAATTCCACAGCAATATAAGCTATTCAATGTCTAGTCCCCAAACGCATAATCCTTTGAACTATGAAACTATGGAAGCACAATTCATGTTCTATTCAATATATCATCAGTACCTAACACTGTAATTGGAACATAATAGATGCTTAAAAGATGGCTAATGGATGATGAATAAATCATTAAGTGAATTAATAAATAAATCTGTAAGTGAAGTAGATGCATGGCACAGCGTGCTATGGGAGTTAAATAGAGCAAGATACTCCTGTAGGCTAGATAGGTCAGAAAGCTATATTTAGAAGAGATGCATGCTATATGTACGTATCCCCCCCAATATTCATGTGGTGAAACCTAGTCCCCAGTGTGATGATATTTGGAGGTGGGGCCTTTGAGAGATGATTAGGTCATGAGGACAGAGCTGTCAGGAATAGGATTAGTGCCCTTATAAAAGAGACCCCAGAGAACTCTTGTCCGCCCTTCCACCTCATGAGGACACAGAATAGCTGGCTGGCAATGAACCAGGAAGCGTGCCTTCACCAGACAAAACGTCTGCTGGCACCCTGGTCTTGGACTTCACAGCCTCTAAAACAGGAAGAAATAAATGTGCACTGTTTATAAGCCATCCAGTTCATGCTATCTTTGTTACAGCAACCAGGACAAGCTGAAACATGGGATTTACTCAAGTCTTGAAAAATTAGAAACACTTTGGTTGGACAGAAAGTAGGAATGACATTTGTCAAGTTGTTTTCCAGAGAAAATACAACCTTCCTAGTCTTTTTTCAAATAATCATGAAGTCTTATACTTCTTTCACTATTTTATGATCTTATTGCTTTCTTTACAGATATGAATAGGTGGTCTACTAAATGGTTACTTGAACTGGGTTAATCCTGCTTTCTCATTGCTTATCTGTGTGAGTGTAATGAACTTATTTAATTTCTCTATCTCAAATTGTGACCTCTGTTCTAGGGATACTAACAGAACTTTCTTAATGAGTTGCTGGAAAGATGAAAGGGCATATGATAGAAAGGGCTTATGATATAAAAACACACAGTGAGTGTTAAATAGGTGTTAGCTATTTTGGCAGAAACAGCCACTCGCCACAAAAATCTGCTCACCTCCTCCCATGCTATAGCATGGACTACACTACATGATATACATGCTACAGCACAGCTGTAATTGGAAGGGGGCTGTGCAGTGAGACATATCCGAGCTTTCCTGCATGTAGGTGTGACCAGGTGGCTAGTTCTCACCCATGGAATGTGAGCAGAAATTATATGTCCCTTCCAACACAGAACATTAAGAAAGCACACACATCTTCTCCAGGCTCCCTTTCATTCCTTCTCTCAGCTGATCGAGCCCAGCCATACAAGAATTCATTAAGCCCTAACCGGTTTGGATCAGTGGATAGAGCATCGGCCCATGGACTGAAGGGTCCCAGGTTCGATTCCAGTCAAGGGCATGTACCTTGGTTGCAGGCACATCCCCAGTAGGGGATGTGCAGGAGGCAGCTGATTGATGTTTCTCTCTCATCGATGTTTCTAACTCTCTATCCCTCTCTCTTCCTCTCTATAAAAAATCAATAAAATATATTTTTTAAAAGAATTTATTAAAATATTTGTTATTCCATGAGGCCTAAAATAACTTATCACTGATAAGAATTAGTAAAAACACATCTTGCCACTATAAGTAGAGAAACTTTTCAGCATTTACACTGGGTTACCTTAACTCGTAAACCATCAATGGAATAAAGCTTAGGTATCTTTTGGCTTTGCTTTCTTAAGCAAGATAGGACACAAAGCCACAGTGTTCATTTGTGTCCTAGGATAATTCTTGGAGTCAACACAATTAGAGACCTATTCAGTAACCACCAGGTCAAAACAGCAAGAAGCATAGCCCCCTTTTTTTATAAGAAGGAGGCTGGTACTTAAGAGAAATGCATTTTCTCACAAAGATGGTAGCTCCAAGTCCAACCCAGTCAGCAGAGTTGGTTTCCTTCTGAAGCCTCCGTTCATGGCTTATAGATTGCCATCTTCTTCCTGTGTCTCCACATGACTTTCTCTCTGTACATGTCTGTTTCCTAAGTTCTTTTTATAAGGATACCAGTCGTATTGAATTAGAACTCAAACTAATGACCTCACTTAATCTCTTTAAAGACTCTATCTCCAAAGATAGTCACTTACTGAGTTATAGGGATTAGAACTTGGAATACAAATTTTGAGGCACACAATTCAGCCCAAAATACCATGTGACCTACAAATGGCCAAATTCAAGAACTGAAGTACTCACTCTACGAATAATATTATCTTCTCCAAACTTGTTGGCATCCTTTCTACTATGCTTCAGATAGTAGTGCACCTATTCTCCTTCAACATTAATTGGATGGAACTACCACTCTCTCTCTCAATGGTTCCAGTATCTAAATTTATTTTTGCTAACATGTCTATGAAAAATGCCTCTTTAAAGCCACTTTTGGAAACTGTGGATACAACTGATAGCCTCAAAACAGTAGAGTTTGTTTGCAAGCTCAGCACACAAATTCTTGGTGCTCTCTACAGATGTGTCACTTGTCACAAATAACAACAGTTATGCCCAGAGTTCAGGGTCCCCAATAATCAACCACTAGGGAGCCTTTTCTCCGATGCAAAAGCAGAGTCTTTATTCAAACCCGGGTTTGGCTCCCAGCCTCCTCCTGACGCAGCAGTGGGGCCAGAGAGCGAACTCCGGGGGAGTGATGAATTATAAAGGGTTGGACATTTGGGTGGGCTTAGGGAAGTGACGTGGGTTACAGAGATTGCCTAATTTGGACTGAATCTACTTCTCTACATTCCTATTGGCAGGTTCATGCAATTGTTACATTCTCGCGGTTTTCTAAGAAAAAGGAGTCTGATACATAGTTACACAGGATGGAGGGTACAGTACATTTTGTGCTGTCCTGCTCTGCCCTTTCATTCCCCCCTTGTCTTGGGACACCCGGCTCAATCATGAGACGGTTTGCATTTCTACTTTGTCTCTTACTTCTGGCCAAGGCCTTTAGTACTACAGTCCCCAACAGTACTGTCCACAGCGAATTCCAGTTCCTCTCCTGCAGGTGTCGAGATTCCTCCTGGCCTGCGTGGAGCCCAGGCTAGGGATCTCACGGGTGAGGCCGCTGGTTGCCAGGATCCAGGCCGTTTCCTGGTGCAGGAGCTGGGAGTGGTGTAGCCAGGTCTGGACGCCATCTACTTCAACAGCCGTGGGCGTGCTCAGGATAACAGTGTAGCATCCCTCCCAGGTTGGGGTGAGTCCTTGGGCAGTGACCTTCTTTACCCATACCGAGTTCTTGGGCTGGAAGGGATGTACAGGGTCCGCAGTGGGCACTGGCAGAGCATCACGAACAAGCTTATGGGTGGCTCTCTGGGTATACTGCAGAGCCTGTAAGGACTTGAGTAAGGGAATGGTTATGAATTCCAGCTTTCAGTTTCTTCCTGACCCTGGAAAGGAATCGGCAGGGGGAGGTCTATCATATATGATCTCTAAAAGGGGGAAACCCCTACCGGTAGGGGGTACACCTGGCCCATAAGAGGGTGAAGGGCAGGAGGTTGGTCCAGTTTTCACCGGTTTCTAAGGTAAATTTAGTTAAATTCTTTTTTTGAGTCTCGCGCATGCCTGTCCTAAGGCTTGAGCTATATTTTGAGATATCTTGGCTACAAAGGCGGGGCTGTTATCTGATCCTATGACTACTGGCAGCCCGAATCTAGGTATAATCTAGCAACTATAGAGGTAGTTTCTGTCCTAGTGGGGTATGCTTTAACCCAACCCGAGAAGGTATCTATGAGAGCTAGCAGGTACTTGTACTCTGATGCTGGTGGCTTAATTTCTGTGAAATCTACCTCCTAATGCTCTCCTGGGGAATTTCCAGGGGGACCTTCTTACCTTGCTTAGTATTTATCTGTGCATAAACTATACTTCTAGTGACTATGCTTTTAATTATTTTATCTAAGAGTACCTGCCTTGCAGAAGTTTAGAAGTCTTGGTGACGCCAAGTGGATAGCCTGGTATAACTGGGTAACTAACGTCCAACCTATAGCCTCTGGGACCAACAGTCTGTCATCTGGTAGGGTACACCAACCATCTGGTCCTTTAATGGCTTGCTTCTGTTCTGCCAATTCCTCCTCTTGTTTGGTGTAGGAGGGGGTCTACATAGGTCCAGGTACGGCAGGGTTACTAAAACTTGTAAAGGCCCCACTGGTTTTTGGGCGGCTTCCTTGGCAGTTTGGTCTGCGGCTCTATTTCCTCTGGCTTCAATTGTCTTCCCTTTCTGATGTCCTTTGCAGTGCACCATTGCTACTGCCCTTGGGAGCCAGATGACCTTTAATGTGGCTAAAATTTTTTCTTATTTTTAATGTCCTTTTTCACTGCAGTTGGTAACCCTCTTTTCTGGTGGATGGCACTGTGTTCCCATCGGAGGGCCTGGAT
Organism: Eptesicus fuscus; assembly: GCF_027574615.1. Lineage (NCBI taxonomy): Eukaryota > Metazoa > Chordata > Mammalia > Chiroptera > Vespertilionidae > Eptesicus > Eptesicus fuscus. The sequence continues at coordinate 105,478,771 of NC_072474.1, read as the reverse complement.
TAAGGCCAAAAGCTCGACTTTTTGTGCCTTGGTTCCCCTATTCAGGGACTGCGCCCAAATGGTGTGGTCCAGGGCGACTACCGCTGCTCTGCACATCGGATGCCATCCTGAACATAACTGCTCCCAACCGTGAACAGTACCTTGTCTGGTGATGATAGCGGGACATCTGTCAGGTCTGGGTGAGCCGTTTGTACTGCGTCTGTTACCTCCGTGCAGTCATGAATGGGTTCCTCTGGGTCATCATCTGGAAGCAGGCTGGCAGGGTTGATGGCCAGTGTCTTATGGAACCAGATGCAGGGCTGGTCCAGGAGAAGAGCTTGGCACTGGGTGATCCTGGTGTTTGATATTTATCTCTCTGGAGCACCTCGAAGGAGGGCCTCCACACCATGGGGTGTTGTCAGGGCTAGTTCCTGGCCCAGAGTCTGCTTATCTGCCTCCTTCACCAGCAATGCTGTGGTGGCCACTGCCCAGAGGCACGCTGGCCACCCTGCTGCCACGGGGTCTAGCCTCTTAGGCAGATAGGCAGCAGGTCTCTTCCAGGGACCTAGAGTCTGAGTGAGAACCCCTTTGGCAATGCCCCTTACCTCACTCACGTAGAGGTGGAAGGGCTTCCTGACGTCTGGTAAGGCTAGGGCAGGTGCTGAGATGAGAGCCTTCTTTAGCTCCTCAAAGGCCCATTGTTCTACTTCGGTCTAGTTCAGTGGCTGCGTTCCCCCAGTACTTGAGTCTAGAGGTTTAGCAATCTCTATGAGCCCCGGTATCCACAGGTTGTAGTATCCAACTGCCCCTAAGAATTCCCGCTCCGTCCCGCTCAAAGGATATGATGGCAGTCCAAATAGTTTCTGTAGGAGGTCACGTTTACACAGGGGGTACAGGCATTCTGGTATGACCAGAAATGAATGAGTTACCGTGTTCTTTCTGAGGTCCATAGTCCTTTTTTATGTCTAAGGAAAACAGGCAATTTGTCCGGTGGCTTCCTGGACTGCTGTTTTCTTAGAGGTTATGAGTCCCACCGGCTCTGTCAAGACTGAATAGGCTGTTCCAGTGTCCACCAGGAAACTAACAGGTTTGCCCCCCCACTTGTAAGGTTACCCTGGAGGCTTAATGGAAAGGAACCCCGGTCCTGTCAGTCCTTTTCCTCTAAGTTAAAGACCCTTGGAGTCTGAGTCTCCCCTTTCTGCTTCTCTAGCTAACCTGCCAGGACATTTTTTCTTCCTGTGCCTCTGCTTCTTATAATAGGTATACTAATTCCTTCCTATTTGCTGCTGGCTTTTTCTTCTTTCTAATATTTCTCTGTTTTTTTTTTATTATATATATAAATTTTTATAAATTTTATAATTTCAAATTAGTCTTTAAACCTTCTTCTGTGTCTTTCAAAAATGCATAACTATGCCTCAAATTTTTTATTATTTTAAAATATTTAGAAAAGGCAGAGGGAGAAGGGAGCAGGCTCAGCCATTTGAATTTCAAACTGTCATATTTTTTTATAGATAATAATCTCAGATTCTGATAAGCCTGGAAAGGGGAATTTCTAGCTGCCGCCTTTAAGCCCCCTATAGAACACGGTGAAAAGTGTCCAAGGAGTCGCCGAGGGTTCTTGGGTCTTATTGGGGCGGAGGGGGTCACAAGGGAATTTCCCTCCTCATTGTTGCCTCTAGCTATTTAAAACAACCCCTGGAGGGGATAGACACTGGGTGGGCAGAGGCAGGGAGCGCAGCGCGGGTCCCACCGAGGCGTTTTCATCTGGCAGTCCACTCTCTGTTCCCACTGGGAAAAGCGCTTGCCTCCTACTAACGAAAGTGGCGTGGGGGAACCGGTGACCTCTACACTGTAATCAGACTCCCTGACCTTTCTGAAAAGCCACTCTGCTTGAGTGTGTTTCTATTAAAAATTACTGATTTTAAAATTATAACTTAAGAGTTGCTACACACACACAAGGACCAAGTGGCCTACAAAATATTTTCCTTTTCTTTGAAAGGTTTTACAATGTACATTAATCACATCAAACTTAATGACCAATTGAGACAAACAGTTCTGATACTGTTCCTCCACCACTGATTAAGACTGGGTGGTGGCAGGTGTCAGAAATAAGATTCATTTAGGTTTTGAGTTTGCTGGGCAGACTTGGTGACTTTGCCAGCTCCAGCTTTCTTCTTATAGTTAATTTTAGAATGTGGTCTCTGCTTTAAATCTCTTTGGACTACAATTGTTATAACTTTATATCTTCACATTAATAAATATAGACAGAAATGTTGTTAGGCAGGCCGATTCCCCCTCTGACAGAGAGAAAACACCCCTGGGAAAAAAGAATCCCAGTGGCCACTCGGGGGGGTTGCTACCTGTCAGAGCACTCAGCCTTCAACAAATTAAATGTATTGTTTTTTCTTCTATATACGAACAAATAATTATAACCAGGCAGACAACAAAATATCAAACAAACATCTGTCCTTATATCATTTCAGTAAATAAGTATTCTTACATTCTTGGGATCTAAGCAGATAACAGAAACACTGCCTCTAAGTCCCCTGATGGGGGCCTCCCTTTCTTATCGTCGCTTTTTCTGGCTTCTGCCATAGGCCAGTGGGCGGGACCAGTGTGTTGAAGGAAAAATCATCCTGCAGTCCGGCTCGGGGAGGGACAGGTTACACATGGAGCGTTGTTTCAGGAGAGGCAAAACCTTGATAAAAGCTCCGTAATTCAATCACACAGTCAAAGGTTAAACTGGAAGGGAAGAACCACTCAATGTCCTCTAAGAGGATTTTAACAAACTGATAACAAACTGACAAAACCTTGACAAATCAAAACTCAATAAATAATATATACATATAGGGCCCAATTATGATAGAAAATATAAGACAAAAAGACAAAACAAACAGTCCTGATACCAACATGACAAAACACAAAACAAACACCTGTTGAGAGGGAGAGCCTCCAGCCCCTTCTGGGGGGTCCCTCTCTCCTCTCGCAGGGGGAGATTTCTTGTGAGCTGAAAGCCTGGATGGCCTCCTGAAAGAAAATATTTTTAATCCAGTTACAGATGCTATTAGGATCAGGATGAGAGAGGAAGGGAAAGTCCAGGTTATGTCCTCTATGAGGATCCTAATAACTGAAAACAGTAAGTTAAACAAATGGTTAACGGAGTCTATAAAGAGTTAATAGTAACTTCAGCCTTAGTTCCACGTTGGACTATGATGTCACAGGCAGGGGCAGGGCCTGTACATCTCTCCGCCCTGTGAAGCTGTTAGGGGAGTCTCCCAGCACCAAAAGAGATAAGGAAGCTGTAAATAAAAGTTCTTTTGTTCTTTGAAATGTTATAAATGGATACTTTTAAATCAACCTTAGAACTTTAAAATTCAATTTAATACAGTAAATTCACAAATCAGAGCAAACTGAAACCTTCATTTATACAAACAGAGGAATTTTTATCATCTAAGTGGGCTTATTCCCTCTCTGACGGAGAACAAAGGACTCTTAAGAAAAGGTGTCTCAGCAGCTGCTAAAGACCTTTGTATTCCGCCATAGCAGGTCCGCCCTATCTTTAAATAAATTAAACAGCAGAAAGAGATAACAAATATTTTCACATTTATATTTATATACCAAACAGTCTGAGTTTTTGACTCCTACTAGATATTTACCAGAGTTTAAACAGTCACCTGATTAATTTGCCTGAGGAAGCTCTATGGCCTTGGGGGGGGGGGGGGGGGAGGAATTAAGCTCCCTTTTCCACTCACTTGGAGTGAACTGAGTCTATCCCATAATGTCCGTCCAGTAAGTCCACAGAAGTCCACAGAAAGACACAGAAACCAAACAGACAAAGACACTGAAAAGCTGGACGATGGCCCTGTGCCAACTAGCGGGAGCGACCCGCTTCGTCCCTGAGTTTTGAGGGGAAGCCACTCCCCTCCAGACGGGGGTTTTTACGCCCCTCCAGACGGAGAATCAGAGCGTCCTCTGACCCTCCTACCCAAGGTCCACCTGTGCGTCCACTTAGACCGTTTTTGGGCAATTCAGATTTGGCTTCAGAAGCGAGCTCGCGCAGAACAGACAATACAGACACTTACCGCGGTCAGTCAGCAGTCAGACTCTTCGGATCGGGTCCCTCGTGGGTATTGGGGAACCCCGGGCGAGCCCCCAAATGTTATGCCCAGAGTTCAGGGTCCCCAATAATCAACCACTAGGGAGCCTTTTCTCCGATGCAAAAGCAAAGAGTCTTTATTCAAACCCGGGTTTGGCTCCCAGCCTCCTCCTGACGCAGCAGTGGGGCCAGAGAGCGAACTCCGGGGGAGTGATGAATTATAAAGGGTTGGACATTTGGGTGGGCTTAGGGAAGTGACGTGGGTTACAGAGATTGCCTAATTTGGACTGAATCTACTTCTCTACATTCCTATTGGCAGGTTCATGCAATTGTTACATTCTCGCGGTTTTCTAAGAAAAAGGAGTCTGATACATAGTTACACAGGATGGAGGGTACAGTACATTTTGTGCTGTCCTGCTCTGCCCTTTCACCATTACTTTCTTTTCCTGCCTTAATGAAGAAGGAAGCTGTACCTGCCATGAAGTGTCTTCGCTGCTTTGTTCTGAAATCACAGACAGGCTCTTTCATGGGGGCAAGGTTTTGAACCCCAGCCTATTTGTGTGGTTTTGGTATGGAGTAGGCTGAATACAAAAATGTCTCCTGCACAGATATTCTCTGGCTTACAAAGAGCAATGAATCTTGAAGGACTTGATTTAAAATGGGGCAGAAGTTGCATGTTTTTGTAAGAAAAGTAAATCATATTCCCAGAACAATCGGAAGGGGTAGCGTTCACTTACATCTTGGCTCAGCTAGCAGCTATCTGGGCCCCCATGGATGAGGTAAATCATTTCATTGGAGCTCTGCAGGCCCTTTTATGGAGGCTGCCACTGGACAACCGTGGATTCCATTGGCCAATGGGCCACATTGCAAGAAGAGATTGGAATCAGAAATTTATGAAAATCTTCCAATGCTGGAAGAAGCATTTCAGCAGACTTCAGTTGAAAATGATAAAAATCTAGTCATTTGTCAAAAGTCTGCAGACACTCAGAAACACTACAAAAGTCTGCCAAAAATTACTTCTGTTGAGATGGAAAAAAAGATTCATAATTCTGTTCTTGCAAGCATACATAGCATTAATTATGAAATTTCTAGAAAAATTACCTGCATTGATTTGAGGACAAAGGAAATCATGTATTTAACAACAAAAGGAAGATTCTTAGAACTACCTCATTTTGCATAAGACAAACTGCCCTTACATAACAAAGACTGTAATGAAACATAATGAAAATGAATGCCCAGTTTGCCTCTTATTCCTTTGTAAGTCAGAATTTTCAGCAGTTATTCTTATGAAAATAAAAGTCAAAATCAAATAGTCATCCAATATACCTGCATATTTCTGCTTCAAGAAGCTCTCTCTACACTCTTCACATCTCATTAAAACCAAACCAAACAAACTGATATTAGTGCAATTTAGATCTCTTTCAACCATTTTACAGAAGTAGATATAGTTTTGTTAAGGGAGAAAAGAATGAAATTATAACCCTTAATAGATATTATTTCTATTCTTCATTGTGAAATAAGTTTCCAGTCAATTGCTTTCCTTGCACTAGAATGCCAGGATCATCAAAACAATTCCCCACCCTCACCAAGACTACATACCAGAGAAAAAAATTTACCAAAAGGAATCCAAATCACCAAAATGAGATTTAGGTTAATTCTGAGAAGTGAATGATAACTGTAAAGTAAATTTTATAGAAAACATTGTGTGATTGTGTAAGGGTGTTTACAGTTTTTTTCTATTCAGGGATTAAAGTTTTCATCAGATTCACATATCAGTTTTAACTTCCAAAGAACAGGATACACAGAATAAGAATACCTACTGATAGTCCAATACTTTATCTATAAAGGCTTTGACATAGCTATGGGTTTTCTGGGCCTCAAATTCCTTGCCTGTAAACTGAAGGTGTTTATATACTTAGTATTTATTGAATGGGGCTTTCCATTATCCCTCCATTCTAAAAAGCTTCTATGGACATATAATTTATTGAAATATTAGTTTGTGTTTAATTCTCATATATATAAAAAGTCAGCATAACAAGATGAAAAGGGCAGCCTTGGAAACCAGACAATTAAACCAGGCAATTAAAAGTTCCCTAGGCTCTCAGTGGATAGAGCATTGGCCTGCGGACTGAAGGGTCCCAGGTTTGATTCCGGTCAAGGGCATGTACCTTGGTTGTGGGCACATCTCCAGTAGGAGGTGTGCAGGAGGCAGCTGATCAATGTTTCTAACTCTCTATCTCTCGCCCTTCTTCTCTGTTAATAAATCAATAAAATATATTTCTTTAAAAAAACTTGCCTAGGCTATTTCATTTACTAGCTGAACTGAACATTTTACTTAACCTCTCTAGACTTCAGTTTCTCTACTTATAAAACTGAAAGATAGTAGTATCTACCTACCAAATTTTTTGTTAGGATAAATGAAAAGCAGAAATCTGCTGGAACTTTTAATTCTAGCAATACATCATGGCTATAATCCAGAGGTGGGGAGTTGCCAGCACCCAAAACTGGACCTTGTCATACTCACCCAGCCTCTCATCATTCTTCAATCCTAGAGCGTCTTCATCAGACTGCTGCTGTGTGAAGCATAGTACCACGGCCATGCTTGATGACAGAAAATAGCAGCCATGGAAAGATGGTCTCTGCCTCACTCCACTTTCCAAATCTCAGGTGAGTGCATCAAGTTGGTGAAAATAAATTATATTAAGAACCCCAGCTACTGCAAAGGATTTCATGCAGAGTTTTTGGGGTTTTTTTTTTTTTTTTTTTTTACTTTTCTAACCCTTACAGTAGACCAAGGCACACAACGCCTCATAGGCACCATGCTCATTGATTGTCCTAAGGGAAAGGGAGGGAGGGGAAGCCTTATTTTACTAAGGGTAGAGACGGTGGAAGCTTTGAAGGGAAGGGGAGGGGAAAGCTTTCTAAGAGGGAAGGATGTAGATTCCCACTTAGCAGCTATAACAATGACACCACCTTGGAAGAAGAGTCAGACCATCTGCATTAGGTCCCACTTCATTTCTGAGAGACATTAAGCATATTTAACCTCGGCAAATGCCAGCAATATCCTCAAAGACATTGATAAAAAATTAATGAGGTGATAGATAAGAGAATAATTATTGCAATAACAACAAAGCTATTGAATTGCATTGAAGATCCATCTGAATTTCCAAGGGCAGGGTATGGACACTGTTCTTGGTTATTCCCATGCGTGGTGCCTGGCCCAGAATTAGATGTCAATGCATGTTCATAGATTATACCAATCAGGAGGTACAATTCTGTTGTAAATGATAATGTATAGAAATCTGAGGATTAAGGGATGAGAGAAAGAGTAAGAGAAAGAAATCTATATATATATAAAAGGCTAATATGCAAAGTGTCCCCTCGGAGTTTGACTGGGAGACTGGGAGTTTGATCGCTTGCTATGATGTGCATTGACCACCAGGGGACGGCGCGGAATGAAGGAAGTTTCTGATCGGCCCTGATCACCACCAGCCAGGCCTAAGGACCCTACTCATGCACAAATTTTGTGCATCAGGCCTCTAGTTCTTTTATAAAAATCATAACAGAAGGGACATCGATTTTTGTCTCTGTGGAGACTAGATTTCACCTTAACTAGAGGAAGATGTCTAAGTATTCAGTAGTCCTTCCAATGAAGAGCTTTAAGGATAATGTTGGCTTTTAATATTACATCACTACTCAAAGCTTTTAGGCTTCTTTTCTGTCTACGTATGTATTCAGGTATTTCATAACGTTCTAAATCTCTTCATGAATGACAACCTTGTGCCCTTCAGAATTGATAGGAAAGAGGTATTATCAGTGTGTTCTTTTTCTACATTAAAACTGTTATTTTATCTACAATTGAAAGATATCAAGGAACCCTATGAGCCAAGGAAATTTCTCTATTGGTATTTTTTTGTTTGTTTTTCTCCCTAGGATCAAACAATGTGCCAAGTACTGGGCAGTAAATGGAATAAACAACCATTTCCTGAACCTCCACTATGCCACACACTCTGCTGTGCTTCATACATAGGACAACTTTTTAAAAATACTTTTATTGATTTCAAAGAGAAAGGGAGAGAGAGGGCAGAAATATCAATGATGAGAAAGAATCATTGATTGCTGTCTCCTGCACACCTCCTACTGGGGATTGAGCCCACAACCGGGGCATATGCCCTTGACCAGAATTGAACTGGGACCCTTCAGTGCGCAGGCTGACACTCTATCCACTGATCCAAACCAGGTAGGGCTACATAAGACATCTTTAAAGAGACAGAGCCTCCACATCCACTGACCTATTAGGGCCACACTACCACAGTTACAGTTGTCACACATCTCCTCTAAGGTGCACTGTTCTCACCTCTAAAAGAGCAACATTCCTTAACCATTCCATAGGGCTGCTGGGATAATATGTTCAAGGCAAAATGTGAAAAGTATAAAGCACTTACTACATTGAGAGACTATTAAAACTGAGCAATTTTGTTGAGTGTTAATTATTAGAACAGCCTATTGATATTATAAGATAAACATTTTTATATATAAATTTGAATATCTGAAAATAACTTTGATGAATTTTCAAAAATCTAGCATGAGAAATCAATGAAATGTCAGAAAATACAAAATAGTCAAATTAGTATGGTAAACAAAGTCAAGAATTAGAAAAAAATTATATAAATTTATACTTGAAGAAAGTCTATACCCATCCTACAAACATCTTTTAAAATTAGCAACAGTTTCTACCTGCCTCTTAAAATGTAAAGGATTTCTCACAATAACTTCTATGGGTATTTTTACTTTGCTTAACCTGATAAAGCCTCATGTCATCTACATAATATAACTCTAAAGAGAGAATCAAATTACTTGCATTATAAACTTCAAACTGGGCAGACAGCAAAATCAAATTTGGCTTGTCTACAAAAATTATAAGTCATGGAGTTGAATTTTAAATTACCAAACTTTCTACGTTAGTGTCTCTTGAAAGTCTTCTCCAATAATAATAACAATAAAGATCCAACGGTAATATTCACAACAAATGATTTTCAAAATAGGACTTGTCAATCTCTGAATGACAGACTCTCTGTTCATTATATCCAACAATCTTCCTAGGTTATGATGCCTGCAGAGGAAATAATATTACTCACATTATTTAGGGTAGGTGTTCATTATAGATTTAAAAGCGATGACTTTAACATGGAAGATAAACAAATAATGTTGTTTATCCTATATAATAAAAGCCCAGTGACCAGAAAGACCAGAGACCAGAACCACCACGGCCCCTTGCCGGGCTGGCCCCGCCCCCGAACAAGCAGTTAGGGGTGATCAGGAAGTCAGGCGAGCGGCTAGGGTTGATCAGGCAGGCAGGCTAGCGGTTGGGGGTGATCAGGCAGGCCTGCGAGCGATTGGGGGGATCAGATAGGCAGATTAGCGACTGGGGGGATCAGGTAGGCAGGCAAGCGGGTGGGGCGATCAGGTAGGCATGCAAGTGGTTAGGGGCAATGAGGCAGGCAGGCAGAGATCAATTACCTCAAAGAGGGACACCCAGGCCACAGCCTGTGGGAGGGATGCTAGGTGGCTGCGATGGAAGGCACTGGCAGCAGTGAACGCTGCAGGGCGGTGCTGGTGCCACGGCGGCTCCTGAGTGGGCATGGCGCCTGCAGCCTGGCCTAGGACCCAGGTTCACAGCCTCTCCCTGTGGCTTCTGTAGGGCTGGACTGCCACTCCTCCTGCTATGATGCCTGGGAAGATCCCGAACCCTTCCATGACTGCAGGCTCTCTGCCAAGGCTCGCCCCCCTGGCCGGACTCCCCAGCTCAGCCCTGACTGCAGAGGAGCTGAAATATGCTGACATCCACAACATTGGGGCCATGATCACCCCTTTGCACTTCCTGGAGGTGAAACTGGGCAAGAGGCCTCAGCCTGTGAAAAGTGAGCTAGATGAGTAAGAGGAGCAGAGGAAAGGTGCTGGGAAAAGAACAAAGTGGAGGCAGCCCCATGCCGGAATAAGAAAAAGGAGCAGACAGAGTTTCTGCAGCGGGAATCTGAGTGGCTGGATCTTATGAATGTGGAGCTGAAAACCCAGATGGAGGAGCTGAAGCAGGAGGGGCAGCAGCTCATCCTGATGCTCAACTGGCATGGCCTCACCAGCATTGTCAGGACCGACAGCATTAAGACCCCCAACTCAGAAGGCAAGCCACTAATGGAGCAGCTGGAGAAGAAGTGACCATGGGCTGGAAGGAGTAAAAGGAGGAGGAGGAGATGAGGAGAGGGAGAATGAGGAGGGTCCCAGAGGGCTCTTCCTTGCTGCATGAAAAACTCTTCAATGAGGCTCAGCACAGACAGCATCGGCCAGGCTTTTTTATGAAACTCAGATCAGCCACACCAGGGGAAGAAACCCAGGCTGATGAACCCAGGACCAAGTGCTGAGACCAAAGTAGTCCTGAGGGGGTCAGGCTGTTCTGCCTGGGGCCACGCATGCAGGAAGCAGGACAGAGGCGCTGGGCTGGAGAGACGCCCAACCAGGCTGCTTTGGTCACTTCTCCGGCCTCTCTGCCAGGGCACCCACCCAAAGGACCTCCAAGCAGCCATGAAAAGCCATGAGTTGCAACCAAAATTAGGCTGAGTACGGAACTCAGAGTGAAACTACAATCTGCCTGCCCCCAGCCCTGACCCTGACCCTGACCCTGATCCTGACGCAAGGCTGGAGAAGAACAGTGTCAGGCCCTACTGTACCCACCCACTGTGGTCCAGCCCAGTCCTGCCCAGAGTGGCAGCCAGGGTGCAACCTCACTGGCCCTGCTGGAGTTGCTGTGGGCACAAGGCATGGGCACCCTTCCAAAGCATATTCTCACCAAATGTTTACAGACTGGCTGTCCTGACAGGGCTTTCAACTGCACGTGTTTTTTATACTTTCTTTGCTTTTAATATTTTTTACCAAAAAAAAGAAAAGAAGATTTTATACAAGCAATATATAAGTGGATTTCTATAATCACTCAATGTGATACAGTATAAATATGCTATGGTTTGTTTGTTATGAACAGACATTCAGCAGTTATGGCTGTTGTGTGTAACTCCTAAGTACTGTAGTCTCTGGGTGTTTGGTGGTGGCAGGGGCAGAGTGCAGTGCATTTCCATCCTGGTAAACCCTTCATAGTACTCAGTTCTGTATCTCTCAGTAAACATTATTCTTACTTGGAAGGAAGGAAGGAAGGAAGGAAGGAAGGAAGGAAGGAAGGAAGGAAGGAAGGAAGGAAGGAAGGAAGGAAGGGAGAGAGGGAGGGAGGAAGGAAGGGCGGAAGGAAGGAAAGGAAGGAAGAAGGAAGGAAAAAAGAAAGAAAGAAAGAAAGAAAGAAAGAAAGAAGAAAGAAAGAAAGAAAGAAAGAAGAAAGAAAGAAAGAAGAAAGAAAGAAAGAAAGAAAGAAAGGAAGGAAGAAAGAAAGAAAGAGAGGCCCAGGCCACTGACTGGCGATGCTGTAGCAAGTGTGTGGCTAGCCAGCAATCACCCCACAGAGGGAGGCCCAGGCCAGCCAAGCCATCACACCCCACGTCTGTCACCTGCAGAGGGAGGTAACTGGTGGCAGGGGAGGGGGGAGCAGCACTGGACAGATGGCAAGCAGTGGCAGCAGCGGGGGCTGGGCCAACTGCCTGCAGCTGGGGAAAGGAAAGCCCCAATAGGCTCTGATCTCAAGCCGGTCTTAGGGACCCTACCTGAGGGGTCCCGGTTTGTGAGAGGGTGCAGGCTGGGCTGAGGGATCCCCCTGAGTGCATAAATTTTCTTGCACAGGGCCTCTAGTCTTCTATAACAAACTAGAGGCCCAGTGTACAAAATGCATATAACAAACTAGAGGCCCGGTGCATGAAATTTGTGCACAGGGCATTCCCTAAGCCTGGCCAGCAATTGAAGTGCTAGTGTCTGGCATGGAAGGGCAGGTCCCAGCTGACCTCTGGGCCCTGGGCAGCAGCTGGGCCCCTGGGCCCCCATGCACCCCCCTCCACCTGAGTCATCGGGCCCCTGCCCAGCTCCCTCAGTGCCTGGGAGCCAGGCAGCAGCCCCACCCCACTTGCCACCACTGCTGCTTGCCATCTGCAGGGCGATCAGGCTCCACTCACACCCGCCTTGGCCTGGTGCCGCCTGCTCACCTGCTCCACCATTGCGCTGTGGTCCCGTTCTCATCAGGGCTCATCAGGGCTGGCAGCGCCTCCACTGCCACCCATTGTCAGCACCATGTCGCCGACGATCACCATGGTTCGCGCCACCCCCAAGTGATCAGAGCATGTCATAGCGAGCAGTCGAACTCCCAGTCAAGGGGACAATTTGCATATTAGGCTTTTATTATATAGGATGATGATAGAGGAAGAAACAGAGATTTCAGTAAGAATTCCAAACCATGGTCCAGGATATCAGAAAGAGAAGGAATTTAAGAATGGATTTCATTAAAGAATTACTGGTCTACCTCTATTTTAGTTTTATGTTGTCATAAAGAATATTTCCATATGGTTGCCTACTGGGTGTCCTCTTAAAAAGTTTCTTTGTTTCAATCATGTGGGATTTTATTTCTCTCCCAACAATGTGAAAAAGAATGTAGTTTTCACAGGGCTCCTTTTCTTACTGCCTCTTTGTTTAAAGAATCTACCACTACAAGGAAAATCAACACAATGAGAGTATGAAGCTTTGAAAACTAACAAAGTTTTCAGTAAAAATAGTCGCTTTTCTCGAAGACTTTATTCCATGCTGATAGTTCCTGAAGCCCCATGTTAATTCCTTCCTTTCCTTTGAATGTACCAACTTCGTTTTCCTTTCAACCTCTGTGAGGTGGTTTACAAATAATTTGCTTGTTTGCCTGCAGATCAATTCCTCACCTCCCCCCCTGCCTCCACTCTGAGTTACATGGGTGGCAACATCCTTCCAACCTGGGGTCTCCAGTGGGAAGCACAGGAGACAGAAGAGCAGAAGGGAGACAGAGCCAGGGCATTTCTCCCCTCTGTCTTTGCTCAGACAGACTCCTCGGAGGTTGCACCTGCTCTCTGGCCCTAGCTCTGTGGTTTCAGGTCCCCCACCTCCATTAGGTCCACGTGATTCCTGCTTCCACTGCTGACCCCAGGTCCTCTCTTCATCCCCTAAAACTAGGGCTGGCAGCAGCTTCCCACAATTTCCTTAAAATTCCCTTGCTTTGTGGTTGCTTTTCCTAATACTTTTATAAATACATGGAATAGATTCCTATTATTTAATTAGCTAGAATGACTTCTGCTGGCTGGCAGATTCCTTTCTGATAAAATAGGCTATTGATTCTTCATGAAAGGCCTCAAACCGGGTTATTGAAGTACATGATAGTTACATTTTTCATACCTCCACATCTGGTGCAAGAGCCACTGCAATCATGAAAAAAAAAAAAAAAAAACCCTAAGAAAGTCAGTGAGGGTGTGATTCCAAGGAGATCAGAGGACCTACTGTTAGAGTTACATCTTTCCCTCTAGGCAGTTCTGATGCCAAACACCACAATAGCATCTTTCTCTATTATATATACAATTTAATTATCTTAATCTTGTGTAGTAAAGGGATAGGCAAAATAGTCCCCGAGATGGGAGAGTGTGGTCTCTACATTCTTCCTGTGTAGCATTCTGGAGAACCCACCACATTTGGATGATCAGCAATTGTAACTATGTCACTGATTAGAGAGCTGTAGATTCATCTTTTTCCAAAAACCTGTTTCTTCTGAAGCTTCCCTATCAAAGTCAGTAGCAATTCAATTCTATTAGTTCCTCAGTTCCAAATCCCTACTGTCATCTTTAACACTCTCTTCTGTCACAACCTAGATCTAACCCACCAGCCAGTCCTACTAATAAGACTCTTCACCATCCCTGCTTCCCAGCGTAGTCCAAGCCACCATCATCTCTTGCCTAGAAAATTGCAATAGACTCCAAAGTGATCCTCTTGCTTTTATTCGTGCACTCCTCTAATCTCTTCTCGTCACAGAAGCTAGAGAAATCCTTTAAAAATATCAACAACACTATATTATTCCTCTACCCAATACCCTCAAGTTGATCCCCAACATGCTAAGAGAAAACCCAAAGACTTTATTATGAGAAGCACAATAGCCTCCAGAATCTGGCCTCCTGCTCTCCTTTCTGTCCTTATCTCCTAATTTTCCCTCTTTCTAATTTCATTAAAGCAGCATGGGGATGTTCATTGAGCCTCAAACTTACTAGCAATCTCCTCTCTCCTGTCATCATCACAAGAACACTACTTAAATCAATAGAAGAACAGGGACATAAAAGGATGTGATTATTGATTAGAACATAATTTAGATGGGGAGAAAATGTCCAAATGTCCTGGATCACTCTCTCTCTCTCTCTTCAGCCTTGGATGAGCTCAAACACCTATAAAAAGGGATCAGTGTTGCGTACTAATGTTTCAAGGCTTCTGTCCAAGCTTTGCCTTCCATCCTTTGGGCAGGATCCTGGTGCTCCATCTAGAGTTCTCTAAGTTTTATCTTTCACTCCGTTTTTGCTAGTCACCAGCTTCAGTATGACTCTGTATTAATCCAGACTTAGCTCTGGATGCTGTCTTTCATAACTCCCTTCACTCCATAATTTGTTTCCTGAAGGCAGCTCACACTCCTCCCCTCAAGCCCAATTCCAGCCTTGCAAATAACAGAAGTCTAGGCCTTCACTTTTTGAACAGAGATAAAGATAATAATGAAGAGCATGCCACTGAATAGACCAAAAAAATAATAATAAAGGAAATAAAATAAAAGAAAGAACAAAGAACAAAGATACAATCACATACCTATAACAAGAATCATTGTAGAAATATGTTTTTGGAATATCTAAGGATCTAACTTGAGATAAGCGAGACACATAACTATACGCTCATAACATAACCCATGTTTTAAGAGCTTTAAAATCATTCCCTGAAATCATTGAGATGGGGTAACATATGAACCCTCTGAAATGAAATAAAAAGAAGAAGAGGACAGGAAATCATAATGATATATAAGTATTTATTACCTGTAAGATATGGGAACTGAATAGAAACATAGATTACATGGCAGAAAATAAATAAGATACTTTATGAAATCCAGATTTATAGAAAAGAGGCACACAAAAGACCAGAAGTTCTTTTTACACGCCCCCCCCTCCCCCAGACTATTAGCCAGAAGGCCAAAGCGTTTAACAAAATTCAGAAGAGAAAGAAGAGAATGCAAGATTGAATGTTGTCACAAAGGTAGGTACATAGACCCAGGTGGTACATAGACCCTGTTGGGTCTCCCACTCCCTCCAAATACTTTGGACTCAAGTAAATAAACAACAGTGCACAGTATCTCAGAGGAGAAGATACGAGGGTCAGATAAGATTGAAAAAGGACTCAAGGAAAACTCACTTCACTATTTATCAGAGTAAATAGAAGCCTGGATAGAATCTTCCTGTTAGTATAAACAGGTATAAGAGGACAACCCAGTTTAGGAACTTTGAGGATGGCTACTACAAGGCTGTAACAAATTTCCTTACTCAGCATTGTTTGTGGTTTTGAATGGTTTGGGTTTGGTTTCCATCTGTTTGCTGGCCATAATTTATAGAATAACAATATACCTACCTCACATGATTGTTGTTGCTCCTGACACATATTAACTGAATTCTCATCCTAAGTCTGTTCCCTCCCCTGTGCATTCCTTACCACCAGTGATATTTGTGGATCAGCCAGGCATCTAACAAATTATATGTCCCTAGTCACAGGGGACAAAAATGTAAGAACCAATGGAAGCCAATCCATCTTTAGGACTTAAAACAAATTAAAGCATAAGATTTTAGCAATCTCAGATAGCAATGGAAAGTTAATTCCTAAATGCTGACATTTCAACTTTTTGGAGAGTTGAGTTTTTAGAGGCTTCATCTTTTTCTGAGTAAAAAATTATGCTTAGATTTTTAATATGAATCACCCATATATAAAGAGATCTTTTAAAATGCTGACAAGAGATTCTAGAATCACTAAATTTGAAGGCTGAATCAGTTCCAGCATTCATTAAAATAATGGTAGATGGAGATGGGCTGAAAGGACTCCTTTTTGTTTCTGTCTGAAATTGTATACAAGCCTTTTAAAGTCAGAAATGGGAGATCAACTCCAGGATTGAAGGATAATTCTCAATTTGGCAAAGAATTTATTTGAGTCAGGAAACAGAAGCCCAAAGTGTATTAATGGATTTATGAAAGTAATTACATCATTGTGGATTAGGAAAGGGCTTTAAAGTTTATCAAAATATGACATTAATTTTTGATTTTTTGCTTCAGGTTTCTCTTTAAAATGTTTGTGCTTTGCTTTTGTTGGAAGCAAGTTGTTCCTCTTTCCAAATACTTACTCTTTTTTCACATTTAAATTCATTCTTCCAAATATATACCAAGTCTCTCTCATGAGTTAGACACCATGCTAGGAGCTTAGAATAAGAAGTGTTATACCCATTGAATGACTCCCCACCTCTCCTCCACCTCAGCCTCTGGTAACCACTGATCTAGTTTCTGTTTCTATGAGTTTGACTACTGTGGATGCCTCATATAAGTGAAATGCAATATTTGAATATTTGTCATTTTTGTGACTTTATCCATTCATCTATCCACAGATCTATTTCTTTAGGTAAACAATTTTGTTAATATTTCATTAATTATTTTTATTTATTGAGATATAATAGAAATATAGCATTGTGACTTTTTAGCTAACACCTCTATCATGTTACATAATTAATATTTCTTTTTTGTGGGAAGAACTATTAAGATATTGTCTTTTAGTAATTTTGAAGTTTTGTAATACAGAATTATTGACTATTATAACTATGCAATATAATAGCTCTCCAGGAATTATTTTTTACCAGTTGCAAGTTTACACCCTTAAACAACCTCTCCCCAATTCCCCTACCACCAGCAGCTAGTAACCAACATTATATTCTCTATTTTTATGAGTTCTGCTCTTTTAGATTCCATATATAAGTAAGAACATACAGTATTTTTCTTTCTCTATCTAACTTATTTCACTTAGCATAATGTTCTCAAGGCCAATGCATGCTATCACAAAAGGCAGGATGTCCTTCTTTCTAAGGTTGAATAATATTTCATTAAATATATCTGTATACAGAGATTTCTGCCTATCTATCATCGATCTACCTACCTACCTACCTACCTATCTGGTCAAATCCTTATCCATTCTTCTGTTGACAGACAGACACTTACGTTGTTTCCATATCCTGGCTATTGTGAATAATGCTGCAATAACCATGGGAGTGCAGATATCTTTTTGACACATACAAGGATCTATTGCAATTCATTGTGATGTGGGCCATTAAGCAAATTTCTGAAGGTCACACAACTACTAAGAACCAGAAGAGCCAGGATTTCAAAGGATTCGTAAAGCATATTATTAACATAACTAGAGGCCCAGTTCATGAAATTCATGCACTTGGCGGGGAGGGTCCCCCAGCCTATGCCTTCTCACAGTGCAGGAGCCCTGCAATTGATTGCCTCAAAGAGGTAGGCCTGCCGACCCACCCGGGGCTCCTCAATGGATTGCCCCAAAGAGGTAGGCTGGAGCTGGGGGTCCCACCTCCACGGCAGGCATGGGGCCGCCAGAACCCTGGCAGAAGCCACATGGAGAGGCTGCCGGGTCCCACCCCTACCCCCGCAGTGTGCACAGCCATCTTGTGACGGCATGAGAGCATCATGGTGTGACAGCATGAGGACCACCTAGGCTTTTATTAGCAAGATGACTAAGAACACCGTCTTTGGAACCAGAGTCCCTGGATTTGATACCTACTTCTGCCACTTACTTGCTATGTCATTTTGGCAAATAATTTCATTTCCCTAGGCTTTAGTTTCCTCATCTATAAAATGGTAATAAAAGTGTAGCATTTTTTAAATGGCAACAAATTCTTTGATACTTGTATCAATAGCTGGAGTCCATGATCCCTCCCTCCAGGGCTGGTGGGCTGATTGATGTCTGCTTCCACCAATGGAGGATAGTGGAAGTGACACCATGTGCCCTCCCAGAATAGGTCATAAAATATGGATGATGGTCCTAGCTATGCCCAGATTTCAAGCCATCCATCCATCAATCCCTGTCAAGGAGGTGAATGTATGAGTGAAAAGCATCTTATTCAAGTCTTCTAAGCTGTAGCTCCAGACCCTGGATAGAGAGCGGTCATGCTCACTCTGCCATGTCTGAATTCCTGAGCCCAGAATTGTCAGCATAAAATAGTTGTTATTTTATGCCACTAATTTTGGGAAGGTTTGTTAGGTAGCATTAGTAAGAGGCACAGATAATACCTGCTATTATTAGGTGGATTAAATGTGTTAAGACAATTAGAAAAGTGCCTAAGACATTGCAATATCTTAATAACACTAAAATTATAGTAATACTCGTACTTTTTTCTTGGCTCTCCTTTTGTGCCTTTTCCTCCTTGCCCTAGGTCTTGGGAATCCTTCCCTCCATTTCAAAATTGCTTTGACCAGTAGCTGCTGGGGGTTCCCCGCCACCCCACCGCATTCCCACCCCATTCCCACCAATTGGCGGTAGAGTTTGAGATAGTATCTCTTTACTGTCACCCCAATTTCTGTCTCTAAGCAAGGATGTGAATCTTTCTGGGGGATGTTTTTATTGCTAGTCACTATGAGAAATAGCTAATGGAAAACCAAAGTAACATATATGGGAACGGTACAAAGTTTTCTGAATTTCACAAAGATTTGGAAGCTACT